>NC_081436.1:27524400-27827400 GCF_949786415.1 Peromyscus eremicus
GCACTGAGTCCTGCCTCTCTGTGTCACCCATTGCTGAAGAAGCTTCTGAACATGAGGGAGTTACCAGAACATATTCAGATGGGGAAACTGAGGCTGAGAGAGAGGAAGAGAGAAGCAGAAGCAGGCCCCGTATTCCATTTTCTTCTATGGCCAGGTCTGTGCCCCCCACCTCCACCCAACATGCATAAGGGTTGTTAATCCCAAAGATGGGAGGAGAAAGATGACCGACCCAAATCATCAAGGTCAAATTAATTAAAGTAAGCAATTAATTGAAGCATCCTTTTTATTCATATAATGTTAAACCCAAATATTCCAGGAGAAAGACCAAATCCATGATTGCCCCATTAAAGTAAGCTTAATTTAGAGGTGTACCCGAGACTGACCAGCTGGCCATCTCACCCTAATTCAGGACTTTAGAGAGCAGCCCCACACTGGCTTTTTGAGGCCCTTTTTATGGGGGAGAGCCATAAGGTTAATAGAAAATGGTAGTAAGTGTGTTTATGGGGCAAGATAATGGGCTGTTAGAAAAAATACAATGAATGGTAAGAGTAAAAGCAAGAATATACATCATGTGGGAAGGGAATCATACATTGTGGGGTGGTCACGGGTATAGATCAAGGTATCCTGAAAACATATTTTGCAAGGCAAAGTGCAATTATACATCATGGGGCCATGAGTTTAGTGCAGGTTGAAAACATGTTTTGTAGGGCACACCAGGTTTAGGAAACAGAAACTTGTTCTTAGCTAAAATAGAAACCTATTCTTGTAGGGAATGGGGGACTTAACAACAATGCAGCTCCTATTCTGGTTTCACAGGGTCCCAGAAAAGAAGGGAGTCCGAACTGATCTCTAAAGGGTCTCTGCATCCAGGCAGTGTGTGACCTCTGGCCTCCTAGCTGAGCCCAGTCTCCTTATTAAGGGCTTCAGGATGACAGAACTCATGGGTCTCTGGATTCTCCAGCTATGGTGGAAGTGCCTCTCCCACCCCAGTAGATGGTGTCTAGTTTCTATTTGTCTTTTCCACTCAGGTGACCTCTGTGAGTCTCCTGGCTTCTTCTCGACTCAGCTCCCACCTTTTCAAGGGTTCTTGTGAGGAGGAGAGAGGGATAAGAAAATATTAGATAGAAAGAGAGCTAGATGATGAGAGGAAAGATGGAAACAGAGGATAACTTCAGGAAGGCCTGGATCAATATCCAGTGGCCCCTTCTGTTTATTCAAAAGGACTTTTTATAACAATGCCAAAGGGTGGGGCTTTGCAAGATCAAAGCACACCCCACAGCCAAGTGTAGACCCTTCCAAACACCTGGTAACCACACCTGTGGTCAAATCATCCCCTTATGCAGCCCTGCTGGGTAAAGCAAGCTCAGATTCCTGGACCCTACGTAAGTTCTCACCAGGAAACCTCTGTGGGTCTCCATACTCCTAGGCTCCTTTATCCCATATACCTTCTCCTGTCCTCTTCCTCCTGGACCCCTGTCCCCATCCCATTTCTGGAGGCCCTTTGGTAGACCTCCTTCCCTCAGCTTCCTTGAGCAGCTCACTTGCCTTCCTCCTGCCTTTCAGCCCTTCCCCATCCCCATTTCCCCAGCCCGGGAACCCATGTGCCCTCTAGTGGCAGTGGCATGCACTAACACTGTTCCTCCCTGGCCTGGAAGAATCCACAGCTCTCCCTGAGAGCTAGATTAGGACATTCAAGATTCACTCAGGCTCCTCAGGGAGCTGGCAGGCTTTGTCCTTTCCAAGCTAGCTGCTTTATCTCAGAGGCCTCACAGCTGTCCCTCTGTAGCCCCCTGGCTGGCCTAGTAGGTGGTCTCAACTTGTGTTGTGGGGTTCCTTCTTTCAGGCAAATCTGCTTCAAAGTCTGTAAGATATCCTCACAGTGGGATGGAAGAAGGGTCCCGCGGGGACAGGATCCTGGAGAGCTGATCTTGTGCTCTCCCTGATGGAGGGACCCAGCTAGGACGAGCAGCCAGGGACTGATTGAATAATCCACCAGTGTGAAAACTAAACATTGGCTGTCGGGAGACCAAAAGGCCAAATGCCCATGCAGCAGAGCCAGCATTAACCAGCTTGGCTGCATATACCACCTCCGGATACCTAGAGGCCCTCAGCAGCCTCCTTCGGGAGCAAATCACTTCCCAACATGAGAATGCCCTGGACTAGCCTGACCTTGGGGTTTGAAACACAGGGGTCTTGTCAGCTCCAGTGTTGGTACCCAAGTTTGGGTAAGTGGCAGATCTTTTTGACTTGAGCTTACTTATATATTTGTCGTAAGGCCATATTTTAGTGCATTAGTCTTTTCTTTGGCCAGGGCTTGGGGGCCAGTCTCCCACACACATGCCTCTTGCTCTCCACTTCCTCCAGAGAGTGACTGGGAAGGTGTTTGGAGGGCAGGGTGTTGGGTCCAGGAAGCTCAGCCACGGGTGACTGAGGCGGTGAGTCTCAAAGCTCAGTTAAGTTGCTGGGCAGTAGTTCCTGTCTCTTTGCTTGAGACTTGCTTGGTGCCCCACAGACACCAAAAGGGGCAGTTTACCACTTTCTGGTTATGCTAATTCTTCCAGCTGATACCCAGAGATAACCACCACAGACAGACCGGTTGCTGGCTAGCCTGTGATGGTCGTTAGCTAGAGACCTATATTCTGTCCTCTCTGGTGGTGTCCTGAGATAACCACCACAGACAGACTGGTTGCTGGCTAGCCTGTGCTGGTCGTTAGCTGGAGGCCTACGTTCTGTCCCCCTCTGCAGTGACACTGGTGTACTCAGGTTGGCTCTCCTTTGTGTGTGTGACCCTGCAGGAGCATAGTTGAAGTCACAGCATTCCTTACAGCCTTGGCTTTGCAGCCTCAGGAGGTCACTCTGCCACATGACACCTGTAGGATTGGACTGATTCTATCTTCTAATGAGAAGAGTGTGTAATGTGAACGTCCTCTTAACTTTGTTGCATAAAGCACGTGACTAAGGGGTATGTAGAATTCAAGAAAAATGCAATGAATTCATGTCCAGCTTGCTTATTACATACAGAACTATGTGCCACAATAGAGAATACGTATTTAATCTTTATTTTTATTTGATGTGTATGGGTATTCTACCAGCATATATGTATATATACCACATGTGTACAGTGCCCATGGAGGACAGAAGGGGACATTGGATCCCCTGGGACTGGAGTTACAGATGGTTGTGAGCCACATGTGGAGGCTGGGAATTAGACCTGCATGCTGTGGAAGAGCAGTCAGTGCTCTTAACTGCTGAGCCATCTCTCTAGCCCACAATAAAGAATATTTTATGGTATATATGGAACAATTTAGCATGAGTTAGTACAAACAACATAGTTTGCTCTCTACAAAAACCACATAATTATGTGTAATTGGTGGAAAATTTCTCAGTGAGACTGAGCAGTGTGGATGAGAATTCCTGGAAAGAAGCTGTGTCTGCAAAGGCTGACTGACCAGAAACGCAGTAGTAATGTGGGAAGGTTGGAATGGTGCAAGTTTAGAGCCAAATTATCCTGAAGCAGCTCTGGCTTCTTTAGTAACCATTTATTGCTGAAATGGCCTAACATCTTTTGTGGCCATTAGGAAAATCCTTTGGGATGTATGAACAGACCCCAGTTTCCACCACCAAGAGGCTAAGAACGCTGTCAGACAGTTCCTGAGGCCTGGAGCAGAGCTTTCCCCGTGTTTCTGTAACTGCCCGCCTGATGGACCACAAGTGTATTTGAAAAGTGTGTTCTTTAATGACTTCCTCTCTCTTACCTCATTGGAACATGACATTTGGGGAGACCCAAATCTGTGTTCTGGGGCCATCACTGCTTATATTTGGCTCCAGAATAAGCCATCTCCTTTGTTCCTCGGAGGGGAGCACTATTTATTTTGCTGACACCAGCCACTTGTCATGAAGTCTTCTACTCAAATGAAAACAATTTATCTTTAAAAGGCAAATACTTATAACATATCACTAAGCTCTTGGGAGGCAGAGGCAGGCGAATTTCTGTGAGTCTGAGGCCAGGCTGGTCTGTATAGCAAGCTCCAGGCTAGACAGAGCTACATGGTGAGACTCTGTCTCAAAGTAAACAATAACAACAACAAAGAAAAACAAAACAAAATCCACCAAAGACCCCAGAGCAGTCTTACAGCCTCTTGGAACCAGCAAGGCATGTTTGGCAATTGGGTTTAAGGTAAATAATATAAGGAATAAAGAGAGTAAAACAAAACTTCACGTAACAGGGGCAGATAATAAAATGTTACCTAAGACCATGATTAGTAGATGTCAGGCTTGTGAGTCACGCCATGTGGCTGGCTTGCCTTCTATCAGCCCAGGGCTACAGGAGAAAGAAAGATGGAATTCAGGATGTTGCAATCAGAGCTTCCTGAAGGAGCTCCCAGTGGGGCGGAAGGTACAGCTGATGGGGTATGCAGTGGGGCATGGGGTGGGGAAGGTGTGGGTGTGGGCAGCCAGCTACTGTGAAGGGAAAACTCCACCCAGCCAAGCTGTTCTGCTGCTTCTGTCTCCCACCCCCACCCTGTTGTCATGGGTAATCATGTATGAGCCTCATTGTCCATCTCAGCATTGGCTAGGACAACAGACAAGGCGTCCAAAAAGATGACACATAGCGCCACGCCAGAAACAGATGATGTGTGGTATCTTTATTCAAGGTCAGAATTTATTGAATGGCAGAAGGTTCACAAGGTAAGTAAGCTTTGTTAGCCATAATTTACCAAGTAGTCCTGACTTCCCTTGGTAGCTGGCAGAAACAAGCACAGACTCTTTCATTCCAACCAATCACTAATATCAATTCTCAGATCAAATATCACATACCACAGGAATCTATCTGTCTGTCTGTCTGTCTAATCATCTATCTATTTAATGATCTATCTATCTATCTACCTACCTACCTACCTATCTACCTATCTAATCTGTGGAAGCCCACAAAGGTTTTCTAGTGAGATCTGAGCTTGCTTTACCCAGCAGGGCTGCATTAGAGGATTGTTTGACCATGTGCATGGTTACTAGGTGATTGGAAGGGTCTACAGTTGGCTGTGCTAGGGGGAGGTCTTTTGCTCCACCCCTTGGCATTCCTATAAATAGCCCTTTAGAAGAGACAGAAGGGGGCTGGTGGATAATGATCCAGACCCTCCGGAGGCTATCCTAGGTTTCTGTTTCTCTCCCCTCTTTTATTTAATATCTCTTATCCCTCACTCCTCAACAGTACCCTGTTGTAACTGTGGGAGCGGGTCGCCCAGCTGGTCTCCCACACTAATCATCTATCTGTCTTATCTATCTGTCTTATCTATCTATCTATCTATCTATCTATCTATCTATCTATCTATCTATCTGCCTATGTAGGTCACAGAATAGCTCCAGAAGGGTTAAGTGCTGAAGAGTTCTAAGAAATCAAGGAGGGCTCCCTGGAAGCGGAAGTAGAGAAGACTGCAGGTGGATGGATTAACAAACCCATATGGAGGCTGCAGAACCAGTGTTGTAGGACCTGGAGGTGAGGTACAGGACCAGGTCTGTTTGGGTGGACAGATAGACAGACAGGCAAGTGGCACTGTGAGGAGACCCCAGACCAGCTTCAGGCATTGAGCTAAAGTCCTGGAGACAGCCTCTGGCTGCTGCTGCTTTGGTACACACCCAGTAGTCAGAGGACAGGTCAGTTAGGGCTGTCACCTGGCAGGATGGATGTCGTCCTCTTTATGGGGTCTGGGTGAAACTGCTGTACCCTCCCTCAGTCTGATGTGTTGGGTAAGTTCTGAGTCCTGGTTATTGGTGTGGTTTTTAATACACCTGCCTCTGTGTTACAGTCAAAGTTGGACCAAGTGCTATTTATATAATGGAGTCAGCCAGGGCATAGTGTGATCTGAATGCCACTGTTCACATAATATGGAGTGACTCAGAGCAGGGCACAGACTGACCGACACAGGGTGAAATCTCCCAGAGTTGAACTTATGTTAAAACAGGTGGAGTATGTCCGGCTTTGAATGCTCAATGGTCCTTCACGGTTTTTCATGGCCCACTCTATGGCCACAGGTCTCACAAGGCTATTACTTCATCCCCTCTAAGGCAATGCTGCTTCCCCTGGAAATCTGAGGGTGGAAGGCTCATCTATAGGGACAAGTCCCAAAGGGAGGGACCAACTGTGTCTCTGGATGCTGTGGTTTTGTGTGTGAATTTCATTCATGATAAATCTGGAAGTTCAAAACTATACTCAAAGGGAGCAGTCTTCTGGTAGTGGTCTGCTTATTTGTATTGAAATGAGTGGTGGGGATTTTGGGGAGCACACAAAGTCACCTTGTAAATAAAAGGAGCCCTAACCATCAATGGACACACAGCACTTAATAAGGGAACATTCTTAACTTCATAATGGCAACTTTGAAAATATAGAAGAACTGGCTTTCTTAAAAAAATCTTATTTTAAATTGGCCCTCCCTCAAATAAAAAACACAGCTTCTACAATCCTGGGCACTGCCACAGCCCATGTGGATGTCAGAGGACAACTTTGTGCAGCTGGCTCTGTTTTTTCATCTTTATGTGGGTTCCTGGAATGGAACTGAGATGCCCAGGCTTGCTTGGTGAGTGCCGTTCTCTGCTGAGTCATCTCAAAGGCCCTGTTTGGACAATTTGGATGTCACAATTATCTAATAAACACTTCCTGGATACAAGAATGAATATCAACATTGGAATTTCTCTCCCAAACAAGTTTTAGTGTGTGTGATGGTTGATTTTGATTGTCAACCTGATAAGGTTAGGAAATGCCCTGGAGGTTAGGAAAGCTCACTTTGGGGTTGTTTCTATAGTGCTGTTTGCAAACAGTTAGACTCCAAGGTTCCCAATGTAATCAATGGCTTCGTCCCTTGATGGGTTTATAGTCTGATGGTGTTGGTGGGACATGGTGGGTGGCAGAAGACTGAAGACAGTGAGCCACTGGGGTTGTCCCCTGGGGCCCTCAGTCTTGCTAGCCTTCTCCTGTATTTACTTTCTCTCTGTGCTCCCTCAGTTACAGAGCTGTTAGGGACAGAGCCCAGGCCTTGGTTCTCACATCAACAAAGAGACAAGAACAGTGAAAAGAGAAAGCCGATGTATTTAGCACGACCACAATGAGAAGAGAAAGAAATTACTGTTTGAGTTCCTGCCCTGACTTTCTTCATGTGCAAGTGGAAGTGAAAGACACCTTTTTTCTTCCCCAAGTTGCTTTTAGTCACGGTGTTTCCTCACAGCGATAGTAAGCCTAACTAGGACAGCAGGTATAGGCTTTATTACTTACAGGGTGAGCTTGGCTGCATGTGATCAGAATGCTTGGGCAGCTGCAGGCTGTGCTGGGCCAGCAGGGGCAGCTCAAGCTGCCTCTTTCTCTCTTTCCTGGCACTCCCACACTTTTTGCACAGTGGCTTGTCTGTAAAGTCATCACTAGGAACATAGACGTGTTTTCTCCCTGTCTCACACAGACCAGCGAGACCCTGGCGGCCGGGGATGAAGACTACAGGGCACACTACCATTCCCAGGGGAGCATCCTCTGTGCAAACTCTTTCTCAGACCTTGATGGGGAGGGAACCAGGCTTCCAAACTGTTCAAGGGTGAGACCTCACCAGCAGAGGGCAGAGAAACCAAGGAAGATATGCATATTACCTTGCCTGCAGCATTTAAAAAATGTCATTTGAAATAGAAAACAAGAGGGAATCTTGAGACTGTTGTTTTGGACAAAAAGCTGTCCAGAGCTCCCTTCTCCCTTCTCTACTCTTTCCCCAAATTTTGAGGTGTTGTGTATAGCCGGATGCTGGCACATTCTAGGCAAGTGCTCTACCACTGGGCTACAGCCCCAGCTTGAGGTATAAAACTTTAAAAATGTTTCATTTTTATCTTTATTTTTATGTGTATGGGTGTGTTCCCTGCCTGTGTGTCTGTGCCCCACAATTATATAGTACCCACAGAGGTCAGAAGAGGGTGTTGGATCCCCTGGACCTGGAGTTAGAGAGGGTTGTGAGCCACTGTGGGGGTGCTGGGAATCACACTCAGGTCCTCTGTAAGAGCATCTGGTGCTCTTTAACTGCTGAGCCATGCTTCCAGTGACACAGGACTCTTAAAAGTACACAGAACTCTCGGTAACAGTGGGAAAAGCTCACGAGCGGTTTGGTGGGATTTATTTCAGGGCATTCTGGCCGCCATACATGTGTTCTCAGACAAGCTCTGGCAAGAGGTGGGAAACTGAGGACCTGGGAAGGAAACGCTTCCCCTCAGCCCAGATGCAGTGGATTGAAACTTCCATCCCCAGAGCAGGGCACTCATAACTAGCCAAAGTGCTGAGAACAAGTAACTGTTGTGTGCTCTGCCCTAAAAGAAGCATCTCTACCCCTGCATCCAGCTCGGAGTACACTGGGAGGAGGAGGCAGAAAGAATGCAAGAACCAAAGGAAGTGGCAGAGTGTTGGACTACCCTCCTCATGCCTAGAGGAGGGCAGTCCAACACATGACGTAATTCTTATAACCTAACTTTAGCAGATGGAACAAACAACCTGGACAAGACCAGCAGAAGGATCGAACCCAGGTCCTCGGCCAGAGAAGCCAGCCAGTGCACTTACCTGCTGAGCCAGCCCTCCACACCTCTTGTGAGCCTTTCCTTGTTTAGCTTGACCAATACAAAATTAGAGAGGGGAACCCACCCTGTACCACCAAAACCACTTAAAAGGCCCACGCCCTCCCAGGGGCTGGATTTCAGATTCCGAGTCCCTTCTTTGTGGGAACTCTCGGTGCCCGCTGCTGTCCACTGTGTCGGAGATTTTCTTCTGTCTTTAAACTTTTTAATTGGCTGAGAAAATGAATGTGATCAAAACTCCTAGTGGGAACTGCAAGCTCACTTTGTTAACCCAGCCCTGAGCTCTTCTGGGCGAAGACTAGAACTGGACAAGGGCTCCGTATACCAATATCCTGTTGTTCTGATTGTAGGGTTGCTGATATCCCAGGGCAAGGGAAGCCGTCGGGATATCTCCACTGCTCTGTTCCAGGCCTTGCTGCATGGCCGTTCTCTGAGGACCCCCAGCTCTACCGTAGGTCTATACTTGAGGCTCAGACTGTCTACACTCAAGCTGAAATGTTGTGTAAGCAGCATCAATGGTCTGGGGTCTCAGATGCAGCTACCATCCAGCTGTGTGGGGCATTGCTTTAATGGGGACCCTCTGTGCTGGTTCCCACAGTGGGTCTGCTTGGCTTTAAAAGCTCACAGGGACCCTCTGAAGTGTAGGCTTAGACACCCCTGCCCTTACGGCGCTGCTGAGCACACAGCACAGAGGCGTGGGAAGACCACTGAGGCGGCTGAGGAGTGCAGTGGTGGAGTGGTGGGCCAGCTGTGTCATGTGGGATGGGTGGGCCACAGCACCTCTGTCCCCTCCCCTCCCCCACATTTGAAAGAATTTTGTCCTCAAGGTCCTGGAAACTGTAAGCCTGTGACAGGAGGGACTGTTGGGTAATCTTGCCAATGCTTTTGTGCTCATTCTTCCTTCTTGGGAACAGAGGGGATCTGGCTGACGGCCTCAAGGCCATCAGGCCTCACACTCTTCACCTCCCTGAGCAGGCTTTCCCATTCCTCCAATAAGTAGGTGGAGAATTTTCTGCTTCCCTTTTGCTTAAACATTTTTCTGTGGAATCATTTCTCCTTCCTCCATTCTGTTATAAGCATTCAGAAGCACTAACCCACACCTGCAACATGGTGCTCAGTCATATCTTCTGCTAAAAATCTACTTCTTTGCTTGCAAGTTCTAAAAATACCAGGACGGGAACAGAATTAGATCACGTTCTTCACCGCTTTATGACAAGGATAACTTATCCCCTGGTTTCCAGAAGCGAATTCCCCACTCTGCAATCCCTTCGAGTCTCTGCTGACATTGTCTCCCAGCCTTGGGACCATGACCATGCTGTGTTCTCTGTATCCTTTATTCCTAAGTCCTCCTGGAGTCACCCTTTAAGGTGACAGAGATTCAAGACTTAACCATACATTAGTTTGACTCTGACACCTGGGTACTTCCTCTGGACGCTGCTTTGTCAGTTTATCAAGAGACTCTACCTTCCATATCTGACCAGGTTCCTCCTCTGCATCCTGGAGGTGACTTTTAAGGACCCTGGCCTGCCAGAGTTCCCTGCATCCTGATGTTTTTTCTTTAGGTTTTCATCCACTGACTCCCCTCTTCCTTGGCTCTAAACCCCTATTAGTTCATGCTGCCTTGATAACTGAGACCCATCTCCCTTCACCCCTGCACACAATCCCTCATGGCTGGACTCTGCTCTTGTTGGTAGTCTTTAATAGAGGAGCCTTGCTACTTTAATAAATGTCATGGAATAAGTTTCTCTGTCTCCGTTTCTCTGAATTCATTCTGTTGCTCAGGCTGACCTGAACTTCCCATCCTCTTACCTCAGTCTCCAGAATGATGGGATTGCAGCCACGTGCACCCTACCCCACTCATTTTTTTTTTAAACAAGGTTCTGCTTGTAGCTCAGAATTTTCCATCACCCAGTTCCCACATATCAGGCATCTGCTACAGCCCCACCCATTCCTGACACCAGTTTGCCCAGTCCTTCAGGCTTCCCCAGCACAATACCAAGACTGGGCAGCGTATAACCCACAGGGGCTGACGTCACAAACCTGTGGAGTCTGCAAGTCCAAGACTGAAGCCTCTGCAGATCTAAGGCCTGGCAAGGGCTTGCCCCACATAGTAAAAGAGGCAGGAGACTCTTGGGGTTCTGTCTAGCGGTCATGTCTGGTGCCTACCCAACTCCATCCTCGGGTGGGACGAGATTAGGGCTGGGTCAAGGCTGAACATGTCCCCAGAAGGCTCTCTGGAAGTTGGTCTGAGCTGTTGATGTCACAGGGAGGAAGGGAAGACAGACAGTCAGTTGCACAAAATGGCCTTGGCTCTTTTCCCTGACCTCTGACCAAGAACCTCCTTCTGCCTAGAACCAGGTACCATCCCAGGAGTCCTTGAGCCTTGGGATGGACGCTGCCACGCTCCAGGACTTACTGCCCAGAACACCTGCCAACACCGAGACCCTCTGCTCTGTTGTTGACTTTGCCTGGAGGGGCTATTTGATCTCCACTGTGGTTTGGGTAAGGACCAAAGGCCAGAGAGCTAATAAAGACTCACCACACATGCGCAGGGCAAACTCGGAGGACAGCTGAATGTGTTACGAGGCCTTGGGCATACATAAGGGCCAGCCACCCCAGTGGATTTTAGGATGAACTATGCACCACTAGTGCTTGTCAGACCTCCCACGGAGAATGAATGACCCAGCAGCCTGAGAATGCGCCTGTGCCAGGTAAGTGGCTTGTGCTTGGCCCTGCAGGAGTATGATACCCTCACAGTTGGGAATGAAGTTCAGTGGGTAGAATGCTTGCTTACCACACACAGGGCTCCATCTCTAGCCCTGTGTATACTGGGCATGGGGATGTACAGCTAGAATCCTGGTACTCGGGAAGTAGAGGCAACAGGAAGCCTGGAAGCCCGTGATAACTGCTCTTCCCATCATGAGCCAGGCTAGAAGCCTGACTATCACCCTCATCTATAAAGCACTCATCCCTTGCCTCAGGACCCCCACTCACCCACTTCCACAGTTTCCTCCCCACTAAGCAGAGGGTCCCTTTCACTTCTGCCAGCTCTGACCCCATCTCTCCTTGATCCCCTGCCCCCATTCTGAAGCTGCTTAGGGCAGGAGTGGCTGGGAAGACCTGGCAGTGGCATGGTCCCTGTCATACTGTCATCCAGGGACTGGTGGTCTCCTCCAGACAAGCTTTCTGGATGCTATTTGCTGCGTTGGTGACCTGGGCCTCATCTGGGAGGGACTGTCCTGTAGACAGACAGAGGGCACAGTGCCAAGTAAGGCATTCATTCTTTTCCCAAGGCCCCTAGACTCCCACCTCTACAGCCCATTCACACCATCCAATTCTGGTGGAACTGGAGGCAGCCCACCACCCTCTTACCCTGACTGCCTTAGGGCCTGGCTTCTCAACCCAGAGGCCAGAGGCCACCAGCCAACTCTCCTAGCCCTGACCCACCTTGGTGCTCTGCACATACTCAAGCGCTGGCAGGACCCTTGTTTTTCTTCCTTACTACGGTTCAACTTCAAGCCCAGGATGAGTAGGGATCTGGCATGGAAGTCAAAAATTCCACAAGCCCGGTTCTGAGGAAAAATGGAGGGATGCCAGGGCTCTGTGCCCTGGACTGTCAGGATGCACAGTCTCCTTGGGTAGCATTTCTTGATCATACCACCCACCATACCCATGCTTGCTCCCTTTCTTCCTTTCTCTGCTCACTGTACATTACATGTATAAACACATCACCCAGAGTGTGCACAGCCACTTATAGCTTTATACATCAGCCATAACTCATACACATGCACCCCCATATGCATACTCACAGACCCCCTTCCACAGCATACATACCCCACATACACAAAAATATACCCTAACCACAGCATGCACACTTCCCACATGCATACTCACATCCCACCCACAGCATACATACCCTATATGCATACTCACATCCCACCCACAGCATACATACCTCCTATACACAAAAATACACCCTAACCACAGCATGCACACTTCCCACTGGCATACTCACATCCCACCCACAGCATACATACCCCCACATGCACACATATTTCTACTTGTATACCTCATATGTTCACATTATACAAATACACACCCTACCCTCATTTTACATGTTGGGAGGCTTCCCAGGCATGCATAAGTGTGAGCCACAGCTGGGCCAAAGAGGGAAGTTAGACCATCCACCCATGTCACAGGAAGAGGGCTGGAGCCCTGGCCATGGTGGCTCCGGTCTCTGCTTGTGCTGCTGGTCCAGCTGGAACAGGCACTGAAATCTAGGACACCGGAGGGACCTTCGAGACCCAAGTCAGCTGGTCTCCCTGTGCCTGCTGCTGTGCAAAGATGCACCAGGGCTTCCCTTGATGAGAGTGCCCTGTGGCATCTGGGGTGGAAACAGGACTGCACTTAAGACTTGGTGTCCAGTGCCAAGGCACAGGCCTTTTAATTCAAAGATGGGTAGTTAGCTCTGCCACCAAGAATGCTGCTCAGAAAGTTTGATGTGGGGATTTAAAATGAGAAGGAACAATTTTGGGATCTAAGCTTACAAAGGTCCAGGAGGTGACAGAGGGGACTGTCCTGGCCAGACAGCAGGTATGCTCTCAATGTGGGTCTCATGCAGCCTGGAAGTGGCCATACTAATTTCTGTCCCTTATGTAACAAGTCACATTTGGTAAGCTGCAGAAGAACATGTAGAAACGCCAAGCTATTTTTATGTGGTCTCTGTAAGTGTGAACTGATTTTGAAATTAAGACAGCGCAGGCAGGGGACTTCTGGGGGCCTCTGAGTCTGGCTTTGTAGAGGAAGGAAATAGTCTAGGCACATGGGAGGTTGAATGGGATCTGGCTAGCAGGTCAGTGGAGAACAACACAACAATGATACCCATGGTGTGCATGGTGCCCCGCAGAGCCCAGCCTGGTGGCACTCACAGATAGGGCACGTGAGCTGGCCCATCTCAAACCAGAAAGTCAATGTCTGAGGAGAGAATTGACTCCCTTGGATTGTGTGTGCATACTTGTGTGTCCAATGTGTATGCACATACACACACAAAAATAAATTGATATAAACAAATTTTAAAAAAGAGAAATTGGCCCTCTGAGACTCAGATTTAAGAAATACAAGGAAACTTCTTTATGAATTAAATGAGAGAAAATATTTATCTACTAGGTCAATGTGTTTAAATATATTAACATGATAAATTCCAAAGATAGGTGTGTTTACAGTGGAATATTGTGTGTGAGTGTGTATTTATTGGTACATGTGAATATGTACATGTATGCACATATCTATGTACACACTGTGAAGGTATTTATAGGAGGTTCTCAGCCTCTTGAGTGATAGGATTAAGGGTATGTACCACCACTGTCTGGCCTCTATGTCTAATTTAGTTTCTGGCTCTGTCCTCTGATCCCCAAACAAGCTTTATTGGGGTACATAATATATCACCACAGGAGATAGCTGGTCTCCTGGAGATGACCTTCTTGGGGAGGGGTCTCACAAGCTCACATGGTTCGTGTTTACTTCAGTCTGGCTGGTCTGTTTTCCTTCTGTCTGCTGCAGCCGTGACTGCACTTGGGGGAATGGATTCTCCTACTCCCTAGGCTCTGTAGAGCAGATAGCGCTGGCCTTCTCAGGGAGGGGGGAAGGGGCCTGGTGCCAGGGGAGCATGTTTGCCAAACCTTCACGCTCAGAAGTAACATCACTTCAGAATCGTGGGTCAAGGAAACTCAGACAGGAGAGAGACTGTGAGCAAGGCAGGCCTGCATTAGGTGGTGACAAGTGTGAACGGGTCCCGGGAAAGCTGAGTCTGCTTCTCTCCTTGCTTTCCTCAATGGCACAGTCATCCTCGGGGTCCTCAGGACATCATGGGTACCTGGATCCATGTCTGTTCAAGTCCCTTTCATGGGCTATTGTAGTATTCACATGTGGCCTGCAGCATCCTTTGTCTCTCGTGCTCTCTAGATGAGAGCTAACGCCACGGTGTGCGTCTGTCTAAACAGCCTCTAGGTCAGGTGTGCCGAGTCAAGTGCATGTTTTCCTGAATATTTCTATTCCCTCATGGCTGACTCTGCCCACGCTGTACATGCATAGGAACTGGGCTAGGAGGAGTGATTCAGAATCCGTGGTCAATCAAACCGAGGGTGGGCATAGGCAAGCTGCCTTGAGAATGTGTTCACAGCCACTGTGAGCAAGCCATTTAGCACGGGACAGTCCCTGGGACAGGCCTTCGGTCCTGAATTCATACAGCTTGTAGCTATCTTGTAATAAACCCTAGGCTGTCTGGAAATCTTTTTAAACTCCTCCTGATGGTACAGTAGGGAAAGGCCTCCATTTGAAGGGAAGCCCAAACTCAACCCTGAACTCTTTTTTAGTTCTCCAGAATCCTACCCAAGCCAGCTGCCCCCCAGTGCATGGAGCTTCACTACCCGTGCTGCAGCAGCAGCTGAATGAACGGAATCTCAGCAGGTGGGTATCGTTTTGAGATGGATTTGATGGGCTGTCAGAGGGGTACCAGGGCCACAGTCACCAGTGCTGGGAGCCCTTGGGAGGATCTCCTCATTCTGGGTGTGTGACTGAGAACTGAGAAATGACTGGCATTGGTGGGAGGGCAGTGTCCCTTGGTGCCCACACTGTTTTAACACAAGGTGAAGCTTGGGGGCTGGAGAATCAAGACTTGGCCTTGAGTGTATGTTTGGGTGCCCATGCCTGTGGGTGGGAGTTGGAAGACTCTGCCTTCAAAGTACCAAGAAGCATGATAACAAGTGAAATCCCCCAGGCCTGGCAGCTCACATCAGAGGGCCTCTGGGGATCCCAGAAAGGATGGAGAGCAAAGGGCCCTTGCCTTCCCATGATCCCATGGGGCTGTAGTCCTGGGAATGTATTGAGTGGCTTTAGGGAGAGGATCAAAAGCCTTCTCCCATGCCTGACTCTTCCTAGACCTTCTCTCAGGCTCTCCCTGGGTAAGGAGTTGAGCGTGGAGGCGGGGTTTGGGAGACCACTTCTCTTAGAACACTTAAAGGTTTCTGAGAGAGCCCATCTGGTTCCCTCTGGTTGCACGACTTCTGTGTGGCAGGTGTGTCCTCAGCTGATGATTACTGAGACAGACAAGTGATGGTTGCATTGGCTGAAAGGCTCTTGTCTGTCACAGACTGGCAGAGAGGCTTGGCCACCTGTCCCGTCATTCCCCAGTCTGTGAAGAGAACAGTCTTTGGAGCTCCCACAGTCCCCACTCCTGGTGATCCCTTGGGGTGCCTACAACCACATTAGGGGATTGCAGAGGAAGAGGAATGTAATGGAAAGGGGATGGTCTTCTTGATGCATGATCCTAATTCATCTTAACAAGAAAAACCCGGAGTCAGGTATCAGGCTAAAGCTGAAAGATCAGAGGAGCAGAGCAGCCAGCCAGCAGAGAGTTCTTACCTCTTCGAAATCTTAGACTGAACGAACGGGGGCCTGTCTCTACAAATCCTCAGACTGAATGGGGCCAAGATCCTGTCTCCACCTGCCTTATATTCCTGTCTCCACCTCCAGATTGTGCTGGGATTAAAGGCAAGAGCCTCTCAAGTGCTGGGATCAAAGGTGTGAGCCTCCATCACCTAGTTCTGTTTCTGTTTTAGACTGGCTCAATCTGGTTTACACTGGTTGAGCATGGTGGCCTTGAACTCCTGATCTTCCTGCTTCCTCCCAAGTGCTGGGGTTAGAGGTGTGTGCCACCACTGCCTGGCCTCTGGCTAGCTCTGCCCTCTGATCTCTGGGCAAACTTTGTCAGAACACAAACAAAATATCATACATCTTCTCCTCCTGGTCAGATGCAGATAGGGGACTGTAGGGAAAGAGCATTGGCCACCCGTGTCCCCAGCTTGCCAAACCTAAGAGTAGAGACTGCAGCTCACTCTGGCATTTGGAAGGAAGGAACCAGGCCCTCCCCCCATCAATCATCACCCTCGAACCTCAACTCCAACCAGGGAACCTGGACAAAAGCCTTCCCTGTGGAGGGTTCTGGGAGAGTGGTGATCTTGGAAGGACAGTGAGTGGGGAGTAAATACTGGGTGGTCAGAACCACACCCAAGGGAGCAGGCAGAGCTAGGCCCTGGCAGGGAACAAATCCACCCAGGCTAAGGCTTAGGGGAAAAAACCAAAGCCAAGCCTCCAGCAAGACAAGTGACAGGGATTCCTGATTATCCACTAGTGGAACTGAAGGCCATTGCAGGACAGGGGCTTTTCTGGGAAGCATTTGTTTCTCTGGATGGCTGCCTTGTGCTGCTAGAGGGACCCTGAACTTCATGTCTGATGATGTTTACAGACGTCAGAGTGCTTCTGGTGTCCCGTGGACACTGGGATGCTGGACCTGGAGGCTGGGACTGAGTGGGCTGGAGGGCAGCCAATCCAGTTAGCATGTTTTCTCCCTGGGCCTCTGTGTCAGGAGTGTGAGGTGAGCAAGTGAAATCTAGCCTGTATCTGCTGGGCAGTGCAGATGTGAGCATGCATGTGAGTGTGGGTGTGAGAGCGAGCAAGCCTGAAGTTGGACACCTGATTATGCTGGTGGAACTAGTGGTCCATCATCACACCCATTCTCTCTTCGGGACGAACTCCTATGTCTGGGCGGGGTTGGTAGGTCCTTCCAGCCAAGTGCAGAGGAGAGAGGAACCCAGGCTAAGCAGGAGGCCCTCACCTCTGTCTTTGCTCCCAAGTTCCTTGGGGCATTTGCCCTTGGTTGTGGCAGGTTACACCCTTCACCCCTCTTTTGAGGGGCTCAGCTGGCCCAACCCCTCCCTGGTATATTTAGGGCAGGCCACCTTTGGAGTCCTTAGGAAGGTCTCACAGGAATGGGAAGAGCCCTTATGTCACTGTGACCTCATTCCCCAAGGAAGATGAGACGTTGGCCTGGGATTCCTGAGGCCTCCTGTGTCCCCTCCTCAACCCTTCTGCCGCCTCCCAAGTACACAGCCCACTGCCTGTGAAGACCCTCTTCAAGGGTCTCTTACGTGGTTCCCAGAAGAGACATGGAGGCAGCCCTGCCATGTCCGTCCTCCTTCCATAGATCGGGGTGCCCCACAGCAGAGCTTCTGAAGCTACTGTCCCTCCTGACCCTCTCATGGACTCTGTCTCTTCACCCACATTGGAGGGCTGGGATGCTCCATTGCCCTGGGTCCTGTCTATTCTCAGCTCGTCTTCAAAGCAGAAGCTCTGCTCTAGTGGACACCGCACATTTCTCTCGTTGACGGACAGCACCGCAGGTCCAGTGTTAGAGCCTGGGTAGACAGGCAGGTGTGTCTAGACTCCAGACAGAAGAGCAGCTGTGTCCCCTGTCTCCAGTGTAGTCACTGAGCAGCTGCCTCTAGCACCTCTGCAGGAACTGTGGCCACTGCCCACGGCGGGGTCCTAAAGACCTGCTCTCAGGGTGTCTGGAATGGCGCCCTGCTCCTTGTCAGATGCTCTCGTCCACTCATCATGCTGCAAGCAGGAATAGCAACAGGGGGAGGCAACCCCCCAACCCAGTGAGGCCACTCCTACACTCTGGAGCCAGGGTCATATTCTCTTCCTAAACCCTGACTGAGAACTGCACCCTATACCCTTGCTGATTCCCCCTGACGGCCCTCCCCCATCAACTACTAATTAAGCAAATGCCCCCCCAGGCTTGCCTACAGCCAGGTCTAATGGAGGCATTTTCTTAATTGAGGTTCCCTCCTCTCAGATGACTTCAGCTTGTGTCAAGTTGACATAACACAATGCTGGGGCTCCTCCTATCCTACTCACTGGTTCCAGCCTTCCCAGGCAGCATCAGTGTCTAGATGCACCTGCCTAGTGAGCCACAAAACCCCTGTACCACATCATACAGGACAGGCTGGGAAGAGCATCACCTAGGGGCCTGCATGGAGCAGAGGGTCCTAAAAGGGCTGGTGTCTGGCTCTGGACACCCACATATAGCCCTCCGCTGTAGTCCATTATGTCCCTGGGTCTCTCAGTCTCTTTCTGGCCACGAGTGTTTTTTCCTGACGGGGTGGAGGGTGGGATGGAGTGACTGGTTAGGCTCTGGACCTTTTCCTTAAACACATGGGAACAATGGAGACAACAAACACCAGAGGGTTCTGGAAGCCTGAGGAAGCCCCACTGTCCAGTGTGGACATCACTCACGTCCACAGGAAACTCAGCTGGAGCCCGCCCTGGGTAGCCGCCTCACAAGCTTGAGGCTGCTTTGTCCTGTTTTCTCTCTGTCCCTGCTGGGTGGCCCTCCAGGACAGTGCCTGCTTGTGGGGTCCTCCACAGGTGGTCTCCTGGGCAGGCCCCTTCATGGCAGTTCTGTGGGCACACACTAGGCTGTGCTGCCCTGTTGGGCCGTTTTGTCTCTGCTGAATTCTCCAGTGCCTGCTCAGTGCTCAGGTCTCAAACTCCGAAGTACTCTCTGTGGCCTGTGGAGAGTCTGCTTGGCCCCTGTTTGGAGGGTGTAAATGTTGGACAGTGCAGGGTCACAAGGGTCAGGCTTGCTAGAAGAGGCTGGTGTGTTCCCGGACTGCTCTGTGAAGGCAGGAACAGCTTGGAGGTGCTTGCCCACGGAAGGGAGGGAGATATCAGAGAAAAGAGAAACACAGTAAGAGAGGAGAAAGAGCAGTGGGGTGGTGGTGGTGGTGGAGTGAGCCTTTCCTGGGGCTCAGGTAGAGTAGCAGTTAAGGGAACCTGACGTGGTCCAGGCAGCTTGACGTCAAACCAGGTGGTTGTGGTCAGCCTCGCTTGTTGGGTAGTGGGAAGACCGGATTCAAGACAGGGTGCTTAGCATACCCTCCTCCCCTCACCTCTCCTCTACCATTTCCCCAGCCTCTCTACATGTCTGTGGTGTCCATGGCTGATTGTGTGCACAGGTGGCCTGGAGGTCATGGAGGTCAGGGGTCAGAGAACAACAAAAGTGTGGAGTGTGACATGCTTCCTCCGCTCCTCAGAGTGTCATCTTCACACCACTTTCCTTTCTGGCAGCAGGCAGGGTCCTGAGGACCTGCTACTTTCAGCCTTAAAGTCCTTCTCTGGACGCCGGTGGGGTCATGGCCCAGATATCCAGACCAGCCATGTAGAAATGCCTCAGACTGCCAGGCTTGTTCCACCGTTTAATGGGACAGGTGGTAGCAGCATCTCTGGAGACCGTATCTTGAGAGGTACATCTCAGGCCAGCCCCAGACTTTGTTCAGGCACAGCAGGGGTCCCCTTCCTAAAGGAGTAGCTGACTCTAACCCCTGGGTGATAGATGAGAACCAGTGGAGCTATATTACAGCTTGGTCTCATGGCCCGTATTCTCAGCTCTGCCCAGCTCTCAAAAACCCGTGTGTGTGTGTGTGTGTGTGTGTGTGTGTGTGTGTGTGTGTGTGTGTGTATGTGTGTGTGTGTGTGTGTGTGTGTGTGTGTGTGTGTGTGTGTGTCTGTATGTTTTAGGGGTCTCCACAGCAGAGAATAGGCTCTGCCCTTAGCCCTAGAGAGGGGTGTTGGCCAGGGACACCTCACTCCATCCAGTCACTTACAGATGCTCTGCCAGGGCATGTTGGTGGCCTCTCCCTCTGTGGTGGTTTGAATGAGAATGTCCCCCACCCATAGGCTCATATAGTTTGAATACTTGGTCCCCAGTTGGTGAAACTGTTCAAGCTTTAAGGTTTCAAAAGTCCACGCTATTCCCAGTTAGTTCTCTGCCTCAATGCTTGTGGATCAGATGCAGGGTCTCAGCTACTGCTCCAGCATCATGCCTGCTGTCTTGACGCCATACTCCCTGTCATGATGGTTTTGGACTCACTCTTTGGAACTATAAGCCCCAATAAACTATTTCTTTTATAAGTTGTCTTGGTCATGGTGTTTTATCATAGCAATAGAAAAGTAACCAAGATACCCTATGAATAGAACTGACAGTTCCTCAGCCTCCACCCAAGGGAGTCAATCTTGAAGATTTAATCCATGTAAGCTGCTGAAGATGTTGTCTGATGACAGGACAGCCAGTCACAGGGAACTGCAGGTTTTTCCTGGCTCCAGGGAACACACTAAGACATACAAGCTCTGAGATGAGCACGTAGAGATGAAGGCCAAGGCCAAGAGCAGAGCTATGTGAGGACAGTCACCTTCATGACTGAGACAGGAAGAAGATAGTGTCTAGGACCACTGATGATCAAGATCCAAGAAAGTCTAAATGTCAAGGCAAAAAGAAAGAGCAAATATGATCAGGGACACAGTGTAGATGGAGGTTGACACCCAATGATACTCATGGTACTAAGACCAAGCCAAAACCAAGGCCAAGGCCAAATGAGCTCAGCAGACAGGCTGGCAAGGCAGACCAGTTGGCTTCTGCCACCATGGTGGGTCCCTGCCCTGGTGTTGTAAAGCACCATAGGCTGGGGTTCTCAGTTCGGTGACCTGGAGATTTCCCATTCAGTCTGGTAAGCAGGGTTGGGGCCAGCCTGAGGCTGATCTAGAATTGGAGTGGACTATGTGTGTGTGTGAGTGTGTGTATGCATGTGTGTTTCATATTTTTTCATTCTTTTTTTTTTTTTTTTTTTTTTGGTTAGTTGGTTGTTAAGACAGACAGGGTCTTAGGTAGCTCAGGCTGCTCTCAAAATTGTTATATGGGTCAAAGGTGATCTTAAACTCCTGATATTTCTGCCTCCATCTCCAAGATTACCCAAAGAAATGTACTAGTCAGGCTCCTTTAGGGAAACAGGCCAATAGAGTGTATGTAAATGGAGAGAATTATTAGTTCGGCTCACACCAGAGACTGGTGAGTTCCAAAGATGCTGTCTTCAGAGCAGGAAAGCCAGGCAGCTGTGAGCAGTGAAACTCCAGACCACACAAGATGTGATCTAGCTCATTCCTGGAGGCCCCAAAGTCCCCTGAAGGGGACTGATGGTTCAAGCTCACGCTCAAAGGCTGAAGAACGGAAGTGTGATGTTGCTGTGACAGTAACAGGAAGTGGGTCTGCTTGGGAAGGAAGTCATTCTTCTCTCATCTTACAGATTCCTGGTCCAGCCTGTTGAGGACACACCCCAACTTGGAGCATGCCTTCTCTCCCTCCATATTCCTTAGAACAGACACACTAGAGAAGGCCCTTATGCATTGTTTAGGGATCTGTCATGACCTCCTGGGAGATGTGAACAAATGTCTCTTTGTCCCAATAGGACACAGATGACAGAGTGAAGTAACATCTTACCCAAGCCTAGCCTGCTGAGCATGTGAGCTTTTCGGGGTCACTTTCAGGAGCATGAGTGACGCCAGGGTACCTGTGTCACCCCAAAATGAACAGTAAGCTCAGGGTTTTTGGTGTCTACTGGTTTCCATGAAGTAACCTCACCTGTCCCATGAGACATCACAAGACCAAGCAGCACTGTTGGGAAACATGGCAGACCCAGATGGCCTCTAGACCAGGAAGAACTGTGAAATAAGCAGGAAGAAACAGGCGTTGAGAACTTGTTATCTTAGCTTCTTGTTGTTGTTGTTACCTTGGCTTTTAAAATTTATTGATATTTGATTATTATTTGGTGCAATTATTTATGTTCATGCAGATAAATTTTTTTAAAACTTTTTTTTTTCCATTAAAAATTGTATTTTGTATGTATGGGTGTTTTGCCCATATGTGCATGCAGTGCCTGTGGTGGCCAGAAGAGGGCATTGTATCTCCTGGGACTGGAGTTACTGATGGTTGTGAGCAGCTATGTGGATGCTGGAAATCAAACTCTCTGCCTTCTGGGAGAGCAGCCAGTGCTCTCAACTGCCAAGCCATCTCTTGTTTGTTTGGTTTTGTTTTGTTTGGTGCTTTTTTTTTGTGACAAGGTCTCATATAATCCACTCTAGTCACTTCCACTCCTGATCCTCCTGCTTCCACTACCCAAATACTGGGATTATAGGTCTGCACCACTACACCCAACTTGTAATTAAGTTTTGAAACTTATTCATTACATTGATTTATGTGTGTGTGCATAAGCATTTGCCTTGGCTTGAGTATGGGAGTCAGAGAACAACCTGCTGGAGTCAGATCTCTCCTTTGACCACGCCAGGGTTGGGGATTGAACTCAGGTTCAATCAGACTTGGCAGCAGCAGGTGCCTCTACCAGCTGATCCACCTCCCTGGCAGGTAATTTAATTTTAAATGCATGTTTAAAACCTCTTTACAGAAGTCCTGAAATCTTCACCCTCAGCTTTCCACAGCCCAGCAGCTGTGGGCAGCATGTGTGTCTTGGCTGCTGGCTCCCAGCTCAGCACTCAGGGTTTTCCTGTAGCTGACTAGTGTGAGAGGACACAGGCTGAAAGGTTAGCTGGGCCCACAGCTGTGTTAGCTGGAGATGGAACATGATCTTGTATACACACACACACACACACACACACACACACACACACACACTCACATCTGTGCCCTACAGGGAGAATGGAAGTGGGACTAGCTGGGCTTGGGCCAAGGATCCCTGTCCACTTGGCCCCTGTTTCAGATACCTCATCTGTAGAGGCTTTTCTCGTGTCCCTTCCTGTCCCTGTCCCCTTCCCCATGAGTGTCCAGTGATTCCTCTCTCTCCTCCCCACCACAGCTTCCTCTCTGTTCTTTCCTGGATGCCCGGATGTCTCTGACATGGTACCTTTTCCACTGAACCCAATTCCATGACCAGAATTAGGGATTGTGGGTGAGGTAGGGAGGGCTGGGGTGGTGGATGTGTCTGAAGAGCTTCAGTGAGCTGAAACCAAGTCTTCTCTTAGAAACAGAAGTCAGAGTCCGAGGGACTCATACTTACTCTAATTCAGAGAACACTGCAGGTCCTCCCCTAGAAGAAAGGTCTGTTGAAAACGGAGATTCAGTTACACAGCAACATTTGAGAATTAAAGTTTTTTTTTTTTGGTGTGTGTGTGTGTGTGTGTGTGTGTGTGTGTGTGTGTGTGTGTGTGTGTGATCTTAGAACGTAGCACCTGAAAGCACAAAAGTCAAACAGAAAAGGTGAAATCTCATCCTCCTGAGTGGCAAATCTTGTTTCGAGATGGTGGGACTCAAACACAGGGTGACATGTGTGCTAGGCATGTGCTGTCCCATTATACCCCATCCTCAGGGCAAAGACTTTTCTTAAAACAGAAACAGCCAGGGCCAATGAGCACAAGTAGAGATAGTCATATCCAAGACCTGTTTAGAAAGCAGTGTGCGGATGGATCAAGGGAGCAAGCCAGTGAATTTGTGTTTCTTGGGATCTATAATTCAAACACAAACCAATCAGGAGGAGGCTTGGCTCAGTTTCCACTTCTGATCAACAGAGAGGAAAGGCATTGCTAAGCAACAAAGTCTTTCCTACAACTATTGCAGAGATATTTTCACTCATTGGGAGAAATGCTGGTGTCACTGTGGATGGAGACTGGAGTGACCTCTCAGAGGTTGAGCTCACTGGCTGCTCTGTCAGAGGATCAGGGTTTGATTCCCATCATGCACACCACAGCTCACAATGCCTTTGACTCCTGTTCCAGGGGATCTGATAGTCTCTGCTGTGGGATGTCCTGTATGCTGTGAATATATGTTTCTATGATTGATTGATAAATAAAACGCTAATTATCCAGTAGCCAGGCAGTAAGGATAGTGTAGGTGGGACAAGGAGAGAGGAGAATGCTGGGTGGAAGAAGGGTGAGGCAGAGAGATGCTGCCAGCTGCTGCCATGAGCAAAAGCATGATATAAGATACCGGTAAGCCATGAGCCATGTGGAAAGGTATAGATTCATAGAAATGGGTTAATTTAAGATATAAGAACAGATAGCAAGAAGCCTGCCACGGCCATACAGTTTATAAGTAATACAGGCACCTGAGTGATTATTTTATAAGTGGGCTGTGGGACTGCGGGGTCTTGGTGGGACCCGGAGAGAAACTCTCCAGATACAGTTTTCTTCTGTCCTGCACAGGCACCAGGCACACACAGGAACCACAGCCATACATGCAGGGAAAACACCCATACATATAAAATAAGAATAAAAAAACTCCTTAAAAAAAAGTGGACAAGGAGCCAGGCATGGGGGCACACACCTTTAATCCCCACATTAGGGAGGCAGAGGCAGGCAGATCTCTGTGAGTTTGAGGCCAGCCTGGTGTACAAAGCAAGTTTCAGGACAACGAGGGCAACCCAGAGAAACACTCATGAAAAACCAAAAAAAAAAAAAAAAATGTGGACAAGGAGCTGGCAGTGTGCAAATAGCCATAGGTTCAATTTCCTGCACCCCATAAAGCAGTGTGGTGTTGCATGTCTATGATCCCAGCACTTGGGATATAAAGTCAGGAAGATCAGAAGTTCAAGGTTATCCTTGGCTACTTAGGGAGTTTGAGGCCAGTTTGGGCTACTTGAGATGCTATCTCAAGCCAACAAACCTGGAAAAAATGTGTACATAAGGAAAATGTATTTGTGCTAAAACTGCCTGGAATAGAAGCTGGAACCATCAGCTGAGTTACACAAGACCTATACACAGTTCGTAGACACTTGATTTTCTTATATAAAAAAAAAATGAAACAAGTATCTTTTTCTGTAACAGGCTAACCTTGTGACCCTCTTGATTTAGTCTCCCTAGGGATGGAATTACAAATATGTCACTGGTTTTCCACTCTTTTTAAAAAGTGGGGTTTGTATTCGTGTGTTTGATGGATATGTATTTATAGAAAATGAGTCCAGTTGTTTGATGGGTATTTGTGGAATTTCTATCTTGGGCCCGCCTTGCTAGAAAGCTCAGTTCAGTGCTCTAGATACTGGTCTAACTCGCATAGGTCCTTGATCTGGCTACTTCTTTGCCACCCAGAGAGCCTCTGAAGTTTGTGCTATGCCACCTCACTCTCCTGAAGCTGGTGTTCATTCCTACCTATCCTGCAGTACTCGGCTGCAAAGTTCCATGTTCCAGTACAGTGCTGGTCAGTCCTGTGTGCCAACCTTTAGCATAGTAGGACCACCATCACTCTTCATGCTGGACTGGGCACTCCCTGAGCTACAAGATGCTCCAGGGTCCATCTCAGGAGGTGAAAGTGAGGCTCCTTGCAGCTGTTCTCCAGAAGGCTGCAGAATGAGCTCATGTAATTGAAATTGCTAGAGAGTGTGAGCAGGTGGACCAAGGATGGAGAGAGGTGCATGGAATGGTAGCTCCTGTCAGAGAAGGCATGGAAGTGTGGACCCTGGTGATTTGAGGCAGTGGCGGGCAGGGCAGTCTCCTGATTTGCCCTGCTAAGCCCAGGAGGACAGATCATTTTTATTGGGAGCATCTGTTGTGTTCTGAGCACTGTAAGGTGCATGACATGCCTTATATCATTGACTATATCTTGGAAGCCTGTAAAGTGGCCATGTTGGCCTACCTTCGGTTTTGAAGTATGCCAGTGGCTACTGGGAAGGGGATGAGCTTTTGCTAGTGGTACCCAAGTAATAAGTTGCAAGGCAAATACTGGGATCCAGGTCTACCACAGCCCATGTTCTGAATGGTTCTACCTGTACCACAGGCTTCTGTGGCACAATCAGACACTCTGAAAACAGGACTCTGCCTTGGATGCTTGTAAGGCTGTCCTGCCTTGGTGTCAGCAACCCTTGACACTCAATGCTGCAATCAGTCACAGCATCTTCCAGAACTTTCACTTTCTCTAATGCTCTACCATGCATCTTTCTTTCAGAGAGCCACAGGAGTTGTTGGGACTCATTCTGAAACCAGGATTGGAATTAAATCCCCATTCATATTTTATATTATAGCTGTGTACAGAGTAGGACAAGGGACATGGCCAAGACTGAATTCAAGACTAAAATCAAGGCAAAGAGCAAGTTCAAGGCTGAGGTCAACCAGGCCAAGGAAAGGGCAGATAAAGATGAAGGCCAACCAAGGCCTAGACAGACCTTCACCAGTCAGTGAGCATGGCAGCCAGGGACAGCTGATGTGGAAGAACCACAGGCCAGAGCTGCTGGCATGGACTCTGGCTTCCCTTCTATCTGGTCACAAGGCTCACCCTGAGCCTGCTCATGGGCTCTGGGCCTGCTCCATGGACTCAGCTAAGGACCCTGGCATGTACTCTGAGAGTGAGTAGGTCCCTTTCTGAGTGACTGCAGGCCGGCTATCCACTGGGAACTTGTGACACATTGGTGCTCTCTTGAGCCCTCTGAAGAGACGAAGCCTGGGACAGCCTGTCTTGCACTGCAAGGGTGGCCTCTTCATCAGGGACAAGGCCCTCTCTAGCTCACAGATGACAGTCAGTCAGAAGGGCTGGAACTGAAATAGGGGGTCTGAACCAAACAGTCTGAGGAAATGATTGAGGTGAGAGACCTTTGACCTCAGGGAAGAAGGGAGTTTTGTGAAAGGAGACAAACAGAACAGGCCATCATGTAGATGCAAAGGGTTGGTGGCTCTGGAAAATGCAGATCAGAGGTGTCCCTGGCCATCCCTTGCTCCTGCCCCAGTGGCTGTCTTCAGCTTTAGAGGTTTCACATGGGTTGTGGCACCCTCAACCTCCTAGTGTGAGAACCAGAGCTCCCTCTGCTGGTTCTGGGGTCACTTGCTCCTTCCCTGTTCTGTTCTGTGTTCCCTGAGGATCCTACATGAATTATCACCCTTTTGTAGCTCAAGAAAGAGTTAATTTTATTAAATATTAAATACTTTTAAAAGCCCTGAGTTTGAATACCAGCCAGGTGTGCTGGCTAGTTTTATGTCAACTTGACACAGCTAGAGTTATTTGAAAGGAAAGAACCACAATTGAGAAAATGGCTCCATCACATCCAGGTAGAGGGCATTTTCTTAATTAGTGATAGATGGAGGAGGGCACAGACCATTATGGATGGTGCTATACCTGGTCTGATGGGCCTGGGTTCTATAAGAAAGCAGACTGAGAAAGTCATTATGAGCAACCCAGTAAGCAGCTCTCCTCCATGGCCTCTCTATCAGTTTCTGCCTCCAGGTTCCTGTCCTGTTTGTGTTCCTGCCCTGAATTCCCTTGAAGATGAACTGTGATGTGAAAGCGTAACTGAATAAACTCTTTCCTTCCCAAGTTGCATTTGGTCACGGTGTTTCATCACAGCAATAGTAACCCTAATTAGGACAAATTCCCAGGCCCCACATAGAAGCTCACAACTATCTATAACTCTAATTCCAGGGAATCGGGCACCTTCTTTGTGTCAGATTCCACAGACAACAGGCATGCATGTTGTACACACATGCAGCACAATACCAATACATATAAAATAAAATGAAAATAAAAAGATGTAGTTTATTATTCTTGTGTGTGCGTGTGTGTGCGTGTGTGTGCGTGTGTGTGTGTGTGTGTATGTGTGTGTATGTGTGTGTGTGTGTGTATGAGTGTGTGTATGTGTGTGTGTATGTATGCACAGATGGGTGCAAAGAAGTCAGAAGAGAATGTCAGAACCCTGGTGCTGGAGCGGTTGTAGCCATCTAACGTGAGTGCTGGGAGGCAAACTGTAAGAGCAGGAAGCACCCCTAACCACTGAGCCATCCCTCCAGTCCCCTTCCTTTTTATTTTTAATTAAATATCTTTTAAACTTTTGAAAACGTTTAACTTGAGAAAAGCTTAAGCACGTACCAAAGAAGAACCTTTTCACATCGTATGAAGGTGCTTTGGTCATGGTGTTTCATCTGAGCAATAGAAACCCTAACTAAAAAATCACAAGAGTCACCTGGTCCCTGTGACCTTGACTCACTGATCCGGTAGCCAGCACCTGCTGCTCCACCCACCCCAAGATGGGCTCAGAGACAAAGCTGAAGGACTCACACTTTGCAGGTCTGGGTGATAGTTAGAGATGGGTCCTGGACTTTGAGAGGGTCTGGCAAACACCCAGGGACCCAGCAGGTTGTGACCCCCGTGGTGAATGAGAAGGGTGTGAGAGCCATAGAGAATCATTCTCCAGGTGCCTGTGTGGGACTCCAGCAGAGAGAGAGACAACTCTGAACAGCTCCTGTGAGCCCCGGGTCCTCACAGAAGCCCCTGGTGGTCTGGGTCCAAAGGGAACCAGAAGAGAAGTGGAGCCCCCAGGCAGTAAAGTGAGGTACTGGGAACTTGGGCAGACTTTGCCAACCACTGGAGACCTGGGGCATCCAGGTAGGTGTAAAGGCACAAGCCACTGACCTCATGCACTCCTGGGTGGCAGCAAAACTATCCTGTTTGGACATCTGGAGGGTACCAGGGCAGGTATTACAGGCCCAGAGAAAGGGGTGAAGCTGCTTGGGAGGTCCAAGCTACTTGCCCAGGACGCTGGGGCCCCTGTCCTGCTGTATTTTAGCTCTGTACTGGGGGGTGTTACCCATCCTGTCCTCTTACCCTCTCTGCAGTAGGCACAGTGTGGCTGCCATCTGTCTCTCAGGGTTAGGGAGGGTTAAGGTTGGCTCTGTAGAATTTTGGCTCTTGTGGAAGCCCAAATTAATTACTCAGGGTCAGAGAATCTGAGCTAGCTTTACCCAGCAGAGCTGCATAAGGGGATGATTTGACCACAGGCATGGTTGTTAAGGGTTTGGAAGGGTCTACACTTGCCTGTGTGATGTGCTTTGATCTAGCAAGGTGGAGGTCTTTTGTCCCGCTCCTTGGCATTGTTGTAAAAAAACGCTTTTGAAGAGGCAGGAGGGGCCACTGGGTTTTGATCCAAGTCCTCCTGAAGAAAGTATCCTGTGTTTCTGTTTTTCTCCTCTTTGCTATCATTCTCTCTAACATTTTCTTATCCCTTTCTCCTCCTCCTAGGAACCCTTGAAGAGGTGGAAGCTGGCCACCCACAGGCCCTGTCTACTACTCAGTGTATTCCCATCCATCCTGACCCCCCAAGCCAGAGGGGCCAGCCAAGCCCATAGGTTCTGGATTCCTCCCAGGGGAGGTGGGAGGTGGTTGCCAGGAGAAACTGCAGAGGGAGCCCAGGTGGGGTGGGGCTTGGGAAGGAGAGGAGGAGCCTGGGGCAGAGTTTCCATTTCCTGAGGCCTAGGTTTATGTGGTGGTGAGAGAGGGGTGGAGGGAAACCCAGAGGCTGAGTTTCATTTCCTGAAGTGAGGAGGACGGGGAGGGGAGGTGATGGGGGAGGAATGAAGGAGGGGAATGGGTGGGGTGCCAGGTGTGGCAGAAGCTGCCCAGCCCACCCTGGGTCAGGAGATCAGATGTCCTAGACACCTGGTTCCACTGCCCAGACACACGGGCAAGGCCTCTTCTGTAGCCAGCTCGGCTGCATTCCAGCCCTCCCAGGTGTATTTCTGGGCTGTGGAGGTGTAATGTCCTTTCTGCACACCTCCACTTGTCTCCTGATCCTGCCACCTGGTCCAAAGAGCCTTCCTCTGCCCCTTCCAACCTGCTGTGACCTCTAAGGGTGCCTAGTCTGCTGGCCTAGGTCCCTCATTGAGCTATTGCATAAGTCCTCTGCACACGGGATGGCCATGGGACAGCTTGGGCTCAATACCTTAGCTTCCAGGGGCTCCTTGGGCTCCTCTGGACCTCCCATTGCGGTTGGGGCCTACCCTCTTCCCTCCACCTCCCCCATCCTACCAAGCCCCCCCCCCCCAGCAAGTCTTCCTGGGGACTGGAGAGCCCAGTATACTCCAGATAACTTCTAGGCCTCAGGTGGCTGGCTGAGACTCAGTCCCATTTAGGAGAGCCTGGATACAGGAGGGCCTCTGTGATGGCTAAGTTTGGTTGTCAACTTGGCATACTTGGGAAAAGGACCCTCAGCTGATGAATGGATCCCATCAGGTTGACCTGTGGACGTGTCTGTGAGGCATTGTCTTACCTGATAACTGATGTGGGAGGACCAGCGCCTGTGAGCAGTGCCATGCCTGTGCAGGTGGGCCTGGGCTGTGTAAGAAAGCTGTCTGAGCAAGCCAAGGATGCAAGGCAGTAAGCAGCATCCTCCGGGGGCTGTGCTTCCAGTTGCCGCTTTGAGTTGCTGCCTTGGCATCACTTGGTGATGGGCTGTCACCAGTAAGAGGAACTAAACCCCTATTCTCCAGGTGGGATTTGGTCACTGCTTCATCACAGCAACAGAAACTTCAGACCAGCCTCTGAGTCTGAACTGGGGAGTCAGCTGGGGCCCGACGGTAATAGCTCTGATAGCGCTGAGTCGATATTCTGGGGCCAGCTTCTGGGGATTGGTGGGCCAAGATCCTCTGCCTACTCTGGGCAGGTCCGGAAGCTGCATGGGTGAGGAGGGGGTGTAGTCTGTGGCTGTCCCATGGCAAGACCCATGGCTCTGAGCTGGTGATCAGAAGAAGAGCTGAAGGCACCACCCTACCCCACCCCCACCCCTTCCTACATATTGGCAGGGGCAGCTGGAGTCAGGCTTGGCTTTGGGCTCTGTGGGAACCCAAGTGGAGCTAAGTTCCTATGGGCATCTCAAGGTCCTGAGCTGGGCTACATGTGCCCCCTGGTGGCAGAAGCTCTCACAGCCATGATACTTTTCAGTCTCTACACCCCACAGCTGAAGAACCTTAATCTAACCGCTGCAGAACACAGACTTCACAAATACTGGCCACACGATAAGCCAGGAAACAGTTTGAACAAAGTTCAAAGAGTTGAGTGTGTGAGTTTGTGGTTTAATGTGTAGGCCCCTGGTGAGTGTCTGTGATGTGCGTGTGGGCTTGTACAGTATGTAGGTGGTATGTGTGCACTGTATGTCCTGTCTGATCCACGTGTTATGTATGGTGTTGTTTTATATAGAAGTTTATGGCATATTCTGTGTTGCAAAGATGTTGTTTTGTAGTGTTTGAACTACATGTAATCTATGTATGAATGTTGTGTGTGTAATGTGCAAAGGTGTGTACATGTGTTAAGTGTGCTTTGCAGAGTATGTTGCATGTAGTGTGTCTGTGTGTTGATGTGTGTTACTTTGTGGAGCAATGGTGTTTTTGTGTGTGTGAGAAACGGATAGAGACACACAGCGAGAGAAGTGTTTTAGGATAGACTGAGGACTTCAGGCCTCCCTCAGGTCACTCAATCAGGGAAGTAAACTCAGATCCTCCGCAAGAAGAGTGTTAATTAACCACTGAGCCATTCCTCCAGTGCTCCAACCCCGTGTGGGTTTTTAAGATGCTAGCTCCATCAGGAAAATCCTGCAGCGTGGCTGGGCACGTGGTTCAGTGGCAATTCCCAGCACTTCAGGGATGCAAAATAGAACTACATTCCAACTGTCCAACAGACTCCAGCTCTTTAGCTCTGCATCTGTGTGTGTTTGTGTGTACATGCTCATATATGTGTGTACATGCATTTATGTGTCTATGTGTATGTATATGCATGAGTGCGTGCGTGCGTGCGTGCGTGCGTGCGTGCGTGTGTGTGTGTGTGTGTGTGTGTGTGTGATTTATGCATTCTGCTGCTCCAAAGGCCTGGCATCTTCCTGTGGCCTTGGCATTCAGGGAAAGGGTAACATGTTACAAGGAGAAGTTCCTGTAACTGCCAGAGGGGAGCAACACCAGACCCCTCCATCTTGCTAGGTTCACTGTGGTGGAGGGGACGGTGAAAAGCTGGCCCACTAGGCAGCTGTGGGGATGATGAGTCAGGGGTCTGTGCTGCCTGTTAAGTCCCACTAGTCACTCAGGAGGCAGCCCTCCCTCACATCCTGCCTCATGCCCTCACTCATGTAGGGCCTCATATTCCTTTCACATCAGGCGTCATGTCTCCTTCACATCTCCCTCCTTACATGATCCCCTGACTTATCAGGGCTCCAATTACTTCTAGACTTCAGAGAAGCAGCAATGGACAGGTTTTTTTTTTTTTTTTTTTTTTTGTGTGTGTGTGTGTGTGTGTGTGTGTGCGTCTCTCGTGACATATTTAGGACAATTCAAACTTTATGGGGCATCCTGTGTTTTCTTGGTTTTACTCAGTCCCTGAACTTTGTCTCTGTGCCCTTTACACCCAGGAGCGGCCAGGGCCCATTTGGTGAGTGGGAAGGATACCCGGCAGAACTAAAGTTAGCAGAGTTCCCAGCATGAGCAGCGAGGTGGAGGCACAGAGTACTGGGAGTGAGCCAATCAGAAGGCCTTGCAGAGGATTTACCAGTGCCATAATTGGATCCAGACTGTCCCCAAAGGTCCACACACTAGAGGTTCATCCAAGAGAAGAGCTTCTGAGGGGTGTGGAACCTTTAGGAGGTGGGTGTCACAGCAGGTTTTAGGTTATTGGGGGTGTGCCCTTGAAAGGGTTTGGGAGCCGGTGTTTTGGTCTCCTCTTTTTTTTTTTCTCAGATGTGAGTCAAGCAGTTCGCTCTGCTGGGTGCTCCTGCCAGGGTATACCGACTTGCCACAGGCGCACAGGCAAATTGGCTCAGTGACGATATCTGAACCCGAGCCCAAACACACCTTTCTTCTTCACAAGTTGATTATGGCCGGCATTTTGTTACAGTAACAAGGAGCTGACTATACTGTTAACATCAGCGTTTCCGTATCCTGGCAATATTAATCCCAGACTTCTGTAGACAGGAAAATTGAAAAGGAAGTGTCTTCAAAACACTTTTAGAATCATGTTCATTTCTAACTGGAATTGATCCCATTGATCATCAACAGAAGAATGGATGAAGACCTCGTGCCATAGTCATAAGCATTGACACATGTAGGAGGTTACTGCACAGGTCCACTCAGTGGAGGAGAGAGCTCCCAGCTTGACTCTCACATCCAAGAACAGATGAGGTACGAGACCCTGAGCTGGCTGCCGACATGGCCCTGGTACAACCTTGTGAAAACCATAGGACACACACCTGTGCAGATGTATTTTATGTGCCTTCCAGCCGATGCTACACGCCATGTGTTAGATGGCAAGAAACACAGCATCAGTAAGATGTTCAGAAAAGCTCCAAATACAGAAGGCAGCCAGAGCCTCAGAGGTTTGACTGAGGCCGAGGGAGTCCGGGACCACTCCCAGCTGCACTGGCCAGGGTCTCTGCAGCCTAGGACAGGAGGGCCATAGAGACAGGTGGGGGCAGGACCTGAGTCAGTAGAGGTGGCATGGATGGAGAGAAGGGGGCCACTGAGACCAGCTCATGGCTGGAGAACCAGAGGGATTGTGATGATGTGATGGGAGGCCTGGGAAGGAGCCATCTTGAAGCAGAGGAGAAATGTAAGTACTCAGATGGAAGATGACTAAGTGACACCCAGGAAGGGCTGGGTGGTCCTGGAACAGCATGGCAGGGACAGTTGGAGGAGGATAAGATGATGGAAGGGAGAGAGCAGGTCAGGGAGGAAAGACCTGTTTGTGCTTAGTGGGGCTGCCTGGCCAAACCCAGCAGGGAGAGTGAGAACAGAGCAAGTGAGAGAGGCAAGGAGTTGGGAGCTGCAGAGAGAAAAGGGCCAAGGGAGCAGTTCTCAGTGTCCAGGAAAGAATGCCGACAATACTGAGTCTGCCTGCGGCTTGGCCAGCACGCCTGATAAACCACTTTCTTTCAGCTGTCCCAAAAGACATTGTCTCTGTCTGTCTTACAGGTGAGAGGCAGAAGCATGGAGGTGGCATGTGCCTGACCTGAGCTGGGACATGAGCTTCTTCCAGTCTTTGAGTGGTCCTCCAGCTCGGAGGTGCCCGTGGGCTATGGAGGGTTTGGAAGAAGCACCGTGCACGGGGGTGGGAGCTGGGGTGGGTGCCGGGGTGGGGTGGGGGCTGAAGGCAGAGGGCGGCCTGAGGCAGTGGCTTCTGAGAGCAAGGAAGGCTCCACTTCTGGCCAGATGTGTGGCATGTGCAGACACAACTGCCAGGTCCCACAGGGAGCTGTCTGGAGACCGTCCCTCATAACTCCCCTCTCCCATGGGGTGAGGGATGATGTCAGCCTTACAGAAAGCACCACAGCCTTGCAGATGCGAAAGAACTCAATCTACTGTGGCGTTTCCAGAGGCCAGAGTCCTCTAGGTGTGGGCTTGTATAGAGAGCCTGGGCTAGGAGCCAGATTGACAGGGAGGGGTCCAAAGAGGGTCATAGGTGCCTAACTTCCAGGGTCCTCTGTAGAGCTGTGGAGATGCTGTGACTCAGTAGAACACGAGTGATTCAACGGGTCGAGGCTGCATGTTACCATCACTGTGGAAACAGATGGACATCTTTCCCAGCAGCCTCCAGCTTCCTTTCCGGTCTGCAGTGTATCAGGCTAAAGGTTACACTCTGGGCTGGGGCCTGGGCTGTGCCTGGGAGTGTTAGCTGGGGAACTACCCTCCAGGACAGGAGGTAGCTCCATCACAATCCGTGACACCTTGCTCTAACTCCATTGCTCAGGCTGTGACAAAGTTGCTGCCCAGCCTGACCAGGGGAACAGGAGGTCTAAGACACTCTTCTAACTTCTGCCAAGAAGGTCTCTGAGGCCTAGGCCTTGGTGGCTGACGAAGAGCTTGAGTGGAGTGAGTGTTGTGGTGATCGAGTTGGTTAACACTGTCTAAAGGTGTAAGAAGCATGTTTAAGGGATCAGTGCTTATTAAACTCACATGATTCTCCCCTAAGCCTCAGGAGTGGGTTCTCTCATGAAGCCTAAGCTATAGAAAAGGAAAATGAGGCATGGTGTTAAAAAACTCACACACACACACACACACACACACACACACACACACACACCGACACATGGCAGGAGGTGGCAGAACCAGATATAACCAAACAGTCTGAGTCTGGATTCCATCGCAACCTGAGCAGAGGACACCGACCTCACACTCCACAGTGACCGGGGTAGACTTGATCTATGGGACATGGACAGTAGGGAAGGCTTGAGAGGCTGTGACTGAGAGTCAGTGTCTGCAGGGGAGAAATGGGCGGTGGCAGAGAGACACAGCATGCCGCAACGCTCTGGTGTGAGCCAGCATGTGGGACAGGTGCACAGCTTGCACTGTACTTCTCCAGTTCCTTCACAGCACTGTTCAGAAAACACCACAACTGTCTGCATCGTCACCACCCCACCAGTGATACTGTCCCAGTCACCCCCAGTATCACCCCACCCTCACCATCAACATCATTACCACCTGCCCCCCAGCATCATCATCATCACCCCCATCGCCTTCACCATCATCTCCACTACAGTCAACCCCAACCACCACTACCATCACCCCCGCCACTATCACCACCGTCACCATCACCACCACTCCTACCACCATAACCCCCAACCTATAACCACCACTACTCCCACCACCAACACCACCATCACCCCCGAACACTATCACCCCTCCACCATCTTCATCACCACTACCACCCCACCACCACCCCAACCACCCACTATCACCATCACCCTCCCAAAATCACTCCTTTACCATCATCCCCATCACCACCCCCAGCAGCAGCACCCATCACCATCAGCACTACTACACAGGTGCAATGATAAGCGGGTGGAATCTGGAGACCAGTTAAACTACAGTGACATTGTTGGTAGAAGCTGCACAAGAGAAAACAGGGGACTGGATTGCTGGAAATGCCACCAAGCTCCACTGAGGCAGAAGAAAGCAACAAAGGAGGCCAGATGGGCGGATCATAGCAACATCAACGGAGTGGGTCAAAGCCAGAAATAATGAAAGTCTGGGTCCTTTATTTGTGGTAGGGTCTCATTTTGTAGCCAAGGCTAGCCCTTGAATTCAATGCAATTCTCCCACCTCAGTCTCTTAGGGAAAGAGATATCAGGTGCTAGCACCACGCCCAGAGAACTCTTGATACACAGAGTAGAGTCATTGAAGACATGGCATTCCTGGTAAGACGCTCACATCATTCCTGGACTAGGCTCACCGTGACAGTTAATTTCCGGCTGATTGTCCCCATCACATTGATTTGGTCGGTAAGTGAGGCACACAACATGACTAACATGGCCATCATCATGCTCGAGTAAGTACTGGGGCTAAAGTCCAAGTGTTTAGGATCCTGAAGGTTGAGACTTTAACTAACACTTCATATTGACTCACGCTAGGAAAAGCTGGTGATAGACTCCTCCACTCCTTTGCCATTGTTAGTCAAAACGCCAACACTACTGTCTCCATCTTTACCACACCACCAATAATATCATCCCTGTCACCCCCAGGGTCATCACCATGACCATCACCACCATTAGGACCACCATCACTGTCACCATCACCACCACCACCACCACCATTATCACTACCACCACCACTCCTATGAACATCACCACCACCATCATCACCACCACCATCAGCACAACATGTATACCACAGCACTCCTATCACCACCACCACCACCACCATCAGCACCACATGTATACCACATACACATGCAAAAGAGAGTTTGAGGTAATCAGAATTTGCTTTGAAAAATGACCCAACCATGCACTGTCTATGAGAGACTCACCTTATCTCTCTGTCCGTCTATATCTCTTGCAGAGGTTCTCAACCTGTGGGTCGTGACTTCTTTGGCAACACTATCATCAAAAATATTTACATTATGATTTATAACAGTAGCAAAATTACAGTTATGAAGTAGTAAGAGAAATCACTTTATTGTTGGAGTCACCACAACATGAGGAACTGTGTTTAGGGTCACAGCATTTGGAAGATTAAGAACCACTGATCTATCATCTATACTAATCATCCATCTGTCTGTCTACTATCTATCTAATCTATCTATCTATCTATCTATCTATCTATCTATCTATCTATCTATCTATCTATCTATCTATCTATGTGTGCTGGAGTCAAATCCTGGGCCTTATGCATGTTAGACAAGTCTTTACTACTAAGCCACACTCCCCTGCTCCCAAATTCTCTTCAGAGACAGAGACATAAACAGGCTAAAAGTGAATGGGGAGAAAAAGAAAGAATGCAGAAAATTTTAGGCAACAGGGAGCCACATGTCAACCTTGGCAGAAACAAATGAGAAGAATTGACTCTAACAAATAAGGTGTATACTGAAGGTACAGTACAGCAAGATGTATCAATGAAAAATACCTGATCCCTGGTAACACACCATCAGGAGAGATGTGAACACATGAGCTGCTGCATGATGGATCAGGAGGGAATTCTGTCAAATAAAACAAGTCAGGTTGCAAAAAGACAAAAGCTGAGCTGGGCATTGGCTCAGTTGGTAGAGTTCAAGCCCACCATGTGTTTGACAACCAGTTCTGCATAAAATAGCCATGAGGATGTCTTCCTGTCATCCCAATACTGGGGAGGTAGAGGCAGGAGGATCAGACATTCGAGACCACACTCTCAGCTACACAGTGAGTTCAAGGTTGGCTTGGGTACTTGAAGCCCTTGAGAGGGTCTGGAGGAGTCAAATCCATAGAGACAGGAAGTGAGATGGTGGGTGCCAGGGTCTGGAAAGGAGGGTGAGGTTCAGTGTTTAATGGGGACAATTTCTGTCTGGAGAGATGAAGACATTGTGGAGATGAATAGATGGTAATGGTGGTTCAACATTGATGTGCTCACTGCCACTCAACTGTTTAAGTAGCTACAAAGGTAAGGTGTGTGTGTGTGTGTGTGTGTGTGTGTGTGTGTGTGTGTGTGTGTTACCATCATAATAAAGTTTATTAAAAACCAACTCACTGCACTGGGTGTGGCAGTACACGTTTGTGCTTTCAGCTCTTTGGAGCAGGAAGGAGGAAGATCAATAGTTCAAGTCCAGCCTGGGCTGTAAGAGACCAAAACAAAACGCCTCCAAACATTCTGCTGACTGAGTTGTCTCCCATGCCCTCTGCCTCACCCCTATGTAAGTTCCATGGTGATATTTAGGGCTCCTAGTGCCATCTCCCCTCCCTAAATCTTTAGTTTATTCCCACCTAGTAATCACTTGGGATGAGACAGTGGACATACACTTCCTAGGCCTGGAATGTAGACAGCTCCGGGCAGGCTGCAGACCTTCTGACTTTCTACTGTTCTGTGTAGGTTGTCTAGAGGACCAAGACAACACACAGGACCTCTAGAGTGGCAGCTATGACTGGACAAGGTGTTGCCCAAGTCCCTTATCGGGAATGTGTGCCTCATCAGGCTGACTCCTGAGCCTCGTTAGCCCAGAGGAGGTAATCACGACAGCAGAGTGGCTGAGGTCACACAGCCTTCAGCCTAAGACGGTTTGTCTGGGAAGTGCTATGCACTCAGCCATTTCCCTTGGTGGACGATCTCATGTAAATGGCTCTCACTGCACAGCTGTCCCAGGTACAGAAGGCCACTGTGCCTGGCTGCTAGCCAAGGTCTGGGTGGGATGTGATCCTGTCACTGGGGTTTGAGATGGGTATGTTCACTAGCCTGTCTAAATATGGCTGAGACCCCAGGAGGGGAGCCAGACACAAGCCTGTGGCACAGCAGGATACTTTCCTTGTCCTGGATCCTGGAGTCTGTCAGAGGGAAATTCTAAGCAATGGGCAGATGCAGCTTCCGGGGCATGGGGAGCCCTAACTCACAGTGAAACCTGGTTGGTCCCTCTTCTCTTTGGGCTTCCCTTTTCATTGCCATAAAATAGATATCCTAGAAGATGGGAAGGAAGTCTAAATTTACAGTTGGCATCACTGAATATCTTTATAGAGATGAGTACTGCTCAGCCTCTGAAGAGAAAATGGACACTAACCTGTTTCCAGACCCCTGTTTCCCAGCATCTCCAGCTTGCTGCTTCTAATATCCCAGTCTACTGATGCCCAGCATATCCAGTTCACTGGCCCCCAGCATCCCCTGTCCACTGCCCCCTCCCAGCATTCCCAGCCCACTGTTCTCCATTGTGTCTCCTTTTTTTCTGCTTATAGCGTGAATGTCACTATGGATTCCTCTTCTCTCCCCTTGAAGGCCATCGAGGGAACTTTTCTAGGACTTACTGGAGGAGCTGAGAGTCTGAAGGGCCTGGGAGGAAGTCGGTTTCATCCCCTTCTGTCTCTTTCTACTTTGTCATCAGGGATATGGGCTCATGTTGAAAATTGGGGAGGAAAAGGTTTACTTTGGTTACACTTCTGTACCATGTTTTATCTTTGAAGGAAGTCAGGAAAGGAACTCAAAGAGGACAGGAAGCTGGAAGTATGAACTGATGCAGAGACCGTGGAGAGGTGCCAGAGGAGTGCGGCTTACTGGCTTGCTCCTCATGGCTTGTTCAGCCTGCTTTCTTGGATAACCCAGGACCACCAGCCCAGGGGTAGTCCCACTCACAATGTGCTAGGCACTGTCCCATCAAACACTAATTAAGAAAATGCCCTACAGGCTTGCCTACAGTCCCATTTTATGGATGCATTTTCTCTTCTGAGACTCCCTCCTCTCAGATGACTCTAGCTTGTCTCAAGTTGACATAAAAATAGCCAGCACATAAGCTGAATTATCCCTCAAATTCATAGGTTGAGGCACCTAGAGCCCAGTCCCTTGGGTTGGGACTCTTAGGAGAATGCCCTCTAAGAGACTATTAAGGGACAGGGTCATTAATTAGGAGACCCAATCCAATCTGACATGTATCCTTACCAGAAGAGGTCAGGACCCAGGCACACATGAAGAGGTGACATGTAAGGACATGAGGCAGAAATGCCTTCTATACACCGAGGAATGAAAATTTGAGAGGATGCTGCCTATCAGCTCTGTGATCTGGGACTCCTTCCTTCTGCACCATGAGAAGACACTTTCCCAGTGTTTCAACCCTGCCTGGAACATTTCCTAAGAGGACAAGGGACAGACAATGGTTCCTGAGTGATGGCCTGGATGGAGTCATAACAACACAGTTGACTGGGATTGGGGTGGGGGTTTTGCAGGGAGCAGGAGAAAGGGAAGATGGGCATTGGGCAGAGGGTTAGGAGTGCTGGAGAAGGCAATCTTGGAGGCATTTACCTTCCAACCACACCCCTAGAGGTGACACATGTAGGTAGTCAGGGGTGAGAGATGGACAGAGGCCCCTCCCACCACACCAGAAGAGACTATAAAGATAGGGTGGTCCAATGATAGTCGATACAGACACAAGCTCTGCTTGTCCCCATTGCCCAAGATGAGGACTCACCTGCTTTGGCTGTTGCCCCTGATTCTGCTGAGCTCCTCAGGTGAGCCAGGAAGTAGGTACCCCTGTCCTAGGTCACCAGAGCCCCTGAGGACTCTGGCTGACATCCTGACCTGGCTAGATCTGTCCTCAGATGATGTGGTGGTCCAGCTGTCCAGAGGAGGTACTGGCATAGGAGACAGGCCTTGCTGCAGGCCTCACACCCAGGCTGCCTGAGCTGGGAGTGGGTCACAGTCTAGCCATGGCACCCTTTTGTGGTACCTTCACTTGCCTTACATTCTTAATTACATGAATATTCTCTCTCTCTCTCTCTCTCTCTCTCTCTCTCTCTCTCTCTCTCTCTCTGTGTTTGTGTTTGTGTGTGTCTCTGTGTGTGTGTCTGTGCGCATGTGATCATGCGGGGGTCAGAGAACAACTTGATGGAATTGATTTTCTTCCTCCATGTGAATTTGGGAAATTGAACTCGGGTCTTCAAGCTTGGCAGCAAGCCCCTCTTCCCACTGAGCCACCTCATTGGTTCTCCCTACTCAGCTGTTAAGTCTCGATATTCTGTTGGGCTCGCTGTCACTCTTGCAAAAGTCTGGTGTAATTAGCACCATTTGGCTGGTGACCTTCTCCTATGGCATATGACCAGCAGCATGGACCGCTGGCTGCTCAGAGCTGTGGTTTCCTGGACCATAGACAGGGCCCTATGCCCTGGTACCCCAGTGTGGCTGCTGAGAGGCTGTCTACATGTGTGGTTGAAGAACAGAATGGGTTGCTAGATGGTCAGTGCTTTGCACACAACTGTCTGTGGGTCCCATGTTGTCTGGTGTGGTTATGGAGTGTCTCTGTCTCTGACCCTGCTGTGTTCCTCCAGCGCAGGCCCTGAAGTGTCACGAGTGTAGTGCCACAGGGAACTGCTTCCAGCCTACAACTTGCAGTGCCATGACCCACTACTGCTTGACTTCCTGGTACTGTAAGTATCTTGGTTCCAGGCGGATGTTTAGGGAAAGGGGTTGGATCCTGCATCCGGCACCTGGAGATGCCAGGGTAAGGCAAAGCTTGCTGGTGGAATTGGGGTTGCTGGGCAGATATGGCCCTGAGACCCCCCTCAGTGGTCAGGAGTTTTGAGTGCTCTGTTTTGAGTGCTCTGCCCTTCCTTCAAAATGGAACCCGCAGTACTGTCTTAGAGTGGGTGGGATGTTCCAAGTGAGCCACTGCATGTAGCACAGCCATGGGAAGTGACAATTCTAAGCATTCCCGAGAGTCCTGGCTGCTCAGAATGGAAAGGGGGAGGGAAAGTAGGGGAGGGGGTTGCAATTCCCGAGCTCTGACCCTGGGTCCCACATTGAGCCCTGATTCTGTCCACCCTGAGTCTTAATCCTGGTCACGCTTCAAGCCTTGGTCTTCATCACACAAAACCCTGACCCTGGGTTACATACTAATCCTTAATCTTGGTCACATACTGGGCCTTGAACCTGATCACATTCTGAGCCCTGTTCCTGGTCACAACCTGAGTTTGAAACTCCTCACCTCTTGCTGTGTGTCCCTTTGAACTGGAGGTTGTAGGTGGCCTGTGTTTGCTGATAGGGCCAGGCTTGGGTCTTATAGGTCTTAGTAAATGGCCCTCTGTCCTCTGTTTCCAGCACCCCCAGGCCAGCAAACGAGCGTGACAAAAACATGTGCATTTACCTGTCCTGATGTCCATCAGAACATGAATTACTCCAAGGAGTCCTGCTGTAACACAGACCTCTGCAACAGTACCACAAGCCTCCATGCCAGCTGGGCACTGCTGACCCTCAGCATCTGCTTTCTCTATCTCAGGGGATAAAAGCAGAGCTCCCATACAGGCTCACAAGCTGCAGAGTTAGGAGTTTAGGGCCTAGGTGCCATCATGTGACTGGAATGTCTCATAGCCTTAGGCGTGGTACTTCTTCAACTCTGGTCAGCAGGATTCTGAGAGAGAATGTTGCTGATATACAAAATAACTAGGACTGATGGGGTCTTGGAGCTGGACCACAGGCAGAGAGGCCTTAGGCTGAAGGAGACTCTCGCCACTGTCCAGGGTGCTGCATGCAGAGCTCTGTCTGCAAGGGCGCCATCTGCTGGCCTCCAAGTGCTGGTGCAAGGAAGCCATCACGGCTGTGGACCTGTTCCTGGGGGCTGTGATTGGCCCCTCAGGAGGCCCAATGAACTGTTTGGGTTTTCTTTTTACACATCCCATGGCTTCCTCTCTCTAACTACTTCAGAGAACCTGAACCTTAGCATCACCACTTAAGAAGAATTGAGCTCCAGTGTGCCATTACCTGCTGATTCTTGGCCCAGGAGTGAAATGTGCTGCTTTAACCTGAGTTCAAAGACCCTTGGCAAATGGAAACCCTGTGGAGAGGCCTCCAGTCTGGCTGTGGGGGAAGGGCAGATGTGGGGCAGATTTCCTTAGAACAAGATGTAGGTCAGCCCTGGCATGAGCACAGTAGCTGCATGAGATGCCAGCTGTGTAGCCAAAGCCCCAGGGTACCTTTGCCTGTGGGATGGACCCTGCAGATTCTATCTGTGGATGACACCAAGATCATCGGGACTTCGGGAGCTTCTGTGAACTCAAGTCTATTCTGGAGCAAAGAACAGCCAGAATTAGGAGGGTGAGCACAGGCTTTGTCCAGCTGTGGGTGAAGCCTGAAGCATTTCTTCTGTGGTGTAATCCTTCTGTACATTGTGAAAATGTGTTCTTCTCATTGTTAATAAAAAGCTGTTTGGCCCATAGCTAGGCAGGATTTTCAGGGCAGAGAAATGCAGGGAAGAAGAAGGACAGAGTCTGAGGAGTCTTGAGTCCGACTCAGTAAAAGCAACATGGGATGTTCATAGATGAGGTAAACGAGCCTGAAAGCACCAGTAGATTAAGAGAAACAGGTTAATTTATGTTGTAAGAGCTGGCTGGAGACAAGCCTGAGCTATTGGCCTGGCATTTATAATTAATATTAAGTCTCTATGTGGTTATTTGAGAGTGGCTGCTGAGACACAGAGAAATTCTACCTACGTGTTTCCTCACTTCTCTGCCTGTGGTCCAACTCCAGGACCCCATCAGTCAGCTCTAGTGACTGACTGTACATCCTTCATCAAAGAGACGCTGCCTCCTTCCAGTGTGTGTCTGCCCCTTTCCTCATATCTGAAAGCCTGGTCAACACCATGCCCCAATGAAGAGAATGAACCCAGGCACTAAGTTCTAGGCTGGCAGCAGTTTGGGTGGGTAACCCCATTGGCTGGATTCTCCCTCACATTCCAGACCTATGTTTAGAGCAGAGAGTGAGTTCATGTTTGTCATTCACTTCACATCCTTGTTCCATTTCTGGTACATTTATGATGGTGTTTTCCATAGATTGTGCCTAATCTAGACCTGATCACATGGTGCTGCTATCACCTTATTGCACAGGGCTGTTGCTGTGAGGAACAGATCAGTACACTGGGAATGACAGAGGGCTGAACTCAGGTGACCTCCCACTGATCACCTCACAAGGGGCCAAAGATCAATTCCTGTGAATGGAGGCAGAAGGGCTACTCCTGGATATACGGTCAGCCATGAAGAGCGGAGCTGGTAGATGAGCTCTGAATCTACTTGGTACAGGTGACGAGGGTCCTAGAACAGAGCAGAGCTCTGCTGGAGAGTGGGGCTTGGAGCTGAAGTTTGGTAGGCTATAGTTTCTTGATGAAACCACAGGACTCCAACAGAGGGGAGATCATCAGCAGAGAACAGGGCACAGGAGACCGTGACTGGAGCTGCATGAGGATCCTTGTGGCTCCTGAAATGGGGATTTTCACTAATGTCCCATGCGGTCTCTAAGCTCCTCAGGTTTGTGGGCTGCTTGTGCAGAGCACCTGTGTTTGGGGTTTTCTCAGCCACGCTCTTCGCAGAATCCAGGCATTCACTGGCTTTCTTGGCAAAGTGTGCATGTGCTGGGGACTCACTGCCTCTGAGCTGTCCATCCCTGATGCTGATGTCACAGATGTCTGGAGACTGGGCCAGGGAGCTGGTATTCCATAGGCTCCAGAGGCCCCACATATTTTACTTTATTACAGTGTCCATCCCTCAAGCATTCACCAAAGGATGGATTTCCATGCTGTCACTGCTCACATCCCATGACCCACTGGCATGGTAGACCCAACCTGGGCAGGGCCACCTCATGCTGCCATTCACTCTCATGTCCTCAGGCACAGGCCCTAATTTCTCTGGGCTTCCACTTGCCTGCCAATAAAATGAGAACACAAGACTTGGTGTCAACAAAATAAAACCACCAAATGAATGCCTGAGGATGCGGTTCAGATGGGAGATAGTTGGCTTTGTATTGTGTAACTCCCTGGGTCCTCTCCTCAGCTCTGTGTCAACAGAGGATTGCAGTGCCCATCTGTCACTCCAGCACTTGGGAGGTGGAAGCAGGAAGACCAGAAGGTCAAGGTCATCTTTGGCTTCACAGCAATTTTGAAGCCACATGAGGCTGACTTGCACAGCAAGAGACTTTGTATATATAAATAAATAAATGAAAGAAAAAACTGTGCTACCATAGAGTCTCACCAGGGCTCGCTTTTGTAACTGTGTAACAATCTGTTATCCATTGTTGTGACTGTGTTTCCTAATTACTGCCAAGATCTTTGCAGCGTCACTCTGCAGTTTTATGGGAATGATGACAAGAGAGGTTGAACCCCAGGGTCAGGCTACACAGCTGCTCCTAGAGCTGGAGCTGAACATCTCTTGGGCAGTGTACACCACTGAGCATCTCTGCTAGGTGCTCACTCACCGGCCTGGGTGTGCATGGTGCTCAGAGTTATGACTTAGAGGACTAACACTCTGCCTGGTGTTGCTGGCCAGACACAGAGGGCCAAAGAGGTTTCTCAGGGCAGATGGCGATCCCTGTTTGTCCAAGGAAAGGAGCACAGCTGCACAGCTGAAGTCGCCCGAGCTAGTGGCAGCCTGCTGCTCCTTAGCTTCTGTCCAGAGTGTTCCTCTCTTGTCAGTTGGCATCTACGTGAGTCAGGGTAATTGATTTCTCAGTTCTCCTAAACTCCTTGTACCTTATCTTATCTGTGATCATTTTCTTTTCCTTTTTAAAGCAACTTCTAAAGGTTCTGAGGATGAAGGTCTTCTGATTACCAAACTGATTTCGTCATCTGCTGTTTGAAATGTTTCCTCCCATCCTCTTGAACAGACCCTGAGCTGGACTTACACTGCCATTTGTTGCCTTGTTCCAGTCGCACATTTCTCATCTTATGCCTCTATCTACTGACATTTAATGGTGCCGCGAACGTACATTCTAGGTCATTTGTCTTTGCTTCCTATGGGCTTTTAATACACTTGTTTCGTTATTGACCTTCTGTGCACAAACAGTGAAAATGCTGACTTATACACAATTGCTCCTGGATTTGGGCAAAATTGCCTAATCCACAGGCCACTTCATACTGACATGTTGATTGCCCATGTCAATTCCTGATTATAGAACCACGTGAAGAAGAGAATGGTGTGTGGGTATGTTTACACTGCCACAAAACCAAGACGTTGTAGGCCCAATTGTTATGAGTTGAGGCATTTGGGTATTGTGTCTGTAGGGTGTATTTGAACAAAAGATAGGCAGGACGCTACACATTCCTATGTCATTGTATTTACTGCACTATGAGTAATAGTCCCATTGAGAGTTTCCACATAGAGTTCCTGCTGTCTGGCCTACAGAATGGGGGGTGCTGCATCTCAGTGAGTCCTTCTCTTACCACAAGCAATTATATCGTGTCTATATTTGACATTAACAAAATAATGAGGCTCATCATGCTTGCACACCTTTCTGTAGCTTAGGTTCACAGTGTATGGTCCCCCTGAGAGCAAAGACTCCCCTTTCACTGATTCATCACTCAGTGCCGGGCACAGAGAGTTCCCAGCAACCATGTGTTTACTGGCCACATAAACAGGTGGGGCTTGGCTACTTTATGTATTTATTTTATGTCATTTATAGGCAATGACACTGCTGATCAGTATTCTACAGAGAACGAAAGGCCAATGAGCAGCCGTTCTTAAATGTGCTCAGATTTCTGCAAGGAAAACTTGGAGGATGTGTAGAGCAAGGAGAATTCACTCCAACACTGATAAAAATGCTCCATGGAGTACCCGTCTCTCCACTGAAGCCATGGAGGCTCTTCCATGGATCCTGCAGCAGATGTCTTTAGGGCACTGTAAAGCAGAGATTCTGGAAGTGCTGACAATCTTTCTACATCTGACCATTTCAAATTTAAAATCATGTCCAAGTGCATCTCTGGGATGCAGAAAGCACACAGCATCTTCATGAGCCCATAAGAAGGAGGGACCCAGACAAGGGATCAGCCAGCACAGAAACCAGGTAAGCAGACCACTGGTGTGGATGCAGCTGCCACCTGTGAGTGTCCAGTGGTCTGATATCTAAGGAGATAGATAAGGAGTTGAGTCAGGTTAGAAATTGGAATGGAAATCCCACAGAGGGACTCACTCCCTGCCACCCTCCTTCTGCTGGACTATGAATTCTTGAGAAGGTACAGCAGCACCTATCCCCCCAAAGGGCAGAAGAAATTCTCCTCCTTCTTAAATATACAATAAGAGTTTAGTGGGAGACACTTACAGAGAGTATGTGGGAACTCTTTCTGCTTTACTGTTGTGAAGCTGATCCTAAATGCAGAAAAAAATAAAACAAAACCATATCCCAGGTAACTTAAATATTTAACAAGTCTAACTCAAGGTATCAGGAGATGTTGAGGATGGTTAAGACCTAAACACAGTTAGATGCAGGCTGATTTGTCTGTGGATAGTCCACCTTTTGTCCTGGTAGAGATTGGAGGAAGAACTTCTGAAGATTTTGACTTGTTTTTTTTGTTGTTGTTGTTATTGTTGTTTTGTTTGTTTTTGTTTTTGTGTTTTTTTTGTCATTATCAGGAATACACATTTCTCTATGCTTCTTCTAACCTCTTCAGGTCAACATAAAACCTTATCGCCATCTTAGGTGGCCTATTTGGGAGTGCCATAGTGTCTCTGGCACAGGTTCTCAATCCAGTGACAGTTATTTCTGTCATGATCTTATTTCTTTGAACACATTCAGGACCTTGCATATTATCTCTTCTGTTCCTGGGGATGTGAGAGCACAGGCTGGTAACAGGGAAAGAGAGATCATCGCCTAGAAGTATCCTTGATCCAGGTCTGGTCCATGTGAAACTTCAAGTGAACTCAGCCTGTCATATCTGCAGAAAGCAGTCTACCATGGACAGTGAACCCCCGGGCCCTAGAGGCTTGTAGCACAAGGCTTCCTCACTAATGGGAAGAGGACAACAATTCACAGCCCCAGGCTGAACAGCTCATGCACAATTCTTCCAAATCTCCAACCATGGACTCCTGAGCTGAAGGTCCAGCTTCAGCTCTCAGTCACCCTCTCTTATACCTTTTGCAACTGTCTTGATGTTGATCCCTCCCTCCCCTCCTGGAGCCCAGCTTCAATGCCACAGGTAATGCATTAAGAACATCATATTTTTGTTGAGGAAATGCACGTCCCTGAAGTCTTAAATAAACCTCTATTGAACTGTTGACTCCAGCCCCTCACAGTGTCATTGACAAGCACAGGGCAGCCATAGGGGAAGGGCTGGTCTCTTCTCTCAGGATTTTGTGAGAGTTTGATCTGCTCATAAGTTTGCAGAGATGGAAAATTGGTTATTTGAGATTTCTGGTTGAAGAAATGTTTGATATTATTGTATGTTATGTGGCAGGCTCCTCACTAACTAGGGCAAGTGTTAAAATCACATTTTCCCAATCGATTTCCTCCTCTGGGTTGTTCCTGTCAGTGTCCTGACTGGAGTGTCACACTTACATGGGAGTCTAGGAGAAGACCAAGGCAGTAAGCATAAGGATGTCTGCGGCTCACTTTTGTTAACTGGAGAATTCCTAATGTTTCCTTCTTTATGCCTCAGAGAGAGAAGCATTCCCTTTAGAGAAGTACACAAATGCCCTTACACAGGTTAAGGCTTATTTATTTCTTTATTTAGATTTTTTTGAGACAGGGTCTCAGATTGACCAGGAATTTATGATATAGCCCAGGATGGCCTGGAGCATGCAGGAATCCTTCTGTCTCAGTCTTCTGAGTGCTGAAATTGCAGCCATGGACCACCCCCAAGTCAAGTAGATCATAAACAATATGGGCCCTGCAGAAGCACTCTTTGGAAAAGTGGAAGAGACAGTCCCCAGCCCATCCACATAACACAGCAAACAGATGTTGGAATCTGGAGAACCCAGGGGATACAGAACCCAGAGTCAAGTGTTCGATGGAGCCTCTGGGAACCTGCAGTTCCTTCAAAAGACCCAAATTTCCAGTCTGCTTGTGTGTGAGCTGTGAAGGGCCATGGAATCTGACTCAGAAACCCTCCAGGATTAGCCAGAGATTGTGCAAAAGGATAGAGTTGGGGAGAACATTCTGAGGTAGGAGGGAATAGCTGATTGCTCTGCTACCCCAAGGACGTGCACAGAATCCAGGCTGCATGGTTCTGCCAAGGTCACCTCTGATCTCATGTGGGCTGATTCACACAGCAAACATGCCCGATATTCTAGCTTGCAGAAGATCTGTGACAGTTCTGATACATCCCCCTCCCCAGCCATCCTGCAGAAAATATGGGGAGTGGGGAGCTGGTTAAATTAAAGTGCAACAAGAGAGCAACAAAATCATGACTGTCCCTGCTAACACACCCACACCACCCCTGCTGTCCTCCAGCACTGTGTCTGGGGGTCCCCTCCTCCATGCCTTGCTCCTCTTGCTATGCACTCCTAGTATGGAGAATCCATCTGTTTTCTTTGCCCAGAGGCCTCTATCATTTCAACTCCTGGCAGCTGCATTTTCTTCCTTCATGTCTGGGTGGAATTCACCTCCCCAGGACTCTCCCTTTTAGCCCCAGGGCTCCTCAGGGCCTTACTGTAGCAGCAGCAGCAGCAGCAGCAGCAGCAGCAGCAGCAGCAGCAGCAGCAAGAAACACACGGGCAGAAGACACACATGCTCTGGGGTTCTCTTCTGGACTTTTGTGTGGGTGTCCTGAGCCTTGTGCTATTTGAGAAATGTCTCAGCTTGAGTCCAGTCAGTCCTAAGGGATGCAGATGTGTGAACCAGACCTCATAGGGAATCTTTTCTGATGACAGCCATAGTGGTCCATGGGGAGTGCAGCCCCTGAGCTCTGCCCCCTAGATGGAGATGGAGTAAGTCCCTGCTAAGGCTGCCTTGGAGTGCCAGTTCTCAGGGCAGAATGGAGCCTTGGGAGCCTCTGTGCTGGCAGGGCTGGTGGGGGAGTTGCTTGTAGTTTTTGAGGAACTGAGGCCGATGGGATGAAGCTAGGCTCTTCCCTCTGGGTAATATGTAGAATCAAGATGGAGTCACAATCGCCAAGGTCTAACGTGCCCTGTCCTAGTTGGTTTCAGCTGTCAACATGATACACAGCCTAGAGTCATCTGAGAGTCTCATTGAGAAATGGCCCCGATCAGATTGGCCTGTGGTCAGGTCTTCAGGGCACTCACTGTCTTGGTTGATGATTGATGTGGGAGTCTTCAGCCCACTGTGGACTGTACCATCCCTAGGCAGGTGGTCCTAGGCTGTACATAGAGGCCAGCTGAGTAAGCCCAATAGTGAGCCAGTAAGCAACACTCCTCCATTTCCTGCCTTAACTTCCCTCGATGATGGGTTGTGGGTTGGAAGTATAAGCAGGAGTAATTCTTTTTCTCTCCTAAGTTGCTTTTGATCAGAGTGTTTTATCATAGCAACAGAAAGATAATTAGAACACATCCCTTAAAAAAGGATAAATAAATAAAACCAAAGGTCACAAAGGAGGAGCTTGTCTGATAATAAAAGTTGTCAGGATAAACCGTGTAGAGCCATGGCAATGCATAACAAATGGAGACAAAACCAGGACAAAGCTCGTTCTGGAGTTTAGAGAGAGAGCTTTCTAAAATATATACACATACACAGATACATACACATACAGATGCACAAAGAGTTTAAATGGAGTTACCCTATAACAGAAGCACAATACCCCAGCTAGACACCACATGCTACCCAATGAAAACCCCAGTACCAGAAATGGGTTGCCATTTTTACGTTTATGACCAGCGGGGCCCATAGATCTCCCCAAAACAATTCAGACTATTTCCGATGCTATTTGTTTCACTCCAGCACTTTATGGTAAGACCCTGTTGCTGAAGACATCACATACTTGAGTCACAGAATGGAGAATCAAGCTGGCACTCACCTGGAAGCTTCCTACCCATTGGCTGGCTTTCATGAGGCTAGAAGGTGTTATGCATGCTAACAAAGGAGAAAAGTCATCATCAATACCACTCGGTTGTGAACCCAGTGAGCAGTACTAATGACCTACCTGACAAGATATTGTTAGGTCCAACGTTGTGCAAGAAATGGGGGACAGACCGCTGAAGTCTATTAAACCAGAAGCCAACTTTATTCCAAAAATCACTGCAAAAGCAGTGGTGGTGCACACCTTTAATCCCAGCACTTGGGAGACAGAGCCAGGCAGATCTCTGTGAGTTCAAGGCTAGCCTGGTGTACAGACCAAAATCATTGCAGGGAAAGAGAGAATACCAGTTAACTGAGACCACAGTCAGAGACTGGGCTTTGAAACTGTGGTAAAGGCGCGGGGTTGAAGCCCATTTTTATAGGAAAAAGTAAGCATCAGGCATGGGATGCATGCTAGGAGTCACGTAGAAACAACTATTAAAAGTTAACCTCGGTCCCCGGCAGTTGTCGGCTCTAAGGGGTAAGGGAGTTATCATTAAAAGTTTACCTATAGCTGTTGACAGAGGCGCTACCTGTAAAGCAGAGAGCCACTGTTAGAAGTTAATCTTTAGTTGTGGACAGAGCTGATGACTGGCAGCTTTAATTATTTAGGTTTATAATTTTATGTCTCTATATTCCCGGACCCTTCAGTATGCTCACTGCTGCACTAGTGGTATGAATGATATGGAGTAACCAACCACTTTGTTGGACTTAAGGCACTCTCCGTAAGATGGAATCTATACCTGACGCTGTCAATGAGGTCAAGAATTTATGGCCATGACCTCTAAAGAAAAAAACTTATGATTACTATTCTGCTAAATTGACATTGCATTTAAAACGACTACTTATGACTTATTGTCATACCTATAGATCAGTGTGTCTTTCAACCCTCATTAGAGAAGCTTCTTACATATAGGACAATTGACACAGAGACCCTCAACTGGTCAACATGCAGGGATTGTGGAGTGTTCAGCCTTGGATGAGACATCCATATCACTTCCCTCTCCTCAGGGCTCCAGGATCTCTGTGGACATGAGGTCACAAAGGTTGTTGGAGCCAGAGGTGGTGGATGACGTCAAGGAAATAATGATTTCCAGACACAAAAGGGCAGATGTACCTATGTAATCACAACAATTGTGACAGCATGTCTTAGACCTACACAAGTTCAAGCCAGACAAAATCCCAGCACGGAGGACAGGAGGGGGACACACAGTCCCACCCATAGCTGAGGTGATGTTTTAGTCATGTTCTAGAGGGACAGAACCAATGTCTTTAAAGTGATGACAGCCAAATCATGCCTGTCACAGGAAGCCCAGGTTAGAGTAAGCGCTGGAGAAACCAGGGTTGTCAATCACGCAGGCCTATTTTCTCCAAGGGAAGGGAATGCATGATGCCTTTCACCTGGAATGCCAGAGTGAAAGTGATCCAACAACCTGGTGATCCTTTGCTCTTCTAATAGGAGTTATCTCCCACCTGAGTCCCCTCAATATCCGGAGAATTGCTTAGGACCTAATCCACAACTTTGTCTCTCAAAGACTAGAACTCATCCGCAAGGAAGATGCTCCAGTGTCTTTCTTGTGCTTTCGTGTGCTTTGCATCCTAAACTAATAGATCTATCTTTCTGCTCATCACAGATCCTTCCTCTGGAATAAGCTCTGCTTATCAGCCAACAGAACTCCTTCTTATTGTAGTAGTCACGGGTGCTCTGCTACCTGGCAAGGGAGTTCAGCTGTAGCTCTGCCTAAAGCTTTGTTGTGATAACTGTCACATGGAAACCTTTTTCAAAGGTCTGACTATGCTTAAATGTAAGAAGAAAGCACGAGATCAGACCTTGGAGGTTTTGACCCAGTGCCTGCAAAGATGGTACAGACTCAAGTTTCATTCTTCACCTCACATGGATCATCTCCTCACTGGCTGGGAGGTTTGCTGGGTACCTGACAACCTGCGACACTCAGAACCCAGTGCATGTCCTGGAGGTGGGATGCATCAACACACAGAGCAGTCCCAGAATAGCTGTCTCTCACTGAGGGGGCAAGGGGCCAGCAATCACTCAGTCCACAAACTGGGGTGCCTCAGTCATCCCAATCTTCTCTGGGAAGCCCAGAACTTTCCCGGAAGCTGTGGGTCCTTATTCAAGGATGAAAGCCTGGAAATGCTGATTCTGCTCTCAGGGAAGGGAAATCAACCATGTGTCAGGAGCGAGGCCAAGAAAGCAAGCAGGAGAGAGTAAGCTTCCTTCCAAAATACCCCTTTTATCTGAAGTGAATGTGGGTTAATTCCCAGCATCCCAATGCAGTTCACAACCATCTATAACTACAGTTCCGGGTGTGTGTGTGTGTGTGTGTGTGTGTGTGTGTGTGTGTGTGTGTGTGGCTATGCCCTGACCTCTGAGAGTTCTAGGCACACATGTGGTACACACGCAGACATGCAGGCAATACAGTCACACACATAAAATGAAATAAATGAATATTTTTTCAAAAGTCTGTTGTGGGTGGGGGAGTGGTAATGGAATGTGGGATGGTGTTAATTCCTAAGATGGGATGAGAAAAACCTCTGTCTTAGTTAGGGATTCTATTGCTGTGAAGAGACACCACGGCCACGGCAACTTATAAAGGAAAACTTTTCATTGAGGTGGCTTACACTTTCAGAGGTTTAGTCTGTTATCATCATGGCAGGTAGCATGGTGGCGTGCAGGCAGACAGGGTGCTGGAGAAGGAGCTCAGAGTTCCCCATCCAGACTTTCTGGCTGAAGGAAGTGGCCAGCTTGAGCTTCTGAGACCTCAAAGCCCACCCACCCCCTAGTGATGCACATCCTCCAACAAAGCCATACCTGCCCCAACAAGACCACACCTCCTAATAGTGCCATTCCCTATGGGCCTATGGGGGCTATTTTCTTTCAAACCACCACACTTGCCAACACAAACTATCATGGCCAAATTAATTAAATCAAGCAATTAAACAAAGCTTGCTTTTTTATTCATGTACACTTGTCATGCAAGCCTGATGACCTGAGTTTAATCCTTGGATCTCACAGAGAAATGGGAGATCTGCCTCCTGAAAATTGTCTCCCAACCTTGTCTTAGGGTTTCTATTGCTGCAACAAAGCACCATGGCCAAGAAGCTAGTTGGGGAGGAAAGGGTTCATTTGGATTACACTTCAGCATTGCCATTTATTGCTAAAGGAAGTTAGGACAGGAACTCAAAAGGAACAGGAACCTGGAGGCAGGAGCTGATGCAGAGGCCATGGAGGAGTGCTGTTTACTGGCTTTCTCCTCATGGCTTGCTCAGCCTGTTTTCTTATAGAGCCCAGGTTCACCAGCCCAGGAATGGTGTCACCCTCTATCGACTCAGCCCTGCAAACTGATCACTAATGGAGAAAATTCCTTACTGCTGGATCTCATAGAGACATTTCCTCAACTGAGACTCCTTCCTCTCTGAAGACTGTAGCTTGTGTCAAATTGACACACAAAACCAGCCTGTACAGACCTACACGCAAGTACTATGGTGCAAGAACAGCCATACATAAACACACACATCAAATAATAATAACAATACATTTGAAGTTTATTTTTCTAATCAATCTTAGCTAAAATGTAAACAACAGAAGTTTACCCTAGAACTCATTTGGGGAAAGAAAGGTAAGAAGAGAGGTTTTAAAAGATTTACTTATTTTTAATTAAGTATGCGGTGACTGTGTCTGTGTGTGCTTGTGTATGTCACAGCATGTGCCCGAATCAGTCAGCAGAGGAAGTCAGATCCCTGGAGCTGAAGTCACAGGCAATTTCAAGCTGCCTGGTGTGGGTGCTGGGAACTGAACTTGGGTTCTTTGCAGGAACAGCACACATTCTTAAAGGCTGAGCCATTTCCTCCAAGTTGGTACGGATTAGCTTTACCCCCTAATTTTATCTACATCTACTCTAATTAGGACACATACTTTTTTATTTTTATTTATTTTTTTTTAAGCTAAGGCTCGTGTGTTGATGATGTGGTCACCAGCCTCTGGAAAAACAGTGGGATTTTTAGGGGTTAGCGCCTTGTGGGAGGAACTTAGGTCATGTTGGGAGTGTGCCTTGAAAGGATCCAGACACTTCTTGTCTCTCTCTTTTACTTCACAGATGCTGTGAGGCTAGCCCTTTCTTCTCTTGCCTACTCTAACCACAACAGACTCACCACAGGTCCAAAAGCGGTGAAGCCAACTGACCTTGTACTCGTGAGGCCAAACCTTTTCTCTTGGTAAGTTCTTGTCTCTGGTATTTTGTCATAGTAGTGGAACACTAACTAACAATATCCCCCAGAAAAGGACCTACCAGGTACAGTGAAGATCTTAATGCTTAAACTTGTCTTATTTTGTCAGAAATATAATATGGTAAAAAAACAAAAACAACTAAGTTAGCAGGACATCATGACATGCATCTGCAATCCCAGAACTCTTACTGTGAGATAGGAGGCAGAGATAAGCAGAAGCAGCTAGAAGAGAGCAGGTCTGCTAGCCTGGAGCAAGCAGACTGGTAGAGACAGGAGGAAGACCATATCTCAACAAGATGGATGGTGAGGAGCCTCTTCTGAAAGCTATGCTCTGACTTCCTCATGCATGTGGGTAGCGTGTGTGTGTGTCCCTCACAAAACGATTGTTTCAAAAGACAACACAAAAACCCCATACCTAAGTATATAATACCCAAACTGCACCAAATCTAAAGAAAAGTAAAATAAATCAGAGTAACAAACGTCTGTGCTATGCAGGAGCAAAGAACCAAACTGTATCTGACTTCTCAGAAGTCATTGGAGAGAAAAAGGCAGACAAGCATTTGAAGGGTTGAAAGGAAAAATCCTATGACCTGGAATTCTGTATTCTATAGAATCATCTTTCAGAGGTGAGCGGGAGGGGCGGGGGGTGGGAGGTTTAGTCAGTGACGTGCCTGCCACACAGGGATGAAGACCGAGTTCGTGTAGAAGCCAGCAGCACACACATGTAATCTCAGCACGGGAAAGGCAGAGACACGAAGGTCCCTGGGGTTTGCTGGACAGCTAGGCCAGTTAAGATGGTGAGTTGCAGGTTCAGCAAGAGACTGCCTCCCAAAATAATGTGGAGAGTGACTGAAGAAGACACCCGTGGTTGACCTCTGGCTTCTGCATATATCTGCACACATGTACACATGCACCTATACACACAACCACACACACACACACACACACACACACACACACACACACACACACATACACACACACACAGAGTGAGGGAGAAATAAAGACTTTTCCATGTAAATGAAACTCAGGAGAACTTGCTGTCTGCAGGCCTGCCTTCCCAAGCTGTAGAATGTTCTTCAGAGAGAAGAGAAGTGATGCAGGCCCGGAAGGCATTGACAGACGGATGATGTGAAAGAACTGGCTTGCTTCTTCATGCTTATTGCTCTGCTCAACATGGTAAAAGCTCCAGGATTACAGTTTGTGTAAATCATTTAGTGGGAAGGCCATGAGTGGAATGGGGATGCCTGGACACTATGGATACCCACACTGCCTGTGAGCCATGAGTGAGCTGGGGATGCCTGGGCACTATGGATACCCACACTGCCTGTGAGCCATGAGTGGACTGGGGATGCCTGGGCACTATGGATACCCACACTGCCTGTGAGCCGTGAGTGGGCTGGGGATGCCTGGGTACTATGGATGCCCACACTGCCTGTGAGGTGACACAGTTACTTGAATGGACACTCAGATTAATATCTCTAACTCCATATTAATTTCTGGAAGAGGATAGGAAAAGGTGTGGCTAGTAAAGTACGACAGGATAAGAAGGCTCATACAAAATGTTCAGTTAAAACCATATATATATATATATAGATAGATAGATAGATAGATAGATAGAGAGAGAGAGAGAGAGAGAGAGGTAAACCAAATATAAGTGCAAAGAATATAGGCAACAAAAGGAAGAAACAGCCATTAACATGGCAGATGTTAACTCAAGCTATCCCAGTAATGTCTTCAAATATCAGTGGCCTAAACAACCCAATCAAAGGACAGGACTTAACGTGTGTCATCTGTAAGAGACCTGCTTTACAAATAAAGACATATGTAGATAAAAGTAAAGAGATGAGGACAGGGAATGGGCTCCGTGTGCAAATGTGTTTGCCCGATGACTTGAGTTTGGTCTGCGGAACTCTTATGGTCGAAGGAAGGAACCAGTTCCTGTGGGTTGTTCTCTGGCCTCCACATCCCCCTGTCCCTAGGAGGAAGGCATCCAATGTCGACCTTTCAGAATGGCACAAATCCAAAGCACTATTGTTAAACTGGTATAGACTTAATGCACCAGGAACCTTCATTCATTGCGGATGAGAACTCAGGTGCAGCCACTCTGGAAGTCCTGCTCATCAAGGCAGGCTACAGCCTGCAAGTGTGTGCCTTGGTGTTTATTCCAATAAACTGCAGGTAGGATCCACAGAAAAAGTTGCCAGCAGCCTTATCCCTGGTTAATAAACTTGGGAGAAATCAAGACGTTCTTTTGTAGGTAAACAGACAAATCAACCATGGCTGAGACGGAACCTGGGGTGTTACTCAATGCTAAAAGCAAATGGTGGGTCCACCAGAGAAAACTCGAATTACTAAGAGAAAGAAGCTGATGTGAAAAGCCTACAAGGTACATGACTCAACGCTGTGAGGGAAGAAGGCAGTGGGAGAGGCCTGGATGGCTCTGCTGGGGAGTGCTTACCTTGAAAACATGAGGATCTGAGTTCAAGCCCTAGAACCTATGTTTTTAAAAGGCCCCGCATCAGGCTGGAGAGATGGCTCTGTGGTTAAGGGCACTTGCTGCTCTCCCAGAGGAGGCAAGTTCAGTTCCCAGCACTCATGTCAGGCAGCTCACAACTTCTAGAACTTGAACTCCAGGGGTGGTCTGATACCTCTGACCTCTGCAAGCACCTGCCTTCCCATGCACATGCCCACATGCTTGCACACATTCACACACATAATTAAACATAATAAAGTAAGTCTTTGCTTTTAAAATCCCTGAATGGGCGGGCGGGGGGGGGGGGGGGAGGGCAGGGCGTGGCATGCACTTGAAATCCCAATGCTGGGAAGGTAGAGTCCCTGCTGCTTACTGGCTAGTCAGGCTTCATGTTGGCAAGTCACAGGCCAGTGAGAGATTCCTGTTCAAAAAGAGAAAGAAAAAGGTGGACAGTGCCTGTAGATGACACTCGAAGTTGTCTCCTGGCCTCCACATTCACACACACACACACACACACACACACACACACACACACACACACACACAAACAGGTGTAAAGGAAAAAAAAGAGGGAGATTAGAAAGGTCAGTGGCTGCCAGAGATGTGTGAAGGGGGATGAGAAGGCAGAGGCAGACATCTAAGGAGACCAAAGTGTCCTGCATGAGACCCCAGTGGCGCCACTCTACAGGTTTCAATCCCACAACATGTGGAGCACCAAACCTCTGTGGAAAGCTGAGGTCATGGAGTGATGGAAAAACGTCAGCCTGGGTCCGTCGACTATGAAGTGTACTGCTGAGGTACAGGCTGACAGAGGAGGAAGCTGTGCCTGGGACAGGGCGTGTTCACAGGAATTCTCTGTGCTTTCTGATCATTTTTTTTTTTTGATAAGCCCCAATGGTAATTAAGGAAAGGTCTACAAGTCACTTCTCTCATTGTAGGCTCTCATAGTGCCACACAGAATACCAGCTTCATTGCAGGCAATGATATTAGGTGTATGTGCCTGGGACTCTAAACATTCATTGTCCATGCCCACAGAATGTTCCTGTTACTATGTGTGTACTCTGACCTGCTAACACTCAATATTTGTTTAAGGAGTGAGGAAATGAACGGATTCTGAGTCATGACATGCTTGAGGCAGAACTAGAGGACATGTTACCATGAGTCCTGAGAGTTTTCTCTAGGTGTAGGAGGCAAGGAGACAAGGTGATGTCTATCCTCCTCCTCATAAAGTCCCAATGGCAAGGCAAAGTATAATTCTACTAATGTTCACCCCTGGGGAACCAGAGAGTTTATTAGACTTACTTACAGAGCAATGGGTGAGGGCTTTGGGGGCAGGAGATTAGTGACCCTAAAGAAGCTATGTTGGAAGGTCTGCAAGCAGCTGGGATGCTGGCTCCCCCCATGGCTGTGCAGACGGGACCTTCCCGTAATTCTTCCCATCATATACACTCTAGCCTCTCTCAGAGATCCCAAGGCCATTTGCAATTAGGATACAATGATATACAATGGGTTTGCAGGAGTGATGGAATCCTTAGAGGAGGGTCCTTCTATGAGGGAGTGTCAAGAGTCAACAAGCTCATAGGTGAGGGTCCTCTGTGATCACACCCAGTAGAACTCCCCAAGATGGTGGAAGTTTGGTTTGGAGGATAGTCATGTACAACACCTTATAAGTCAGAAGCCCTGAAGAGTGTGAGAAGGGGAGATGGAAGCTGAGGGTGAGACTTGTCCGACCGGACCACAGACTGTGCAGAAGACAGTCCTGGCCCGTGAGCAGAATTGCCCGCAAGATCCATGTGCCACTGTGACGTCATCACCAGGGTGCCACCAATGTTATTCTTGTTTCACATGTAGCAACAATAAAAACTTTTCTTCCTTTTTTTTTTTTCTTAAAGAAACTGAATTCAAACTTGTTCTGGAAAGAATATAACGCCTCATATACTTTCTAGTTCTTGGATTTATTTTTACTGAAGTCGCTAAAAAAAGACAAAGTCTATTAAAAGAAACCAAGGTCTTCTATTATATCTTCAAAAGAGAGAGAATCCATCCATCTTCCTTTTCCCATCTATAGGGAGACAAGAGATCTCTGTCCCCCTCTTCCCAGTCAACACAGCCCCCCATGTGGACACTATATCTGTTCCCAGTTCCCACCCACCAGCAGATTTTACAGAGATGGTGTTAGGGAGCTGACCATATACTTCCATTGACAGTTGAGCCCCAGCCATGATCAGAGCCCAGATCTCTCAAGCAAGTCCAGGGACAGTTTCTTCCATGACGTGATCGGTCCAACAGTACAGTACACAGGCAGCATAAAAGGCCATGGGCTGAAGAAGAGAGGAAGAAGCAATGGCACTCAGGGTGAAGGCAGATGTGTGGCTGGCAAGACCCTGGCAGTGCCTGCACAGGATGAGGGCACTGGGCACCACAGCAGCACCGGCCCCCAAGACACTGCAGCCCTTTGAAGCCATCCCCCTGTACTCCAGAAACAAGTGGCTGAAGATGATACAGATCCTGAGGGAGCAGGGCCAGGAGAACCTGCACCTGGAGATGCATCAGGCTTTCCAGGAGCTGGGGCCCATTTTCAGGTAAGGGCCTTCCTGACCCATAGCTGAGCACAGGCAGAGCTTCCTGACCCTCTGGTTGCTCAGGCTCTGCAGAGTATGAGGTGTGCTGCATTCCCCAGTAGGCACCAGGTACTCCCTCCTTAGGAAGACAGGGAGGGAGCACAGGAGGTTATGGGCCTGACTCATGGAGACCATGGTTCTCCATGTGGACAGAGAAAGGCACTGCTCATCGCTGAGAGGACAGAGTGCTGGGAGTGCTGAAGTGGAGAGGAGTCAGGCAGGCAGTGGGAGAGCCCTCCTGAGGGGAAAGCAAGGGCTAGGGGAGGCTGAGGTGAGAGAGCAGGCAGACAGGGCTGGTTTTGCAGGATGCTCAGGTGGAGGGCATTCCACCCTCAGCAGGGCTGTGTTCTTCACCCCACAGGTACAGCATAGGAAGAACACAGGTTGTGTCTGTGATGATGCCAGAGGATGCTGAGAAGCTGCATCAGGTGGAGAGTATGCACCCTTATCGGATGCACCTGGAGCCCTGGGTGGCCCACAGAGAGCAGCGTGGCCTGAGACGTGGCGTGTTCTTGCTGTGAGTGGACACTGAGAATGAGGAGGGAGGTGATTGGTGGCCCAGACATAGGATACTGATCCTGCTTGGGTAGGAGTGTGGAGACCAATCACTCCCAAGCGTGGGTCGGTGCCATGCCGTGTAGATCCTGGGCCTGAGAAGGGAGGTGGCAGAGGAATGCCTCCTGCCCCCAAACTCCTATCTAAATAGGCTTTTTTAGGATGGGATTCTCACTTCTACTAGTTTCAAAGTTGGCCCAGAAAAAGAACCACTGGCTCAGGGCCATAGCTAGCTTCTGCCATAGCCTGATGCCCAGCAATGCAGTCTCCATTTATTAGGGGCAATTTCCCTCAGAGAGATATGTGGTAGACAGTTCTAGGGATAAAGGAGTGGAGAACAGGAAGCTGGGGCTCTTGTGGGCTCACAATCAAACATGACCCGGGTAAGAGAGGGGCAAGTTCCCTCCTGCAGCTGGATACACATCTGGAGGGCCAAGCAGGGGTTCCTGGTGCTTGGAGTGAATAGGCTGCCAAGAGGTCACTAGGGGGTGTGGAGGAGCCTACACAGGGATTTCAGGCTGCACACAGACACACCAGCCCATGTCAGAGTGAATCTGTTCATTAATAAAATAGTTTCGGGAAAAGGGCGTATTGGTGAGGCACTTATCTGAGGGAATCTGGCAGGGAGATCCAATGCAAATGGCCCCTGTGGGCAAAGTATGAGCATATGCCTCTGAGAAAGCAGGAAGCCTGTGTGTGTGTGTGTGTGCATGTATGCATCTGCTTATATTCTTGCATATGCAAATGTGCGGCCATGCTTTTTGCCTTGACATGATAGTGGGTGTTGTCTGCATCTGTGACTCTATGTGTATTTGCATCTTTGTGCATGGCTGTTGCCTAAGTATTGTGCGCACAGGGACTTGAGTGTTTTTGAGGTCTTGTGTGGGTACATATGTGTATGTACATGTGCATGTGGTCACTGTCCACTGTTGCAGGCTTTAGCACACCAAAGGACAGGCATTCTGCATGTGTGGCTCAGTGTGCAAACTCCTGCCTGTCATTTACTGGAGTATCTCCATGGGAGCCCCGTGCCCTGGGCTGTGGTTTGTGTATGTTGTGAGTGGTCCTCTGCTGTGGATCCTGCCCTAGGGAAGATGGGATCCCTTAGCTGAGACAGGCAGATGCTGATGACTCAGAGACTAAACACTCTATAGGACTGACAGGGTGGGTGAGCCCAGCTAGGGCTTCTCCCTCTGTGGAGTATAGGCCAGGTGGGCAGAGCTCACAGCAGAGTCTCCTTCTCCCTGGGTGTGGATGGGCCAAGTCCACCTCAGACTTAGTGAATTCTGTCCAATACATAGAGGCTGTATTGGAAGAAAGAAGTGGGCACAGGACCTGAAGAGCCTGCTTCTGACCCTGACACCCTTTGCCCCAATTTCCTTGAGAAGCAGAAAGATGGGTACAGGCCTGGGCCAGGCCTTTCCTGGGAGGTGTCTGTAGCCCTGCTCTGTGCCCTATAGAAATGGGCCTGAATGGCGCTTCAACCGACTGAGACTGAACCCAAATGTGCTGTCACCAAAGGCCGTTCAAAAGTTTGTCCCCATGGTGGACATGGTAGCAAGGGACTTCTTGGAGGCCCTGAAGAAGAAGGTCTTTCAGAATGCTCGTGGGAGCCTCACCATGGATGTCCAGCAAAGCCTCTTCAACTATAGTATAGAAGGTATGTGACTGGAGGAAGGTCCCAATTTAAAGAGTCAGGGAGGGGACTGTAGGGAGGGAAAGATGAGGCAGTTTTGAGGCTAGGGACTGCCTTGTCTCAGCGATACCATTTTTTTTCTGCAGCGAGCAACTTTGCTCTTTTTGGGGAGCGGTTGGGCCTCCTTGGCCATGACCTGAGCCCTGGCAGCCTGAAGTTCATCCATGCCTTGCATTCCATGTTCAAGACCACCACACAGCTCATGTTCTTGCCCAGGAGCCTGACTCACTGGACAAGCAGCCGGGTGTGGAAAGAACATTTTGAGTCCTGGGATATCATCTCTGAGTATGGTGAGCGTCAATGGCCTGGGCAGTGCCATGGGGTAGGGGACAATGGTCAGGTAAATGCCATTCACCTTTACTCATGGCTACGCTGGGGTCATCTCAAATGATGGTGACTGCTGCTTCCTATTCTTTTAATGTTCCCACTAATGCTATGGCTGAACTGACCCAGAGGTTGTGGGAGAGGAGCAGGGGTTGTCATTGGCCATGAGAGTGGGGTACAAACAGGACAGTGGACCTGCCTGTTCTCAAGCTCCCATGTCACATCTCCAGCCAGCAGATGTATCTGGAAGGTGCATCAGGAGCTCAGACTTGGCAACCCTCAGACCTACAGTGGCATCGTGGCAGAACTAATATCCCAGGGAGCTTTGCCTCTCGACGCCATCAAAGCCAACTCCATTGAGCTCACCGCTGGGAGTGTAGACACGGTCAGGCCAGCCTGTGGGAATCCCCTGTGACTCCCTGTCTGTATCCTCCAAAGCATTTCCTACGCGCTGCAATCCCAGGCCGATTCTGCCAGGAGACTGTTGCTCTAGGCTGTACCCAGAGGTACAGGAAGAGGGAGATCTTCAGGTGAAGGTACAGGGCAGTGCAGAGATCAAGGGAGCTCACGAAAGGGGACCCTTCAGGGCGGAGCCATTTGCAAACAGCAACACAAAGCTCCTGGGGGTGGCTGGCTGCCTAAGGCAGGAGACAGGGGGACAGATGAGGCCAGCGGGGGTGAGGGTCGCATCAGGAAGGGCCATGCATCAGGCTGTGGATAGATGATCACCAAGTCAGCATGCCCAGGTGCAGCACGGGGGCAGGTTGGTGATGTCAGCAAGAGACTTAAGAGGCTGTTTCTGTAGATTGTGCCATAAAGAGGCATTCTGAACATAGAGGCTCAGGGCTCACTCCAGGGATTCTCACTGATGTAGGGAGGAGGTAGCAATGGGAACTAGGACCCATTTCAGGCTTGGGCAGTGAGGTCAGTTCTGAGTGGCCTAGGGATGCCAATCACTATGAGAATTTAGGTGTAAGTGGCAGTGTCCCTAAGTGATGCTGAAGGCCCACCCTAGTGGGTACCAGAGCAGGCTGTAAGCAGCAGACCCTGCAGGAGCTGAGAGAGTGTCCAGGAATGGGATGTCTGTGGCCTGATCCTCAGGATTTAGGGTCATGGTTCCCAGAGTCCCACCCTGCTCTGGCCATGTACTTCTACCAGAGGGGGAGGGGGTCATCCTTTTGTAGAAGGGCTTCCCTTTGTGGAGGACTAGGGACAGTGTCTGAGACTTCTCTGGCTCCCGCAGACAACCTCCCCCTTGCTAATGACCCTCTTTGAGCTGGCTCGGAACCCGGACATTCAGCGGGCACTTCGGCAGGAGAGCCTGGCCGCGGAGGCCAGCATCGCTGCAAACCCTCAGAGGGCTATGTCCGACCTGCCTCTGTTGCGGGCTGCCATTAAAGAGACCCTGAGGTAGGTGCTGCCTGCCCTTTCCCTGCTGTTCTGTCCCCTCTCTTTTCTGGGGTCCGAGGGCAGCCATGTTCTCTGCTCTTCTTCCTATGGCTGGATGCTAATGTTCCTCTGGAGGTTGGCTGAGCTCAGCATAGCCAGGAACCACACCCTCCAGGGATGTGAGGGAGAAAGGCGCAGATGTGGACAGGAGAAGCCCTTCATCGCTGAGGCCTCTCCTGTTGCTTCCCCACCTCCAGGCTCTATCCTGTTGGTGGCTTTTTGGAGAGGATTCTAAAGTCTGACTTGGTACTTCAGAACTACCATGTCCCTGCTGGGGTGAGTGATCCTCATATACCCACCAATTGCCCAGTTCTGCATTACCCTAGAAGGCAGTTGACCTTGCCCTTGGCATTTGCCCACAGACATTGGTCCTACTCTATCTCTACTCCATGGGCCGAAACCCTTCAGTATTTCCGAGGCCCGAGCGCTACATGCCCCAGCGCTGGCTGGAGAGGAAAAGAAGTTTCCTGCACCTGACCTTCGGCTTTGGGGTGCGCCAGTGCCTGGGGAGGCGAGTGGCAGAGGTGGAGATGGTGCTCCTGCTGCACCATGTGAGTGGCTCTGTGTGGGGCCTGTGGGATGGGGGTGCTAATGGGGGCAGTATTTGGACTAACAGCATAGGCCTTCAGGGTCTGTCTGGGCTTCCTGTGTTTGGCGAGGATCTCAGGGCCCCACAGGAAGTCCTCTTTGCCGCATGGTGGCAGCACTGAGCAGTTTAGCTGGAGATGGGCCAGTGCTCTGCCCTGCTGAGGAGGCCAGATGGAGCGCCCCTCCCCTGCTTGTGTTCCAGGTGCTGAAATCCTTCCAGGTGGAGACACTCAGGCAAGAGGATGTGCAGATGGTCTACCGCTTTGTTTTGATGCCCACCTCCAGCCCCCTCCTCACCTTCCGGCCTGTCAGCTAGTCACCTTTGCATCTGGGGTCCCAGTCAGGCCACCAGCCTGCCTCTCTCTTGACACCCAAGGTCACACTTCTTTGCCATCGGGATGTTGTTTGGGGGCCACACTGCCATCTTCTGCAATCCTGCAAGGGTCACAGCTAAAGACTTCCAGGGTCAGGGACTGTAAGGCCAGGGAAGGGACTGGGGCGATCTTGGTGACAATAAGCAGTCCCTGCTGATGATTTTCCTCATCCTTTCCAAGAGTTACTCCAGGTACTTGTGGCCTTCCAAGGGCCTCAGAATAAAGCCAGAAGACATTCCCTCCCTTATGTTCCCCATTATTATGACACGAGCCACAGAAATACATCCTACATTTTACACACACACACACACACACACACACACACACACACACAAACAAACAAACAAACACACACACATATACATTCGATCACTCAATGAGTTTGTGGGGGCAGATAAGTAGACTATGTATAGATAGAGATATATAGATGTAGATAGACAGACAGATAAAAAGCTGTCTCTGTGTTTTTGTTCAAGTAGCTTGACAATGGAGTTGGAGCATATTAACTGGTAACTCAGTAAAGCGTATATAAGTGTAGGGACATATGCACTTGCTAAGGACCAGGTATCGGTGAGATCAGAGATGCAGGAAAGAGGACTTCTAGAGCCCTGGTCATGTGTGAGGTCTCTCTGGAGATGGTTGTCTTCTTTCAGAAGGTCAAGGGCCAGTGTCCTTGGAGAAAGCATTTATCTCCTGAATTGTCAAAGTGGCGCAGAGCACAAGCCTCTTGGGGGTTTCCTCAGAGCTGTGAGAGTCTAGGGGAAAAAAGTTTTGTCCTAAAACAACTATTTCACGGGATCTCCTGTTCTCAGTACTGAAGTGTGTCTACCTGAGCTTCGTGTGCCAAACTCCAAAGTCCATGGCCTTTATGTTGAGTCACTGTGGAGACGGGGCCTTTAACCAGGAAATTCATGTGAAATGAGGCTACTGGGCTGTGCCTAATCCAATCCCCCAGAGCGCCTCACAAGACAGTGTGGTCACAGGCCCAGAGACAGCCTCCATAGGGAAGACAAGAAGTTGGTCTTCTTCGAGTCGTGGAAAGAAGTTGGGCAGTTACTGTTCTCTTAATTCCTTCACCCATTCTTCTACTTGGTTGTGAGAAGTCACTTCTGTTGTTGAATCTTTTGCCATGATGGTCAGAGCCAAGTAATGGGACCTGCTAAGCAGAGAGCACCTGTGGCTGAGAGTCCCCTCACACCAAGGGAAAGGGTTCTACCCCATGGCACTACTGTGAGGTGGTGGGATTTTATGGGGCATAGCTCAAGGGAAGGAAGTCTGGGCTTCAGGGATGTGTTCTGAAAGGGGCTGTTAGGATATGGGTCTCAGGTCTTCCATTCTGAGAATCACAAGGTGAGCCGTCTTCTCTGGCTGCCCTTGGCTTCTGACATGCTGTCTCATCGAAGGCTCGAAGGGACTGTGTGTTGTAATGATTAATTCTTTAATATTAATTTTTTTTAAATTAGTGCACAAAACCTGGGTTCCATCGTGATGTTCTCATAGGAGTGTTCTTCATAATGGCTCATCTTGATTTCCACTTATAGATATGGCTCTACACCTGGGAACACCTAGAGACTTTACAAAGCGCTGAGATTTAAAAGCTCTGCGTTTAAGAGAGTGACAAGAATATTGTTTGCCCATACTGAACATGCTAAGACAAAAATTAGAAGTTCTTTCCATTCACAGTCACTCAAAATACCCCTCAGCAATAAATTAGCCAAGGAAGTGAAAAGTGACAATATTAAAAATTACAAAAAATAAAATAAACAAGATCCAATGTTACTGAACTGTGATCAGAATTTCTGCTGCTTAGGGAGTGTTGCTGTGTCGTGTTTTAGTTTCCTTTTGGATCAAGGCATTTGCTGATCCCCTGACTCACACGCTAAGTAGTGGTGTTCACTGTGTTTAATATGCTGTTTCCTTGTGAGAATTTCCTCTCTAACTTGCACCGTTTACTTCCAGCCTTGTTTTCCTTTGTGTCTATAAAAGGGTTTTCATGAGGCGCTGGTGTTCTTGACCTTGGACTGTGCCGCCTCTGGAGCTGTCACTCACAAATGTCTAGTTTAAGCCTCCTGGTCTGTGAGTTTTGAGAGGCAGCTTATGCAGGTGACTGCACTGACTGACAGGCATGTTGTGTTGTAAGGGAGCAGGAACCCAAATCAGTCATTACTCTTCATCTCTTGTCATCCACGGCTCCTCACACCACAGAGAGTCTCTAAATAAAAGTCACATCAAGCTCCTACTTCTCCATAACAGTCAGGCCATGACACAGTTTTAGGTTCAACAACAAAATAGAACAAACTGAAGACACCTATAGGATCCCAAGGAACCGACCAATGGCTGTAAAGATAATCTAGAGCCTGGAAGGGGGAAAAGAAAAGCAAGCCACACATTGTATAAGCCCTATATCCTCTTGTAAGACACAAAGGTAGCCAGGTGGTGGTGGCACATGCCTTTAATCCCAGCACTCAGGAGGCAGAGGCAGGCAGATCTCTGTGAGTTTAAGGCCAGCCTGCTCTACAGAGCGAGATCCAGGAAAGGCTCAAAGCTACACAGACAAACCCTGTCTTGAAAAGTCAAAAAACAAAAAACAAACAAACAAAAAGACACAAAGGTGGCAGGAGCTTGATGTTTGGGCTTCTAATCCCCTTATATCTTGATGGCACAGGAGACAGAACACGGGTAAAACACAGATGAACCAGGCTATAAATCTTAAGTCCTTTCCTCCAGATGGCCTCCTTAACTTCCCAACACTCTACAACTTCCAAATCCAGAGCCATGAGCTGGGAACTGAGTGTTCAAAGACATGAACCTGTGGGGACATATCATAGACAAACCATGGCATTCTGTCCCTGACCCCAATAAGCTCATAGCCACCTCACAATCCAAAGATTTTCCACAGTCCCTGTGACTTAGCTGTTGCAACACTCTCCAAACTTAGCTGTTGCAACACTGTCCAAAGGTCTAAAGTCTCTCCTGGGACTCAAGGCAATCTCTTAACTGTGCCCCTTATAAAGATAAAACACCAAGTAGTGCATTCCCCACAAACAAAGGCTCAGGGTATCTGTCTCCATTCTAAAGGGGAGAAATGGGGGCTAGTCCTAGGTTCATCTCTGTTGTTGTGATAAAAACAGCCCAATTTAAAAAAAAAAAACCTAGGAGGACAAGGGTTTGTTTGGCTGACAATTCCAAGTTACAGCTTATCACTGAGGGGACATCGAGGCAGGAACTTCACATGGCTAGTCACATCACATCCACAATCAAAAGCAGAAACATGTGCCCAATTGTTCGATCACTTTCTGTCAGCTGCATTTCTTCATTTGTAGATAGTTTAGGCTCCTTGCCTAGGGAATGGTGCTGCCCACAGCAGCCTGGGTCTTCCCATGTCAATGAACTTAATTAAGACCTAGTCACCCATAGACATGGCCACAGGCCAACTAAATGTCCACCATCCCTCATTGAGACCCTCTTCTCAGGTGATCCTAGGTAGTGTCAAGTTGACAACTGAAGCTAACCATCACAGGAAACAGGAAGTGAAGATCAGACCAAAGCAAGAGTGGGACTCAGCAGGGTAAACATCAAATGCTTAAGTTCGATGTTTGGTTGGCATCTTGAGCTCAAGATGGCATCATCTGGGCTTCGTGGGCTCGGCAAGCCCTACCTCTCCAGCTCTATTGATTGCAGAATGTTATCTTTATCGACCAAATTCTACTCAGCACCTGTAGCTCTTCTTGGAAGACATCCACAGTTCTGGTATCTCCCATACCCTGAGGTCTCCATTGCAGTTTAGGATTCCTCCTCACTGCTTCCTTCACAGCCCATCCAAGAGTTTCACATTGTCTGGCTTTCTGTCAGCAGCTTTCTGGAAAGTTGGCACAAGTCCCTTTCACCCTGCATCACTGGTGCACCCTGCATCCCTCCAAAATCAGCACCATGTGGATGATGTCAGAGTCCTGCTTCCAGCTTAGGTACTGCCAAGGGTCCCTTCTACCACAGCTACAATGGTTTCTGAACATCTCCCTGTATAAAACTGGGAAACTTTCCCCTAGATGGACCTGCTGGAGACGGATGCCCTGGGAGTTCTCTGTAAAGTCCCTTTCTCTTGGAATGGAAGTTTTCCAAATGAGTTTGCATTCTGTCCTGAGTCTCAGAAAAGACTGGATGTTTAAGCTCCCCAAGCATGGGGTCTTAGCGTGTAGATGCTGTTCCTCTTATTCAAGTGCAAGTGTGAGGGTTCCGTTATGTGTCAGTCTCTCTAATGGAATACCTTCCACTGACCTTCTATCATACCTCTTTTTTTCACCAAACCGCAAATTTGCACATCTTTCTGCTTCCCTCGCTCTAAATCTGACTAAGAGCAGCTAGCAATCCACCCCAGCTGGAATGTTGTGCTCTCTTGAAATTGCATCACCAGACAATTTAGTCTATTGCTTTTGATTTGGCCACATTCAAATTTCCAAGTCGTGCGCAGAATGCAGCCCGATGCTTCCTGGACTATAACACGCAGTCTCTAAACCCATTCACAACAAAGCTCTCGCTCTCCTCTTGGAGCCTTCCAAACCTGGACCTCGCTGCCCTGATACAAGAGAACATGAGACAGGTTTTCTTTTAAGATTCCACAGACGTGAGTGTCCGGGTGGAGAGAATGTCAAAGTGTCAGGCACGAAACTGTGCTTCCTATAGTCCCTAAACGAAAATCTACTCCTACTGTCTTTCTCCTTTACAGGCTGGTACTCCAGAGGGTTCCAGTCTTCCCACACCGAGCCAGCACAGCCTCCTACCCAAAGTCCCTGTCTGCCCGGGGCCAAGATTCCCCTTCCTCCCCTTTTTGGACACACGGATTCAGTCATGTAGCTGACTGTCTGCAACTCTTCAATCCGAAAATGAACTGAGAGCAACTACACAAGCAGGCACCAGCTGCTAGCCAGGGAAAGACAGGAACCTATCGCCTCCAACTTATTTGTAACCCTGATGGACCCTAAACGTACCTCATCTTGAAAGCAGACCATAAGGATGCATTTCTTATATTAGTAAGGAGAACTGGGTACCACAATGGTCATGACTGGGGGTTGAAGGGGGGAGATTAATTGGGAAGGGACAGAGATCAGGTGAGAAGACGAGAGCTGAAGTGACCAAAACAGAAAGGGAAGTGGAGGCTTCCCTCAAACACCTGGAGAGGGCCTCCATCAGAAGTTTCAGGGAGGTGAATAAGAGAGAAGGAGGTGACACACAGAGAGGTGGGGGTGGGTGGGTCTGAAGGAGAAAGAGAGCCTTCAGAGAAATCCCTGAACAAAGGGAATAGCTGACTTCTGCATCTTTTCAGATGCGGGGAGATGGGAAATTCCACTTAGGCACTCAGTGCCAAGGACCCAGATACTGGCTATGACCACAAATTCATCTGTCAGCTCTGAGGGGGAGGGGCAGGGCTTGCTTCCATCCTCTATGGGATCTATGTGCCTTCACAGCAGGGACCTGTCTGCTGCAGGGGCACGGCTTGATTTCTGGGAGCGAGGTAACTATAGCACCTGTGATCTAACCGAGCTTGGGAGCAAGCTGCTGTGAAACAGGAAGCAGAAGACTGGCCCTTCATCTCCTGACAGATGTCAAAACAGGACACACAAAGCAGATATGGAAAGAAATGGGGCTGGGTGAGAGACCCAAACCCTCGCCACTGATGTCCACTGTCTTCAGCCAAACCCTACCAGCCAAATGTTCTATAGGGTCTCCACACACACCAGCTTGTGTTCAAACACACAAGCTCTGTGTGTGGGGGGAGGGGAGGGGAGAGGGATATTTCTCATACAAATCATAACAGTGTGTTATTTAGCTCAGTGGAGTCATAAAACGATTTATACACGTTTTAAAAATCCTCCTCTGTGCCCCGACCACACCACCCATTATCACCTGTGGCAGGTGAGAGAGCCGGCCCTGGGAGTGGGTGAGCTAGCCCTGCCCCTCACCAGCTGCAGCACACAAGAGACCGGGCCCTTCACCCATCCTGGGAAGCACACTAGAGCTGACCCTGTTGTCCTGGGTGCAGGTGAGCCAGCCCTGAGGGTTTGAGAGCAGGAGAGCTAATCCCCTTCCCCTCCCTGGAAGGTCCCCTACAGCAATCAGGAGAGAGGGCCCTGTATCTTGTCTGGGCAAACAGTAGAGCTGGCCTTGGTGTTGTGAGTGTGGGTGAGCCAGACATGAGGACCTGAAGAGCAGGAGAACTGTCCCCACTCCTTGCTTCAGGCTGCACTGGGTGAGCTAGCCGAGGCAGCTCTGGAGAGCTCGCACAGATAGTGGCGACCAGGGAAAACTGGTAGCTAACAGCCAGGCCCAGAACCAGGGCTATGAGTTAGCCCACCCTAACACCCACCTCATCTTTGAACTGTTAGAGCATGTGAAGGGGACCAAACTACAGATCCAAAACAGCAGGATCTCCACGACACAGGACAACAACAGGATATCAAGGAGGAGCCCCGGTGAGAATCCATTTTTCCCTGGTGTAGCAGAAGCCAGAGGCCTTGAGACAGACAGATGAGTCCAGTGATTGGTGGAAATGAACAGTTGCGAGCAGAGATGAATACACTAAAGGGTAAACTTGTGTGACCCAACAGGCCCCACTACAGCTTCCACAATGAGATTCTCCCCCCACCCCTTTTTGTTAGATTTGGTTTTTCTCTTTTAAATTTTGTTTTATTTTGGGGAAAGTTTGCAAGAGCAGAGGGAGGATTTGAGGGGTCAGGGAGATAAGTGGGATCAGAACGCATGATGTGAAATCTACAAATAATCAATAAAAGTAAAAAGAATTTTAAAATATCCTTTACTGCCTGAGAAATATGTACATAAATATATACACATGTATACACATACCCACATACATCTGTGGGGGAGAGGTTTAAAGGCGCGCACACACACACACACGTGTGTGTGTGTGTGTGTGTGTGTGTGTGTGTGTGTGTGTACAGGGTCTTGTACTAAACCTAGAATATTCACATTTGACTATAAGACTGGCTGTCTAGCAAGCTCTGGCATCTTCCTGCCATGGCTTCTTGAATGCTGGGTTACACCTTCTCAGTGATGGGCCTAGCTTTTCCATTGACCTGAGGGCTCTGTATTCAGGTTCTCATGCTTGACCAACCAAGCCATCCTCCTATCCTGTGATAAATACATTTAATTATTAGTTTTCAGTTTGAAAATAAATGAGAAATTTCAAAAGCAGACACTTCAATGTGAATCAGGGCAGTTAGTAAAAACCCATCCTTCTATTCAGGCTAGTGGTCTTCAAGGCAGGATGACTCATTCAAGGCTCCACAATGAGGCAGAATCTGTCCATCTGACTGCTCTCAACTTGGCGAGGAGAAAGAGGGATGTGCTCACCAGTAGAAATTCTTCAGATGTCCGTATAGACTCTGCACCTGGCCTCAACTCCCACCTTGAGCAGGCATTGCAGAGACAGGGACCAAGCAGAATGCCATCTCCTTCCTCTACCTCCAGCAGAGCCTTCAGCTCTGGATAGATTTCTAGGGCAAGTCCAGGGACGTATGCAGCAGCGACCTATCAGTCAGCAGATCAAGGCAAGATAAAAGGACGTGGACTGGTCAGAGGATGAAGCAATGGCACTCAGGGTAAAGGCAGATGTGTGGCTGGCAAGACCCTGGCAGTGCCTGCACAGGATGAGGGCACTGGGCACCACAGCAGCACCGGCCCCCAAGACACTGCAGCCCTTTGAAGCCATCCCCCTGTACTCCAGAAACAAGTGGCTGAAGATGATACAGATCCTGAGGGAGCAGGGCCAGGAGAACCTGCACCTGGAGATTCATCAGGCCTTCCAGGAGCTGGGCCCCATTTTCAGGTAAGGGCCTTCCTGACCCATAGCTGAGCACAGGCAGAGCTTCCTGACCCTCTGGTTGCTCAGGTTCTGCAGAGTATGAAGTGTGCTGCATTCCCCAGTAGGCACCAGGCACTCCCTCCTTAGGAAGACAGGGAGGGAGCACAGGAGGTTATGGGCCTGACTCATGGAGACCATGGTTCTCCATGTGGACAGAGAAAGGCACTGCTCATCGCTGAGAGGACAGAGTGCCAGGAGTGCTAAAGTGGAGAGGAGTCAGGCAGGCAGTGGGAGAGCCCTTCTGAGGGGAAAGCAAGGGCTAGGGGAGGCTGAGGTGAGAGAGCAGGCAGAAGGGCTGGTTTTGCAGGATGCTCAGGTGGAGGGCATTCCACCCTCAGCAGGGCTGTGTTCTTCACCTCACAGGTACAACATAGGAAGAACACAGGCTGTGTCTGTGATGATGCCTGAGGATGCTGAGAAGATATTCCAAGCAGACAGCATACAGCCCTACCGCAATGTCTTGGAACTCTGGGTGGCCCACAGAGAACAGCGTGGCCTGAGACGTGGCGTGTTCTTGCTGTGAGTGAACATTGGGAATGAGGAGGGAGGTGAGGCTGTAGTCCTGAACGCAGGATGCAGAACTGGCTGGGGTGAATGTGAAGACCAGGCATTGCCAAGCACAGATCGGTCCCATGTCATGGAGGTTGTGGGTCTGGGAAGGAGGGAGATGGCCAAGTAAATATGAGAGAAACTATGATGCTCCATCCAGCACTTGCTCTGAACAGGTCTTTCCCAGGGTATGGCTCTCCTTACAACAGCTTATAGCAGTTCTCCAAGAAGGTAGGGGTTTGGAGATCCACTGGCTCAGAGCCATAGCTTCTTCTGCCATAGCCTGATGTCCAGCCATGCATCCTGCATCCCTAGAAGTGACTTCACTCCCAGAGATTTGAGGTAGACAGTCCTGGGGGTGGAGTGGTGGAGAGATGGAAGTTGGTGGCTCTTGTGGGCTCACAATCAAACACTAATGGTGTGGTGAGAGAGGGGAGAGCTCCCTCCTGCTGCTGGATGCACATCTGGAGAGGCAATCGGGGCTCCTGGTGACCCTGGCTACATGAGTGGCAAAGGGGTTATACTACTGGGAGTAAAAAGGAAGTCAGGTTGTGGACAGCTACCTGAGACCACAAAAAGAGCAGTGTTTTCTTAGTAATGGTTTAGAGAAATGAGTTCCTTAAAGCCCTGACTGAAATCATCTGGAAGCAAGGAAATGGTCAACAGATCGTGGGGCAGAGCCATGTGTACATGTATGTGCATGTTTCTTGAATCTGTATATTTGTGGCATTTAACTTGTTAGTGTTTATTTGAAAGTATGACCACGTGATGTGTCGAGATTTAGGACTTCACTCTCTGAAGGAATGTGTGTATGCCTCAGTGTGCACAGCTGTTCTCTTAGGTTTATACATATAGGGACTAAAGGTGTTCACACATGTTTTTGAGGTCTTGTGTGGGTACATGTGTGTATGTACATGTGCATGAGGTCACTGTCCATTGTTGCAGGCTTGAGCACACCAAAGGACAGGCATTCTGCATGTGTGGCTCAGTGTGTAAACTCCTGCCTGTCATTTACTGGAGTATCTCCATGGGAGCCCTGTGCCCTGGACTGTGGTTTGTGCATGTTGTGAGTGGTCCTCTGCTGTGGATCCTGCCCTAGGGAAGATGGGATCCCTTAGCTGAGACAGGCAGATGCTGATGACTCAGAGACCACTCTACAGGACTGACAGGGTGGGTGAGCTCAGCTAGGGCTTCTCCTCTGTGGGGAGGTGGTATAGATCAGGTGGGCAGAGCTGACAGCAGAGTCTCCTTCTCCCTGGGTGTGGATGTGCCAAGTCCACCTTAGACTTAGTGACCTCTGTCCTATACATAGAGGCTGTGATGGAAGAAAGAAGTGGGCACAGGACCTGAAGAGCCTGCTTCTGACCCTGACACCCTTTGCCCCAATTTCTTTGAGAGGCAGAAAGATGGGCACAAGCCTGGGCCAGGCCTTTCCTGGGAGGTGTCTGTAGCCCTGCTCTGTGCCCTGCAGAAATGGGCCTGAATGGCACTTCAACCGACTGAGGCTGAACCCAAATGTGCTGTCACCAAAGGCCGTTCAAAAGTTTGTCCCCATGGTGGACATGGTAGCAAGGGACTTCTTGGAGGCCCTGAAGAAGAAGATGCTGTTGAATGCCCATGGAAGCTTCTCCATGGACTTTTATTCCAATGTGTTCAACTATACCATAGAAGGTGTGTGACCTGGGGGAGCTTCCAGCTTGAGGGATACTGGGAAGGCAGAGGCTAAAGAGGAGAAAGTGAGAGACAGCATGGAGACCAGGGGCCGCCTCAGCTCAGTGATGATATTCTCTCTGCAGCCAGCCACTTTGTCCTTTTTGGGGAGCGGTTGGGCCTCATTGGCCAAGGCCTGAACTCTAGCAGTCTGAAGTTCATCCATGCCTTGCAATCCATGCTCAAGACCACCACACAGCTCCTGTTCTTGCCCCAGAGCCTGACTCGCTGGACAAGCAGCCGGGTGTGGAAAGAGAATTTTGAGTCCTGGGATTTCATCTGTGAGCATGGTGAGGGCCACTGACCCGGGTAGCACCTTGGGGCAAGGGACAATGGTCACATGATTCCCATCAACTTTCAAGAGCAGGGATTGCTTAAGGACCTTCCCCTGTGATTCCACAGTGTGTTTAGGGTTGTATGACCCAATAATAGTAGCCCACAAGCTGGAAGACTCAGGTACTAGGGACATGATTAAATAGGATGATGTTGAGGGGCCTGTCCTAGCATCATGATTCCATGTTGTCTCTTATTCTACAGTCACAAAATCCATCAAGAATGTGTATCAAGAGCTGGCAAAGGGTCGCCCTCAGTCCTGGAGTATCATATCAGAACTGATATCAGAGGGTGCCCTGCCAATGGATGGCATCCAGGCCAATACTCTGGAGCTCACTGCTGGAAGTGTGGACACGGTCAGGATCCCACGGAGCATGAATTCTATCCTGACATCCCCTGGTGTTACCCCAAAGCACAGTTCCCTCCTCACCTGGGTCACTCAATCCTGCTCACTCATCATAGCCATCCTCTGAGAAGCCAGGGAAATGTCTGAGCAAAGGAAAGGGGATCCTAGCTGGGGAGTTTGTGGACAAGACCTGTACATCCAAGTCCAGGCACAAGTCAGGTTAGAAGAACCACACCAACAGCAGATTACCCCCTCACTTCCTCCAATGCATGAGTGTGCTGTTGGCCTAGCAGGATGGTGAGCAGCCCAGAGTTCTCAGTTGGACTGTGGAGCAGGCATCCTGGTCAGTGTGAACTAGAGGCAGGTGCAGGGGAAGACAAGGATGTGGGAGCGATCAATATCCAAGTTGCCCACTGATGCAGAAGGGAGAAGACCGAAGTGCAGTCTAGTAGGAAACGTGGGTCCAGGTACAATTTTCCTGACTATTGAAGGACCCTTCTTTAAGGGACTGCTCTGGGCTAGGCTTCTTGATTAGGAACAGAGGCCTCTAGAGAAGAAAAAGTAAGTTCTAGAGAAGAAAAAGTAAGAACAGAGCCCACGATGCTTCCACCGTAGAGTAGTATTTGGGAGGGGATGAGGACCAGCACAGGGCTAGGGAGTGAGAAGCCAGAGCTACAGGAACAGTGTAAGCAGAGACCAGAGAGCCCATAAGAGGGAGTCTGAAAAGCCAGAGTTGTATACACACACTCCAAGGCTTGGGGAGGCAGCAGGCTACCCGAAGCGAGAACACAGGGCCGGATGAAGCCAATAGGGATCTGGTCCCCATTAGGAAGGGCTGTGTACCAGGTCTTATGCCAATAAGCCAGCATAAAATCAAGCTGATATGCCTGATGTGGAGCATGGAGGCAGAGCAGTGACTTCAGGGAGACCCCTAAGAGACTGCTTTTGTGGGCCATACCATTGAAATAGGCATTTTGGATCTAGAGGCTCAGGGCTCATACCAGTCAGGGGTCAGTGTGAAGAGCTATGACCCATTAGAGGTTTGGACAACAAGGCCAATTAGAGGGGCACGTGGACAGCCAATGCAAATCAGGTATCGGGGAAGGTAGATGCGGGTGGCACAGTTTCCTTTAGTGACACAGAAAGACCACGTCAGTGGGCACCAGATCAGTTGGTGAGCACGCAACTCTGAAGGTGCTGAGGTGTTGGCCAGGTCTGAGATGTTAGCGGTCTTCCCTAAGATTGTAGGGCTAGAAGTTAAGGGGACATGTGAGGAGGAGTCAGGACTCTGAGGGTCCCACATTGCTATGGACAGGCAAATCTCCTGGGGAAGGGTATCTTTACAGTAGGGATGCCCTTTGGGAGGGTCAGGGCTGGTGTCTGAGATTGCTCTGTGAATCCGGCAGACAGCAGTCCCCTTGGTAATGACCCTCTTTGAGCTGGCTCGGAACCCGGACATTCAGCGGGCACTTCGGCAGGAGAGCCTGGCCGCGGAGGCCAGCATCGCTGCAAACCCTCAGAGGGCTATGTCCGACCTGCCTCTGTTGCAGGCTGCCATTAAAGAGAGTTTGAGGTAGGTGCTACCTGCCCTTTCCCTGCTGTTCTGTCCCCTCTCTTTTCTGGGGTCCGAGGGCAGCCATGTTCTCTGCTCTTCTTCCTATGGCTGGATGCTAATATTCCTCTGGAGGTTGGCTGAGCTCAGCATAGCCAGGAACCACACCCTCCAGGGATGTGAGGGAGAAAGGTGCAGATGTGGACAGGAGAAGCCCTTCATCGCTGAGGCCTCTCCTGTTGCTTCCCTACCTCCAGGCTCTATCCTGTTGCCATCTTTTTGGAGAGAGTTTTAAGCTCTGACTTGGTGCTTCAGAACTACCATATCCCTGCTGGGGTGAGTGATTCCTACAGTCTCACCAATTGCCCTGTTCTGCATCTCTTCAAAGAGGAGGCTGACCTTGCCATTGGCATCTGCCCACAGACGGTCCTCAATATGAATCTCTACTCCATGGGCCGAAACCCTTCAGTATTTCCGAGGCCCGAGCGCTACATGCCCCAGCGCTGGCTGGAGAAGAAAGGGAGTTTCCTGCACCTGTCCTTCGGCTTTGGGGTGCGCCAGTGCCTGGGGAGACGACTGGCTCAGGTGGAGATCATGCTCCTGCTGCACCATGTGAGAAGCTCTGGGTGGTGCCTGTGGGATCCTGGGGTGTCTGCCTCACCAGAACAGGCACCCAGGGAGGGAAGGGCCTTAAGGATAAGTTCAAGTAGGATGGGGCCTGCAAAGTAGTGTGGGCAAGCAGAGCCTAGATAGGTCCTTAACGGCAGCTTGGTGGGTGGGTATGGTCTCTAGAGTAGGGCTGGCCTCTCATGGCCCCACAGGAGGTCCTCTTGGCAGCATGGTGGCAGCACTGAGCAGCTCTGCTGGAGATGGGCCAGTGCTCTGCCCTGCTGAGGAGGCCAGATGGATGTCCCTTGTGTTCCAGATCCTGAAATCCTTCACGGTGGAGACACTAAGGCAAGAGGATGTGCAGTTGGTCTACCGCTTTGTTTTGGTGCCCAACTCCAGCCCCCTCCTTACCTTCCGGCCTGTCAGCTAGTCACACACCCATTTTTGGTATCCCAGGAGGCCAGCAGCGTCCTCCTGTTCCAAGGACATGCTACCCCTCATTTCTCCCTTGGGGCCCTATGCCTGTGGCCAGGCTAGCTTCTTGTCTAGGATCTAACAGGTGTGATTCAAGGCCAGGGAATGGCTCTGGAGGCATACTGTCCTTTCTCTGTCACCCAGCCTCCTACTGTGGTCATTCAAGTAAGCCCATATGCTAGCTTTGTCTTCCCGTCTGGTCCCAAACATGCCTGTTACTCTCTTCCTGACCCTTCTCCTAAAATTCCTTTGTATTGTTTGAGTGTTGTGCAAAAGGAACTCAGCATCAGAAAATGACATCTCATGTCAACAGTGAAAGCCTATGATGTCACTCGTGACACATTCTCAGGTGCCAGGAGAGACAGAACTGGCCATGAAACTAACGTGTATGCCACACACCCCAGATGTCATGTGCTATGGCTCTGACCTCAGAGGCACAGTGGATGCTCAGTGATCACCCTCCAGTCCAGACCATGTGCAGATCCTGGGGATGCTGAGAAGAGCCAAGCGCCTCAAGTATGGCAGACAAACCTTGGAGAAATGTCCCGGTAACACAAGGGTTAGAAATTGGTTAGCAAATTTCATAATGGCTTCTGTACACATCTGTTCTGGTCAACAGATGAGCACATATCACAAGTCGTACTCACTGGGGGCATTGGAGCAGCAGTGTGTAATACCCTTCAGCCCCCATGTTCCTAGTCTACACACACCACTGGTCAAAGCACAGTGCACCATGCAGGGAGGGGATGTGCCCTGGGCCTCAAGCATGCCTAACCACACTCTCTTTGCCTCATTTCTTCTTAGCTGTCCAGATGAAATATAAACCATGTCTCTTATGAACAATAGAAATGTGTTTGTCTTTGCATTGAAAAAAAAATCAATCTATCCATCAAGCAATCAAAATCCAACTGGTGAAATGGTAGAACATGCTCATAACATTCGGTATAAGGTTTTAAAGCCCTCAATGTAAAAATCACCTTAAGGGCTGGAGAGTTAGTTGGCTTAGTGGTTAAGAACACTTGCTGCTTTTGCAGAGGATTTGGGCTCGGTTCCCAGCAACCATGCAAAGCAGCTTTTACAACAGCCTGCAACTCCTGCTCTCAAGGAGACATATGACACTCCTTCTGGACTCCTTGGACACCAGCCATGAACATCTAAATAAATAGCAAAAAAGAAAAGTCACTTTGAGAAGGAGAGAAACCCTCAAAACCCATGGTAAACCAGTAAAAACCTATGAACGGATAACCAACACACACACACACACACAAAGAAAAGGCAAAGTAACCTCCAGCTCTTCCTGTCTGTATCATTCTTTCCCAGATGTGAAAACACTCTACTTAGGAGAAATCTCAAGATGGGTGCACATCCACGGATGTGCGGCAGAACACCCCAGCAGAGCTTCAGGCCTCAGTCAGACAGCACACAGGAGGGAAGAGCCTAAGGAACACACACTTACCACACACGGCCAAAGGTATTAGGTTCCTACCTGGAAGCAAAGCTAATGGCCGTTACTGGAAAAACTGGTGAAAATACTAATTGTCTTCTATGACTCAATTAATTCCTTCTATAAAAGGGCGTGTGAACACACACATGCATACAAGCATGCACGCGTATGAACAAAGTAGTGGGCATCAGGTGTCTCGCACTCTTCGACTTATTTATTGAGACAAGGTCTCTCACTGAACCCACAGTACACTGCAAAACTATCCCACTAGTGAGCTCCAGGTTACCACCCATCCCACATCCAGCTTTTATGCGGGTGCTGGGGGGCTAAACTCAGGACCTCATGAGAGCATGGCAGGCATTTTACCAAATGGGCCATCTCTTCAGTCAGTCAAAGTTCATCTTTTGTACTGGTGAACACCGCATTGATGATATGAGATGTCAGCTCCAGAGGAAGTTGGCAAAATGATGGGGTAAAGTCTTAGTACCTGTCTACAACTCTTGGGTCATTCTAAAATGACTGCAAAAAGCGTGGCTCACAGACAGACATGCAGGTAAACCATCTACACACATACAATAACAGAGACATTTAAAAATAAAATGTGTATATACAAACATACCCACTCATTCACATGCAAACAAACCCAAGTGCAGAGCATGTTATAATTGGGGCCATGCTCGGGTCTTATGACACATCTTGCTGTTTCTAGTACTTACCAAATTTAATGACGTCTGTATGACACTCAGACACAGCTCAGACAAAACCCCACATAGTTTCAGATATGTGAATCTCAACTTGTCCATGTCTTCTGTCTTCGTCTCAAAGTCTTTTAAGTCAGCGTTTGTTGATGTTACCATGAGCAAGTTAAAATAACCCGTAATAAGTCAACATGAGTCCACTCTTACCTTACTGGTGACATGAATCAGATAACCCTGTCATTTTTAGGTTCTTGACATTTTAAAGTTAATCATAATCCAATGAGGTTTAGTGACATTAAGAAATTAACAAATGAACCAATTAAAAGAAAGCTGTACCTTGGAAGAAAACTACAGTCCTTGGAAGAGAACTATATGTGAGATTTTAAATAATTTTGGATCATAAACTATCTTGTTACCAAGAAAGGCACAAAAACTGTGTGTGTTGCATAATACTATTTTATGTTGCATTTGTTTAACTCCGTGAAGCTGTGTTACTTTGCCTGTCTGAAACATCTGTCTGGTCTAATAAAGAACTGAATGGCCAATAGCAAGGCAGGAGAGAGAGATAGGTGGGGCTGGCAGGCAGAGAGGATAAATAGAAGGAGAAATCTGGGAAGAGAGAATGAAAAGCAGGAGCAGAGAAGGAGGAGGACTCCAGGGGCCAGCCACCCAGCTACACAGCAAGCCACAGGGTAAGAGTAAGACTTACACAAGTAAGAGACCGGGAAAAGCCCAGACGCAAAAGGAAAGATAAGATAATTTAAAATTAAGGAAAGCTGGCTAGAAAATAAGCCAAGCTAAGGCTGGGTATTCATAATTCAGAATATGCCTCCGTGTGTGATTTATTTGGGAGCTGGGTGGTGCCCCCCCAAAAAGAGTAAAAAACATACAACAACATGTGTGTGTTAACCTGTGCTTGTTGGTCAATTTAAAAATTTTGAAAACAGGGTTTGTGAATAAAACCATTATATTAAAAAAAAACCTCAAAAAGTCAGTCCTGAAACACCTAAGTACTAATATTTTAAAACAGGCAAATGTTTTATGAGCTTAGGAGTGATCATAAGTCTTAGCATCCACATTAAACTTTTTAAACATACAATATAAATGTTAAACATAAAACAACAAAATAAATCATATGTCATATGACCATTGCTGGCAAGCAGACAGCTGATGAAAGTTACTTCCTTGGTGGTATGGACCAGAATTCTGGAAAAGAAGCTGTGTCAGCAAAGACTGATTAAAACTGCAGTTGGGGCTGGAGAGATGGCTCAGCACTGGCTGCTCTTCCACAGGACCCAGGTTCAATTCCCAGCACCCACTTGGTGGCTCACAATGACCTGTAACTTCAGTTCCAAAGGATCTGACACCCTCTCTGACCTCCACTGGCACTGCACACACATGGTGTATAGAGAGACACAAGCAGGCAAAACACCCACACACATCAAGAAAACAAAACAAATCAACAAAAAGCTTGAAATAAAAAAGCAAAATGAAACAACTGCAGTGATGTGGAGAGGTTGGAATGTTGCAGCTCCACAGGCGAATTCCCTCCCCTTCAGCTAGCTTTAGCCTCCAGAACAGACTGTCCTTGACCGTCTCTGTGTGAAAACTAACATCCTGTGACTAGTAGACAGAAACCTTGAATCTATTAACTTAACAGACCACTAGCTTCCACCAATTCAAAAGTCCAAAATGTCATCAGATAACATCTTGGGCCTACAGAAATGTTTCCCCCATCTGCCTATAGCCGCCTCTCCACTGTACCCACCATTGTGTTTTAAACTTGCCTTGATCTATGACTATCTTTGTTTTGTAAAACTACAGAATTTTCATGAAAATGTTTCCATATTGAAACATGGAATTTGGGGAAATTAAAATCTGTGTTCCTGGGCCATGGTCACTTAAAACAGCTCCAGAATAGACTATCCTTTATTCCCTTAAGATGAGAGCTGCAATTTTGTATGTGTGTATGTGTGTGTTAGCAATAGCAATGCCCTGAAAAAGAAATATCATGGTTATAAGTCATGATGATGCAAATTCTGGGACCTGGGAGAAATCACTTCCTTTTGTGTGGACACAGCTTTATTTTTTTTCTGTAAAATCACCCGCCATCTCTTCTTTATATAAACAAAAGGCTGGGAACATAAAAATTTGATGTTAGAGTCCAGCTGCTGCTGAGGCCACATGCATACCCAAAGGAGCCCGTCCCCTCTCACAGTTATGATAGAGACACTGGTTTTGGTCCAGCTAACAGACTTTCAGGTGCCAGGATTTATCACCTGTGCAAGTGAGTTTACATGAAAGCAGATATTGATGGTTATACCTTGAAGAGGTGAACCTTGAAACACATTATGCCACTTCAAAGAAATTTTATATATATATATATTTCATATATGAAACACAAAAATTATACAACTCTTAAAAAAGTTTATATAATGTATATGTTAAACTACCAAAGACCAAGCTTCATGCAAGTTCAGTCTTAGGTAATGTCCAGAATATAAACATCAATAGAAACAGGAAGTGCAGTAGTATAGGCTGGCTACAGGGTAAGGACAGCCTGGATGGCACAAGACAGGGGTCATGAATGGCCCTGAAGTTTATTTTGATGAAAAAGCATTTGAAAATTGACTATGGTGATGATGGGCATATCCATATATAAAAATATACAAAACACCTGTACTTGCATATTAAATGGGTGAGTTGTGCATTATGTGATTTGTAGCTTATAAAGCCATCAAATATAATGATTAAAGTTGCACAAAACAGGCACAGAGCCCTCATCTATGTTATGGCATGGATGGTATCATTAAAAAACAAAAGGCAGACTTAGAGGCCCACAAGATCCTCAGTGTGATAGGTGATAGTGCTTGTGGGTGTCCACTTAGGTGTGGTACTAAGCATGTGAGGCACCTCATTCTAAATGCTCTTGCAATGGAAACGTGTGAATATGATTGACCTTTACAAATCTGTAGACTGCCCGAATGTGGGTAGCCTCAGCCCAGTCTGTTGAGGGTCTTGTGAGCAAAGACTGAGGAACATTGAAATGAGATTCACATTTGCACACTGCAACCTAGACAGTCTGTGCCTCTAGCCTGTGGGTTGAAGAATCTGGGCTCATAGCTGCCTTGCCAGACCAGACCTAAACCCAAGCCTTATGCCCAAGCCCACGAGTTTAGAAAGAGCCAGACCTATCTGAGCCAATTAATTTTTTTTTTGATGTGGAGACAGGGTTCCTTTGTGTAACTCTGACTGTCCTGGAACTCACTCTGTAGACCAGGCTGACATCCAACTCACAGAGATCCACCTGCTTCTGTCTCCCCAATGCTGGGATTTAAGGATTACACCACCTGCACCTTCAGAGGCAATTCTTTCAGGCAAATCTCTCCATCTATCTCGCTGATTCTCTGCCTATCTCTGCCATGCTCTCTAGCTGTGCTGGGGTGCATGCATTGGCACTATTCCTGAGCACTTTAGACATGAAGAGAACCCACACCCAAATAGTACCACATGCATGCACACATATACATAAAATATAAATGTAATAGAAATTTAAAAATTAGCAGAGCCTGCCAGGGGTTAGTGTTAGCATTCAGGCATACCTGGCCTGCCCCTTTTGGACCTGTCAGGATTTGCTTGCAAACATCCAGGCGGATTCCTAGCTAGTCCAGTGTCCTATGGTCCTATGTATTCACATAGTCTGTGCACATGCACTAATTGGTTGTATCGTCTCTGTATGCATGTACTAAGTGTTAGTTTAATGCAGCACAATGTTATTCATTAAGCGGCGCTATTTCCCATGTGAGAAAAGCCATGAGACACAACAAAACCCACTATAAAAGTTTACTAAGAGAAAGAACAGTGGGGAATATGCTTAGGCCTATGGAGATTGTGCAGGGAGAGAGAGGAAGAAGAAGGGGTGAGGAGTCTGTGACCCGCCTTTTATGGATTCCCCTGCACATGCGTGTATGTGCTCATATAACTATGCCACTCATGCACATAGATTTCGTGATCATATGGGATGACCAAGCTTCCTGCCTGGCAACTGGACAGCACATGCACTGCCATGTAGCTGGGGGAGTGGCCAGCAATTCCAACATTCCAGACTCTTTGCTTATTATAAAAAATGGCAGGTGAATGAAACTGCTTCCTGCTGACTTGGTGGGCATCAGTTAACTCTTGGGGGTATGGGAGGGGGCTTTTGGGGCAGCTGGACATCCTGAGGTAGTAGATTGTCCTCTGTTACTTTGGGAATCATCCATCGTCTCCTATTGCTCTGTGGCTGTTTGGGTCTGACAAGCTGGAGTGGATCTGACCTGTCCAGGTGGATTCAAACTGGCTCTGGAGCTCGGAAGAATTTTTAAACATATTAAGAAGCAGCCACAGTGAATTTAAAATCTTGAGCTGGTGGCCATGTTTAGTACTCTGCTATATTGGTTAGCATTAGTGTTAGTGTTAGTGTGTGTGTGTGTGTGTGTGTGTGTGAGAGAGAGAGAGAGAGAGAGAGAGAGAGAGAGAGAGAGAGAGAGAGAGAGAGAGAGAGAGAGAGAAGAGAAGAGAAGAGGATTTGGAACATGCTTTTAATTTTTACCTGAGATAAGCCTTATCTGAGATAGATGTTAAGGCACCTGTTTCCTTTTTTAGTTTAGCATGCAGGAAACACAGCTGATCAATGGCTGAGGGCATTTAACAGTAATGGATTGTTATATTAAAGTCTGTTTTTTGCAGAGTCCAAACCCTTTTGAGTCTAGGGGTGTAATTACCTCTGGATGTTACCACCTGGGTATACTTGATGGTCCTTGGCCTCTGGCTCTATGGTGGGTCCTGTAACAATTAGCTGAGTAGTTAATTAGGAGACGGAGCCAGGAAGGAAAAACTTGTAGAGTGAAACCTCATTCTTCTGGAATTGGTGGCAAGGCAGTGGATCCTTGTGCCCTCTGGAACTTGAGAGAGAGAGCAGGGCCTTGTCTGTGTCACTGTGCATGAGAAGAAGAAGCACTGCTGACAGGTCTGGAGTGAGGCAAATGGGGGGAACAAATTAAATGAAAGCTCCTACCTTCGCTGGAAAATCTCTTCCTATTAGGTACACTTGAGAGTACAATTAAGTGATGGGGTCTGGTTAAGTGGGTAAGGCTGTCCCCCTACCCTGACAATAGGGAAACAAGGACAGGTGGGACCCCAAAACTTCCTCAGGACTGAGTAAGTGGCTCAGTGTCCAAAAGGAAGGAAATGGATCACCCCATACTGTAATGGCTATCCTGAGTTCCCTGTAAGAGATGGCACCTTTAATCCTCACCCATGGCCAAGCTTAGGAGGTCAGCTGGAGGGTGGTCTAGGTTCGATGCCCCCATGCCACAAGGTGCACAAGGGCAGTCAGCTGATCAGTGTCTCTCTTGGTGGCACTTCGGACGAGGCCCAGTTGGTGGCCTGGGTTGGGCAGGGCATGCACAAGCCCAGTGGCTTTCTCCATCACGTTTAAGACAGAGACCTGGAGGCTTTGGGCAGCCTATTGGATAGCGTGTGCCAGCATTTGGCAGTTACATTTACAGGCTTTCTCATCTCTCCCATGGTACACCTTAAATGCCACAGCTAAGATTTCTGCCTGTGGGAGGGGCCCCCTCTCCAGATGCTTAAATTTAGACCCGATGTCTTGGAAGCTCTGGGAGACATGAGACAGATTTTATTTATTATCTTGAATTACGTTTTTTAGCTTTTGATAGTTTACTGGTCTGAGTGCAGCCTTATGAGGACCTGCCAGGAGGCAGGTTGTAAACTGATCTCTAGCTAGAGAGCCACTTGGGGTAAGTGAAGGTGGGAACCAAAGTTGGGTGGTTGTAGCAGCCCGCTGGATATCAGAGAGTGGAGGGGACGTCGGTCAGGCAGAGGAAGCCTTGTGTCTCATGACTGCAGCAGAGAGAATAAAATAAAAAACTAAAAAAAAACAAATGTGATCCAAGACTCCAATCTCAGGCATTCCCGAGATCAGGGAAGGATTGGCCATTGGCACAAGTCATTCAATGCTTCGTCAAGCCAGAGAATGAGGGCCAGGGCATATGCAGCTCGAGGACCAACCCCCTTCCCCAGGTCTGACAGCATTCAATGCTTTGTCAAGAGAGAACGAGTCGGTGTGTGTGCAGCCCAAGGGCCCCCCAGGGGTCCGACAGCAAGAAATATATCTCAAGCTGCAGTCATGGGAAACAGCCAGGGATAGGAAAGGGAAAACTCACCAATCGGAGTAGCTGGTGTTGTGCAAAGAGGTCCAGCAGCTGGGCAAATGAAAAGTGGGCTGTAGTAGATGGAGCCAAACCTCGGTACAGGATCCCAGATGCAGAGCGCTGGGAGAGCTTGCTTCATCTAGGTATCAATGTTAGTTTTTTGCTGCATAATGTTATTCATTAAGTGGTGCTGTTTACCATGTGAGAAAAGCCATGAGGCACAACAAAACAGAGGGAAATGTGCTTATGCGCTTATGCCTATGGAGATTGTGCAAGGAGAGAGAGGAGGAAGAAGAGGAAGAAGGGGGGAAGGAGTCTGTGACCCACTTTTTTTGGATTCCCCTGCACATGCGAATATGGGCTCACATAGCTATGCCACTCATGTGCATGGATTATGTGATCACCCTGCATGCAAATTACGTGACCACACAGCACACGGATTTCATAGGAAGTAAGGCCCCAGGATGAACAAGCCACCTGCCTGGCTACTGGACAGCACATGCGTAACCATGTAGCTGGAGGAGTTGGCCAGCAATTCCAACACCAAGCCCCCTTTAAAAGGTCGACCCTGCCCACCTCTCTTCTTTTCCTCTTCCTCCTCTTCTTCCTCTCTCCTCAGCTCTTATCTCCAGAGGTGCACTCTGTGTTTTTTCCTTCCCCTCCCCCAACAAATCTTCCACATGAGTTCTGTCATGTGGTGTAACTTTTTTGGGCCCCTTGGGTCCATTCCACCAAAGTTGCCTTCTGCTGTTTTTAAATTATAACATTGGTGCCATGACCCTTGCAGGCTCTCCTAGTGGTCCCCCGTGCCCACAGGCGGTCTGAGGCACACTGGGACCCTGGACCCAGTCTATGCACAACAGGCTCACTTTCCGGCTCACTGATCACTCAGCACCCCACCCACCAGCAGCAATTGGAAAAGTTTCCCCTTCAGTTGGTGTAAACGTTTCCCTGAGTCCCAAGAAGTGACCGCTGATTGTCTGGCACCCCTCTGGTACTCTTAGATCCCACAGCTCCTCTAGGCCCTTGTTACTTTTGTGACCCCAGTCCTGACCCTTTCCTGTGGATGAGACTCCTCTTAGAGCTTGGTTTTTGTTTATGCCTTCTGGCTTCTGCAAAAGCCCAAAAGCCCTGGTACCAGGCATGGCGTCTCCTCTGGCTTAGCCAGGCTAAGTCCAACCCCCATTGAGTTGGGTGACAACCCTCTGAATGACTTGGTCCTCATTTGGTCCTCCCTGAGTCCTGGGGACACCCATGACTACAGGTTGCAGTGACTCTCTCTTTCCTTCTCTCATCCATGGGAACCGTGACTTCTACATCCTCTCATTCCCCTTTGGGATGCCTCTTGGAAAACCTCCAGCCTCTACTCCTGGCACCTGACCTGAAGGCCCCTAAACTTATACGCCTTTGCAAACAAATTTGGCCTCAATACCTCTTAGATAACCAATCCAAATGGCCGTGTAACAGCACCCTTGGTCCCAATTTTTTTGGGGGTGGGGGTGGGTTTCTCTGTGTAGCTTTGGAACCTGTCCTGGAACTCGCTGTGTAGCCCAGGCTGGCCTTGAACTCACAGAGATCCGCCTGCCTCTGCCTCCTGAGTGCTGGGATTAAAGGTGTGCACCACCACTGCCCAGCATGATCCCACTATGTTTTTGGAACCTTTATGTCTACTGTGAGCCATCAGGGAAATGGACCTTTCCCTACATTCAAGCTTTCTCTTTTCTTCGCTCCAAGCCTGTTTTCTGTTCTCTTTTCCTGTTCCTCACTTAGCTCCTGTTAGCTATGAAGCCTGCTAAGCTGCATTCCCCCCTTTCATTAAGTGAACTCTCTCAAATAGAGAAAAAAAAAAACCTGGAGTCTTATCTAGTTCTTATCGACAGCTAACTCTGCTTCATTCGTTAAAGAATCTCAATGTTGGTTGCAGCAGCAGCAGCAGCAGCAGCAGCAGCAGCAGCAGCAGCCTGCCTCTGCCAAAGCTGTTACATCATCACCTGTCACCAGGTCCCTTTCCACCACTAGCTATGTGACATGTACAGCCCTCGAAAGTGCCCACCAGGCAGAACTCATTCTCTTTGCCTCGTCTCTTACCTTTTTTTCCTCTCCTTGTCTCTGATTCCCTCTCTTACCTCTTCTTTTCTCTCCTGCCCCCCTTCCTCTTGTCTGCCTGCCTCTCTCCAGTCCCCATTCCAGTGCAGCCTTCCACTCTTTGGTTCTCCCCTTCCCAATAAACCTCTTGCACTAACTGTTGCGTGTGGTGTGTTTGCACAGTGGCATACCATGGCAGGACTCATCAGAGGTACCCACTTCACTCTAGAACCCCACCTGCTGCCCCACCCACAACAGATCCTCTCTCTTTCACCTGCAACAAATATGCTTTCTGGTCTGCTCTTCCTCTCCAAATGTCCTGTCTAGGTCTGCTGCAACATGAGAGTCAGAGATGGAGAAGCCAGCTTCGTCTCACTCAACACACACCAGTTCTCCCTTTCTATTAATTTATTCAACTCCTGTTTAAGATAAATACACACATATATGTGTGTGTGTGTGTGTGTGTGTGTGTGTGTGTGTGTACATGTATGTGACTTAGATTTAACTCTATATGTGTGAATGTAAGCTAGCTTTAACTCTGTGTGTATGTGTATGTAACTTGGATCCAACTGTACCTATCTGGGCATGTAACTATTGTTTAGAAAAACATGTTTTAAACAGCAATCATGTGACTCCCCTCCATCTTGGCTGGTGACTTCATCATGATGTAAGCAGCCACGTGGTTGGCAGCCATCTTTTACTAAGGTTAAAGAGTACATTTCTTAGTCCTCATTAGCTTTGTTCATTGTATCTCTTTCTAGACTAAGGAAGCAACAAATCTCATATATTTCAGATTGCTATGAACTTTTGTAGGATGATAAAAATACATGATTATATTTGTTACAACATACTGTGTATATGATTGAACTCTGGCATAAATTATACTCTATATGATGATAAATATTTAAGGTTATGAAGATCTATTCAGATTAACAAAACCTGACTTAGAGATTTATACCTAAGTACTTATGTCTTTGCCAAGTGTTCAACACCAAGCTTCTAGAGAATTTAAGTAAGTGGCAACATGTGTTTGATAAATAAGGTATTTGATAAATAAGATAAATATTTTCTAATGGAATGCCTGGTCCCCCGAGAGGGCTCTTTCCCCAGAGTTGGGCATTTGGGCAGAGGCCCCCATGACCTGTCAAGGCCACACCCCAAGTCACAAGCCCCCTTTCTCCTGTTCTGATTTTGTCCTGGGATCTTTCCCTTGTCTCTTTTCCTTGTCTCCCCGGGAGACAGCCTTAACAGCTTGGAACAAACTTGTTCTGTTTTTACCCAGGGAATGGCTATTTGGGTTTCTTTACTGAGCCCATTATCTATGATTAAAAGGTTTTATTTTGCTACTAGGAGAGCTTCAATCAAAATCATTATTGTAAGGCTAAACCTGACAGAAATGGAACACAAGGTCCTAGTCTTATGAAAGCTGCTAACTTCTGTTAGGGAACAAAAGTAAATAGTCAGTCATCCTTACAAACGATCAAGTTCTTTAATTGTAGTCATGCTAAATACTGATATAATTAATTACAGGGATAAGCCTTACTTAGTCCTCTGTGTATGTTTTCAAAGTCAAGCTTAAAACAAGTAACTAGACATGAAGTTTATCTATTCAGACATACCTAATGGACAGTCCTCAAATGCTCAGAGATCTGCAGAATATGGCATTTAAAACATTTAATTAAAAAGCTTTTCATGATAGAGAGACATGCCAGCTTCTGCACACCCCTATTTCCTCCAAAGAAGATGGATAGGCACAGAAGAACCTTTACCTGGAAGTTGCTTCAAATGTAGCACTGAGCAAAAACTGCCTTTCACCTCAATCGCTGCCACAACCCTCCGCAGAGCATGGGCAACAGGACACTGGAGAATTGACTGCATCGAGTTGCCTAGACAAAGGTAGGCTGGTCCTCCCACAAGTTCCTACTCCACAGGAAAGTCCGTCGGATCTTCTGAGGCCTGGCAGCTGGAAACTGATGTTGCCCTGAGACCTCAGCCCTCAACGACTATGGAGGACCTTGGGGTGGCTGTCTCTGTAGCCAGCAAGTAAATCTCTGCCATTTTCAATCGCTAATTCAGGTAAAATTAATCCTTCTTGTGGAGGGGCCCCAAAACAGCTTGACCACACAGCAGCCATGACAGGCTTAGGGGCCCAGACACAGCTTCTGTGTCAGGCTTATTGGCAGGCAACATCTAGATCCAGGAAAAGCCGTAAGCTGACACCACTCAGAGATCCACCCAAGGATGGAGAAGTACCTGACATCCCAAACATTCCAACCATTAGATAAGGTGGCCAGATGTCCCTGAGTCTAGCACACACCTGTTTTTGTTTTACAGATATCCCTAGACAAATGTCAGCCAATCAGGGTCCTGAACTCTGGAAATCCCCTCACCCCAACCTCTGCTATGATTAAAAACCCTACCCTACCTGGACTCAGGGCTCTCTGCTCTCACTGCTTCCTGGGACAGACAGACAGACAGCCCCGGAGCTTGAAAAGAAAGGCTCTTTGCTTTTACATAAGGAATTCGGTCTCTGTGGTGTTCTTTTGGGGGTTCCTGTGATCTGGGCAGAACACTTCCAGGACTCTGATGCTGTTTGATGACTAGATTAGTCATAGCTTTGTCAGCTTAACAACAGCAATCGAGGCATCAGCTGCCTTCCCAGTTCTGTGTGTAAAATAAAGGTCATGGGTCTCACTCTCCTAGAGCTAATACTAAGTCTAGATACAGTTCACCTGGCTACCAGACTCAAAAAAAGAGATAAACTCACAAAACAAGTTTCAATGTAACTTTTTTTTTTTCTTTTTGGTTTTTCGAGACAGAGTCTCTTTTGTGCCTTTCCTGGAACTCGCTCTGTAGACCAGGCTGGCCTTGAACTCACAGAGATCCACCTGGCTCTGCCTCCCAAGTGCTGGGATTAAAGGTATGCGCCACCACTGCCTGGCTTCAATGTAACTTTTTACCATCCTTTATTTAAGGAACTCGATTTGCAGTGACTGCTCTCAGTGGTCAGCCACCTGTATCTCCTGGTGAATTAGATAAAAAGAAGGTGCTTTAAGATCTGTTGATGTGTTGGGGCTGGAGAGATGGCTCAGAGGTTAAGAGCACTGGCTGCTCTTTCAGAGGTCCTGAGTTCAATTCCCAGCAACCACATGATGGCTCACAACCATCTGTAAGGAGATCTGGTGCCCTCTTCTGGCCTGCAAGGACACATGGATACAAGGCAGAACACTGTATACATAATAAATAAATAAACCTTTTAAAAAAAAAAAGGTTTGGTTTGTGATAATAAGAAGGCTTAAGTGGTGATAAAAAGAAAATGTTTTGAGACGTATAAAAGAATGAAACATGTTCCAGACTCTTCTCTCTCTCACTCTGTTACTGTTCATAACTTTAGCATCAACTGATGGAATTCTGATAAGCTATTAATCTAGCTCTGGCAGAGCACTCAACATCATACCTACCACTACATGACAACAGCCACAAGCTCAGGATTTTAAATTCCCTTTGGTTGTTTTCGAACTACAAACTTAAAAGGTGCTTTTCATCGTGCCAAAACATCTGTCACTGTTTTCTGGATAGAAAAAGATGCAAATAGTAAATCTGAAGGCTCAGAGTCACCTTTGGCCTTGACTCAGAAGAGCTGTACCCTTTAGATCCCCTGCCTGTGTGTGTCTGTCGCCTTGAGTTCTTGTCTGCACTCCAGGCTGGCCTTGCCTAGCTAGTTTTGGCTTGCTGCCCAGGCAGGAAGAAAGAGCAGGAAGGAAGTGACTGAGCCTGGGAGGGATTGATTAGGTCAGTCCAACTGCAGCCCAGCCTCCTACATAGCTCCCTACGCAGCTGCCGTGGCAGCATAAACACGGGGCTGAGGGTAGATTCTGTGGCTCAGGAGAGAGACTGGGAATTCCTGAGTGTCATGGTTGTTGTCATGTCGAGTGGGTTCACTCAATCCATGGAAAGAAGACTCAGAGGTGCCTTAAGAATGAATTTAGCCTTTGGTGGCTGCAGGGGGTGTTGGTTAAGCAGTGGCGCTCATGGCTGGCAGAATCATGAACCATGGTTACCTTTCTAGAGCTTTATTGGAAGAGAGAGAGAGACAGAGAGGCCGCACGGAGGAAAGAGAATATGGAAGTAGAGAGTGCGGAAAGAGAGGGCACAGAGAGGGCACGCCTGCTTTTTAGGCTGGGACGCCATAGCAGGCTGGTGACGTAATTAAGGACATAATCCTTACAAGGGGTCCAGCCTTGAAGGAGTGAAGCGCTTTCACTTTGCCTAGGGCATTTTTATTTTCTCTCTATTTAAGGTTTGGCCAGTTAATTTCCGTACCTTCAAAGCAACCTGAAAGGAGCTTGCAAAGATGCAATGCCAAGTGAAAATTCCTTGATTTCTCAGGTACCACGGTTTTCCAGGTTTCCTGAAGAACCAAGTTTTACAAAGGGCTTTGATCCTTGGGAAACTCTCAGACAAGATTCACATAGGGCGATAAGAGAAACAAAAGGTGCCCGTTAAACCAAGGATGGGGTAGGGCTAGGTGCTGCTCTCTGGAGCCAGGCCAGGAGTAGCTCAGCAGGAATGCAGCCACACCTGAGCAAGAGCGAAGACTGTGTGTGCATTGGGAGCATGGCAAGGAAGGGGAGGGAGAGCCATAGTCACCCAGGGAGAGAAATAAGTGAGAGAGAGAAGGAACCGGAGGGAAGGGGCACACAGACAAGAGCTGTTTAGAGTCTGAAATAGCTAAAGATAGAAAGAGAATGCTAACGTTTTCAACCAAAATCTTTTCTGGATCCCCTGTGACTCAAAGGCGTGAGTTTCTACAACGCAAATGTCAGTACAGATAATAAACAGTGGAAATGCTAATGTGTCTAAAACGTACCTTTACCCGAACTCAAAGAATACTCCAGGGAGTCAACTGGTCTGATGCACCACTCAATTAAGTACTACCAATTTACAGCCTAAGCCATCCCACATTTCCTTAACCTTGGGAATCCCCTCCATCAACTACCAGAACCTAAGAAAAAAAAGGGTTTTTTTCCCCCCTAAACTTAGCTTTATCTTCTGCATGGCAGCAACTCACTGGTTCCAAAAAGCCTAGACAGCAGTGGAACAACCAGCTACGCCAGGATGTGGCCAGCACCCCGGCTTTCTCAGGTTCGCCAAAGATGACCAGTGCCCTCACGTCAACAAGAAGCGGTCTGCAGAACTCGGTGTCCTCAGTCTGTCTCACCTACCAACCATTAACTCCTCACCTGTTTGTAATAAACAAAGAGGAGGAATGTTCGCATTCAGGCATAGCCGGCCTGCCCCTTGGGGACCTGGCAAGATGCACTTGCTGACATTCAGGCAGATACCTAGCCAGCCCAGGGTCCTACAGCATCATATCATTGCATAGTCTGTGCGCATCCGATAAATGGCTGCTTAGTCTCAGCTTCCTCTCTCTTCAGCTCTTGTGTCCAGAGGTGCACTCTGTGTCTCTCCCTTCCCCTCTCCCAATAAATCCTCCACAGGGGTTCTGTCGTACGGCGTGACTTTCTGGGGCCCCTTGGGTCCAACCCACCAAGGTCGTCTTCTGCCATTTTAAAAATTATAACAGTTAGCCATGAGCAACAATATCCTGTCACCTCGGTGAAAGCAGGTGGTGTGGAAGAGACAAGTCAGTTGCAGAGGAATTTGTCCCACAGCACAGGGAAAACACAGAGGTGACTGTCAGGCCCAGCAATCTAGGTGCCATTGCATGCCAGGTACCTTCCCTGTTCCCTTCTCCCTTGATCTGAGGACTGAAAGGATCTGGCAAGGACTTAGGCATCCCAGCTTAGCTGGGACCTGACTTATCACTCTACATACTGACAGACCTCAGAACACTTCTGTCTTTTGTTCAAAACACTCATATACCAAGGCTGCCCGATGGTTTGGACCTACCTAGTGAGATGAGTATTTAGCCTACAGTGTTGAAAGGGTGCCAAGTAGCTGAAACCATGGTCCCACAAAAGAACTCCTAAGGATATAGAAGAGGAATGAGCTTGTCTGAATAGTGAACCTAGGCTGAATGATCTCACACAGCAAGAAAACAATGGCCAGGGACATTTTCAACAATGTCTTTATTTCTTTCCTACAACAAGCTATGAAGGGGCCCAACAGATGCCCTGAACACTGTCTCTGCTTCACAAGGAAGCAACAAAGAACAAAGTTGCTTTCAGCTGTGGGAAGATGGGTTTACCCCAAGGAGGGGCTCTCAGATCAGTATGCTGCTGGAGAGGATTAAGGAAATGTTCAGGAGAAGGTTGAACTCCTCCAGACACACAGCTCTCACAATAACCCCTTCCCCAATCACAGGAGGGAGAAACAAGTCCCTCTCTATATTAGCAGGTCCTCTTCATTGCAAAGATTGCTCTTGCAGCACAGGGTATAGTAGAAGTAAGTGGGGGTTGGAAGATTTCTAGGGTTGTTGAAGGATAATTAAATATAAACGTGCAGTCCTGTACGCAGTTCTTGTAGACCAGGAGCTCCCCAGAGTCCACACCTAGAAAGGATGACATCAGGAAAATTACCACTTTCTCTTCTTCATTGTAAATCCACCACCACAGTCAACTACAGCTGGCTCCATAACCTTAAATTGAGACATTGTAGGTGGATTTTTCTGTCCTGTCAACCAGCTTCCAAATAAACCACATGGAGACTTCTTATTAATTATGAAAGCTCAGCAGATAGCTTAGGCTTGTTTCTAACTAGTTCTTATAACTTAGATTAACCCATTTCTATTAATGTACGTGCTGCCACGTGGATCATGGCTTGTTACCTCATAGCCTACATGTCATGCTTCCTCTGCATCTGGCTGGTGACTCCACCCTTCTTCTCAGCATCCTCTCTGCCCTGAAAATCCTGCCTAGCTATTGACCATTTAGCTTTTTATTAAACCAATAAGAGTGACACTTTTTCCACAGTGTATAAAACGATTATTTCACAACAAGACATTGTGAAGAATGCTTGAGAGAAATCACACAAGGACACAAGAGGGCCTGATTGCTCCAGTACCAACTTCTACACTTACCTTTCTATGCATTGCTACCATCTTTACATCTGTCATTGTCCCTCCTCAATTGACAATTTAGTCTCAGGACACACAGCTATGAAAATGAAATATCCTGTTCAGTCTGGTTCTAATATTACCCTAAGTGTTACCAAGGTTTAGAATGAAACACTGACCAGAAGCTATGCTCTGTGAGACTCCAGAGAGGATTAAGGGTACAAAGAAGTGCCCACATTCACGACTCCAGGATAAACAACTTCCCAACCCCTATCTGGCTTTCCAAGCTTTGGCATCTATGTACAGAGCACAGGGGAGAACGTTAGTGGAATTATACTTTGGCTTGCCATTGGGACTTTATGAGGAGGAGGATAGACATCACCTTGTCTCCTCGCCTCCTACCCTAGAGAAAACTCTCAGGACTCATGGTAACATATCCTCTAGTTCTGCCTCAAGAATGTCATGACTCAGAATCCGTTTATTTCCTCACTCGTTAAACAAATATTGAGTGTTAGCAGGTCAGAGTACACACAAAGTATTGGGAACATTCTGTGGGCATGGACAATGAATGTTCAGAGTCCCAGGCACATACACCTAATAGAATTGCCTGCAATGAAGCTGGTATTCTGTGTGGCACTATGAGAGCCTACAATGAGAGAAGTGACTTGTAGACCTTTCCTTAATTACCATTGAGGCTTATCAAAAAAAAAGTGATAAGAAAGCACAGAGAATTCCTGTGAACAGTGGCTCTCTGCTTTACAGGCAGTGCCTCTGTAAACAGCTATAGGTAAACTTTTAATGATAACTCCCTTACCCCTTAGAGCCGACAACTGCCAGGGACCGAGGTTAACTTTTAATAGTTGTTTCTACGTGACTCCTAGCATGCATCCCATGCCTGATGCTTACTTTTTCCTATAAAAAGGGTCTTGAAACCCACCCCTTTACCACAGTTTCAGGAGCCCAGACTCTGACTGTGGTCTCAGTTAACTGGTATTCTCTCTTTCCCTGCAATGATTTTGGTCTGTACACCAGGCTAGCCTTGAACTCACAGAGATCTGCCTGGCTCTGTCTCCCAAGTGCTGGGATTAAAGGTGTGTACCACCACTGCTTTTGCAGTGATTTTTGGAATAAAGTTGGCTTCTGGTTTAATAGACTTCAGCGGTCTGTCCCCCATTTCTTGCACAACGTTGGACCTAACAATATCTTGTCAGGTAGGTCATTAGTACTGCTCACTGGGTTCACAACCGAGTGGTATTGATGATGACTTTTCTCCTTTGTTAGCGTGCATAACACCTTCTAGCCTCATGAAAGCCAGCTTGATTCTCCATTCTGTGACTCAAGTATGTGATGTCTTCAGCAACAAATTCAAATTCTTCAGCAAACAAACTTCAGCAACTTTATGTCTTACCATAAAGTGCTGGAGTGAAACAAATAGCATCGGAAATAGTCTGAATGGTTTTGGGGAGATCTATGGGCCCCGCTGGTCATAAACTTAAAAATGGCAACCCATTTCTGGTACTGGGGGTTTCATTGGGTAGCATGTGGTATCTAGCTGGGGTATTGTGCTTCTGTTATAGGGTAACTCCATTTAAACTCTTTGTGCATCTGTATGTGTATGTATCTGTGTATGTGTATATATTTTAGAAAGCTCTTTCTCTAGACTCCAGAACGGGCTTTGTCCTGGTTCTGTCTCCATTTGTTATGCATTGCCATGGCTCTACACGGTTTATCCTGACAACTTTTATTATCAGACAAGCTCCTCCTTTGTGACCTTTGGTTTTATTTATTTATCCTTTTTTAAGGGATGTGTTCTAATTATCTTTCTGTTGCTATGATAAAACACTCTGATCAAAAGCAACTTAGGGCCGGGCGGTGGTGGCGCACGCCTTTAATCCCAGCACTTGGGAGGCAGAGGCAGGTGGATCTCTGTGAGTTCGAGGCCAGCCTGGTCTCCAAAGTGAGTTCCAGGAAAGGCGCAAAGCTACACAGAGAAACCCTGTCTCGAAAAAAACCAAAAAAAAAAAAAAAAAAAAAAAAAAAAAAAAAGCAACTTAGGAGAGAAAAAGAATTACTCCTGCTTATACTTCTAACCCACAACCCATCATTGAGGGAAGTTAAGGCAGGAAATGGAGGAGTGTTGCTTACTGGCTCACTATTGGGCTTACTCAGCTGGCCTCTATGTACAGCCTAGGACCACCTGTCTAGGGATGGTACAGTCCACAGTGGGCTGAAGACTCCCACATCAATCATCAACCAAGACAGTGCCCTGAAGACCTGACCACAGGCCAATCTGATCGGGGCCATTTCTCAATGAGACTCTCAGATGACTCTAGGCTGTGTATCATGTTGACAGCTGAAACCAACTAGGGCAGGGCACGTTAGACCTTGGCGATTGTGACTCCATCTTGATTCTACATATTACCCAGAGGGAAGAGCCTAGCTTCATCCCATCGGCCTCAGTTCCTCAAAAACTACAAGCAACTCCCCCACCAGCCCTGCCAGCACAGAGGCTCCCAAGGCTCCATTCTGCCCTGAGAACTGGCACTCCAAGGCAGCCTTAGCAGGGACATTACTCCATCTCCATCTAGGGGGCAGAGCTCAGGGGCTGCACTCCCCATGGACCACTATGGCTGTCATCAGAAAAGACTCCCTCTGAGGTCTGGTTCACACATCTGCATCCCTTAGGACTGACTGGACTCAAGCTGAGACACTTCTCATATGGTTCATGGCTCAGGACACCCAAGCAGAGGTCCAGAAGAGAACCCCATAGCATGTGGGTCTCTTGCCTGTGTGTTTCTTGCTGCTGCTGCTGCTGCTGCTGCTGCTGCTGCTGCTGCTGCTACAGTGAGGCCCTGAGGAGCCCTGGGGCTAAAAGGGATAGTCCTGGGGAGGTGAATTCCACCCAGACATGAAGGAAGAAAATGCAGCTGCCAGGAGTTGAAATGATAGAGGCCTCTGGGCAGAGAGGACAGATGGATCCTCCATGCTAGGATTGCATAGCAAGAGGAGCAAGGTATGGGGGAGGGGACCCCCAGACACAGTGCTGGAGGACAGCAGGGGTGGTGTGGGTGTGTCAGCAGGGACAGTCATGATTTTGTTGCTCTCTTGTTGCACTTTAATTTAACCAGCTCCCCACTCCCCATATTTTCTGCAGGATGGCTGGGGAGGGGATGTATCAGAACTGTCACAGATCTTCTGCAAGCTAGAATATCGGGCATGTTTGCTGTGTGCCTCAGCCCACATGAGATCAGAGGTGACCTTGGCAGAACCATGCAGCCTGGATTCTTTGCACGTCCTTGGGGTAGCAAAGCAGTCAGCTCTTCCCTCCTACCTCAGAATGTTCTCCCCAACTCTATCCTTTGCACAATCCCTGGCTAATCCTGGAGGATTTCTGAGTCAGATCCCATGGCCTTTCACAGCTCACCCACAAGCAGACTGGAAATTTGGGTCTTTTGAAGGAACTGCAGGTTCCCAGAGGCTCCATCCAACACTTGACTCTGGGTTCTGTATCCCCTGGATTCTCCAGATTTCAACATCTGTTAGCTGTGTTATGTGGATGGGCTGGGGACTGTCTCTTCCACTTTTCCAAAGAGTGCTTCTGCAGGGGCCATGTTGTTTATGATCTACTTGACTTGGGGGTGGTCCATTTCAGCACTCAGAAGGCTGAGACAGAAGGATTCCTGCATGCTCCAGGCCATCTTGGGCTATATCATAAATTCCTGGTCAATCTGAGACCCTGTCTCAAAAAAAAAATCTAAATAAGGAAATAAATAAGCCTTAAGCCCATGTAAGGCCATTTGTGTACTTCTCTAAAGGGAATGCTTCTCTCTGAGGCACAAAGAAGGAAACATTAGGAATCCTCCAGTTAACAAAAGTGAGCCGCAGACATCCTTATCCTTGCTGCCTTGGTCTTCTCCCAGGCTCAACTGAAAATGTGACACTCCAGTCAGGACACTGACAAGAACAACCCAGAGGAGGAAATGGATGAGGAAAATGTGATTTTAACACTTCCAGTTAGTGAGGAGCCTGCCACATAACATCCAATGAGATCAAACATTTCTTCAACCAGAAATCTCAAATAACCAATTTTCCCTCTCTGCAAACTTGTGAGCCAATGAAACTCTCACAAAATCCTGAGAGAAGAGACCAGCCCTTCCCTTATGGCTGCCCTGTGCCTGTCAATGACTGGAGTGAGGGGCTGGAGTCAACAGTTTAATAGAGGTTTATTTAAGACTTTCGGGACATGCATTTCCTCAACAAAAATATGATGTTCTTAATGCATTACCTGTGGCATGGAAGCTGGGCTCCAGGAGGGGAGGGAGGGATCAACCTCAAGACAGTTGCAAAAGGTATAAGAGAGGGTGACTGAGAGCTGAGCTGTACGTTCAGCTCAGGAGTCCATGGTTGGAGATTTGGAAGAATTGTGCAAGAGCTGTTCAGCCTGGGGCTGTGAATTGTTGTCCTCTTCCCATTTGTGAGGAAGCCTTGTGCTACAAGCCTCTAGGGCCCGGGGGTTCACTGTCCATGGTAGACTGCTTTCAGCAGATATGACAGGCTGAGTTCACTTGAAGTTTCTCGTGGACAAACCTTGGTCAGGGATGATGATCTCTCTTTCCCTGTTACCAGCCTGTGCTCTCACACCCCAGGAACAGAAGAGATAATATGCAATGTTCTGAATGTGTTCAAAGGAATAAGAAGATCATGACAGAAATAACTGTCACTGGAGCGAGAAACTGTGCCAGAGATTCTATGGCACCCTCCAATAGCCCACCCAAGATGGCAACAAGGTTTTATGTTGACCTGAAGAGGTTAGAAAAATCAAAGAGAAACCTGTGTTTCTGATAATGGCAAAAAAAACCCCTCCACAAAAACAAAAACAAACAAACAAACAAACAAAAAACAAGTCATCAATCCTCAGAAGTTACTCCTTCAATCTCTACCAGGACACAGACTAATGAGCCTGCATCTAACATTGTTTGGGGTCTTAATTATCCTCAATATCTGCTGATACCTTGATTTGGACTTGTTAAATTTTTAGTTACCTGGGATATGGTTTTTTGTTTTTGTTTTTGTTTTTTCTGCATTTAGGAGCAGGTTCAGAACAGTAAAGCAGAAAGAGTTCCCACATACTCCATGTAAGTTTCTCCCACTAAACTCTTATTGTATATTTAAGCAGGGGGAGACTTCCTTCTGCCCTGTGGGTATATAGGTGCTGATGTACCTTCTCAGGAATTCATAGTCCAGCAGAGGGAGGGTGGCAGAGAGTGAGTCCCTCTGTGGGATTTCCATTCCAGTTTCTAACCTGACTCACCTCCTTATCTATCTCCTTAGATATCAGACCACTGGACACTCACAGGTGGCAGCTGCATCCACACCAGCGGTCTGCTTACCTGGTCTCTGTGCTGGCTGATCCCTTGTCTGGGTCCCTCCTCCTTATGAGCTCATGAAGATGCTGTGTGCTTTCTGTATCCAAGAGATGCACTTGGATATGATTTTGAATTTGAAATGGTCAGATGTAGAAAGATTGTCAGCACTTCCAGAATCTCTGCTTCACAGTGCCCTAAAGACATCTGCTGCAGGATCCATGGAAGAGCCTCCATGGCTTCAGTGGAGAGACGGGTACTCCATGGAGCGTTTTTATCAGTGTTGGAGTGAATTCTCCTTGCTCTACACATCCTCCAAGTTTTCCTTGCAGAAATCTGAGCACATTAAAGAACGGCTGCTCATTGGCCTTTTGTTCTCTGTAGAATACTGATCAGCAGTGTCTTTGCCTATAAAAACATAAAGTAGCCAAGCCTCACATGTTTAAGTGACAAGGCAACACATGGTTGCTGGGAACTCTCTGTGCCCAGCACTGAGTGATATATCAGTGAAGGGGGAGTCTTCGCTCTCAGGGGGATGCAGCAATGGGACTATTACTCATAGTTCAGTAAATACAATGACATAGGAATGTGTAGCGTCCTGCCTATCTTTTGTTCAAATATACCCTACAGACACAATACCCAGGTGCCCCCGACTCATAACAATTGGGCCTACAACGTCTTGGGTTTGTGACAGTGTGAACATACTCACACACCATTCTCTTCTTCACGTGGTTCTATAATCAGGAATTGACATGAGCAATCAACATGTCAGTATAAAGTGGCCTGTGGATTAGGCAATTTTGCCCAAATCCAAGAGCAATTGTGTATAAGTCAGCATTCTCATTGTTTGTGCACAGAAGATCAGTAACGAAACAAGTGTATTAAAAGCCCATAGGAAGCAAAGACAAATGACCTAGAATGTACGTTCGTGGCACCATTAAATGTCAGCAGATAGAGGCATAAGACGAGAAATGTGCGACTGGAACAAGGCAACAAATGGCAGTGTAAGTCCAGCTCAGGGTCTGCTCAATAGGATGGGATGAAACATTTCAAACAGCAGATGACGAAATCAGTTTGGTAATCAGAAGACCTTCATCCTCAGAACCTTTAGAAGTTGCTTTAAAAAGGAAAAGAAAATGATCACAGATAAGATAAGGTACAAGGAGTTTAGGAGAACTGAGAAATCAATTACCCTGACTCACGTAGATGCCAACTGACAAGAGAGGAACACTCTGGACAGAAGCTAAGGAGCAGCAGGCTGCCACTAGCTCGGGCGACTTCAGCTGTGCAGCTGTGCTCCTTTCCTTGGACAAACAGGGATCGCCATCTGCCCTGAGAAACCTCTTTGGCCCTGTGTGTCTGGCCAGCAACACCAGGCAGAGTGTTAGTCCTCTAGGTCATAACTCTGAGCACCATGCACACCCAGGCCGGTGAGTGAGCACCTAGCAGAGATGCTCAGTGGTGTACACTGCCCAAGAGATGTTCAGCTCCAGCTCTAGGAGCAGCTGTGTAGCCTGACCCTGGGGTTCAACCTCTCTTGTCATCATTCCCATAAAACTGCAGAGTGACGCTGCAAAGATCTTGGCAGTAGTTAGGAAACAAAGTCACAACAATGGATAACAGATTGTTACACAGTTACAAAAGCGAGCCCTGGTGAGACTCTATGGTAGCACAGTTTTTTCTTTCATTTATTTATTTATATATACAAAGTCTCTTGCTGTGCAAGTCAGCCTCATGTGACTTCAAAATTGCTGTGAAGCCAAAGATGACCTTGACCTTCTGGTCTTCCTGCTTCCACCTCCCAAGTGCTGGAGTGACAGATGGGCAATGCAATCCTCTGTTGACACAGAGCTGAGGAGAGGACCCAGGGAGTTACACAATACAAAGCCAACTATCTCCCATCTGAACCGCATCCTCAGGCATTCATTTGGTGGTTTTATTTTGTTGACACCAAGTCTTGTGTTCTCATTTTATTGGCAGGCAAGTGGAAGCCCAGAGAAATTAGGGCCTGTGCCTGAGGACATGAGAGTGAATGGCAGCTAGAGGTGGCCCTGCCCAGGTTGGGTCTACCATGCCAGTGGGTCATGGGATGTGAGCAGTGACAGCATGGAAATCCATCCTTTGGTGAATGCTTGAGGGATGGACACTGTAATAAAGTAAAATATGTGGGGCCTCTGGAGCCTATGGAATACCAGCTCCCTAACCCAGTCTCCAGACATCTGTGGCATCAGTCTCAGGTGTGGGCAGCTCAGTGGCAGTGGGTCCCCAGCACATGCACACTTTGCCAAGAAAGCCAGTGAATGCCTGGATTCTGCGAAGAGCGTGGCTGAGAAAACCCCAAACACAGGTGCTCTGCACAAGCAGCCCACAAACCTGAAGAGCTTAGAGACTGCATGGGACATTAGTGAAAATCCCCATTTCAGGAGCCACAAGGATCCTCATGCAGCTCCAGTCACGGTCTCCTGTGCCCTGTTCTCTGCTGATGATCTCCCCTCTGTTGGAGTCCTGTGGTTTCATCAAGAAACTATAGCCTACCAAACTTCAGCTCCAAGCCCCACTCTCCAGCAGAGCTCTGCTCTGTTCTAGGACCCTCGTCCCCTGCACCAAGTAGATTCAGATCTCATCCACCAGCTCCGCCCTTCATGACCGACCATATGTCCAGGAGCAGCACTTCTGCCTCCATTCACAGGAATTGATCTTTGGCCCCTTGTGAGGTGATCAGTGGGAGGTCACCTGAGTTCAGCCCTCTGTCATTCCCAGTGTACTGATCTGTTCCTCACAGCAACAGCCCTGTGCAATAAGGTGATAGCAGCACCATGTGATCAGGTCTAGATTAGGCACAATCTATGGAAAACACCATCATAAATGTACCAGAAATGGAACAAGGATGTGAAGTGAATGACAAACATGAACTCACTCTCTGCTCTAAACATAGGTCTGGAATGTGAGGGAGAATCCAGCCAATGGGGTTACCCACCCAAACTGCTGCCAGCCTAGAACTTAGTGTCTGGGTTCATTCTCTTCATCGGGGCATGGTGTTGACCAGGCTTTCAGATATGAGGAGAGGGGCAGACACACACTGGAAGGAGGCAGCTTCTCTTTGATGAAGGATGTACAGTCAGTCACTAGAGCTGACTGATGGGGTCCTGGAGTTGGACCACAGGAAGAGAATTGAGGAAGCATGTAGGTAGAAGTTCTCTGTGTCCCAGCACCTGTTCTCAAATAACCACATAGAGACTTAATATTAACTATAAATGCCAGGCCAATAGCTTAGGCTTGTCTCCAGCCAGCTCTTACAATGTAAATTAACCTGTTTCTCTTAATCTAGTGGTTCTTTCAGGCTCATTTACCTCATCTATGAACTTCCCATTTTACTTTTACTGAGTCTGACTCAGGCTCCTCAGACTCCACCCTTCTTCCCAACATTCTCTGTGCCCTGAAAATCCTGCCTAGCTATGGGCCAATTAACTTTTTATTAACAATGAGAGGAACACATTTTCTCAGTGTACAGAAGGATTATTCCACAGAAGAAATGCTTCAGGCTTCACCCACAGCTGGACAAAGCCTGCACTCACCCTCCTAATTCTGGCTGTTCTTTGCTCCAGAATAGACTTGAGTTCACAGAAGCTCCCGAAGTCCCGATGATCTTGGTGTCATCCACAGATAGAATCTGCAGGGTCCATCCCACAGGCAAAGGTACCATGGGGCTTTGGCTACACAGCTGGCATCTCATGCAGCAACTGTGCTGATGCCAGGGATGAACTACATCTTGTTCTAAGGAAATCTGCCCCACATCTGCCCTTCCCCCACAGCCAGACTGGAGGCCTCTCCACAGGGTTTCCATTTGCCAAGGGTCTTTGAACTCAGGTTAAAGCAGCACATTTCACTCCTGGGCCAAGAATCAGCAGGTAATGGCACACTGGAGCTCAATTCTTCTTAAGTGGTGATGCTAAGGTTCAGGTTCTCTAAAGTAGTTAGAGAGAGGAAGCCATGGGATGTGTAAAAAGAAAACTCAAATAGTTCATTGGGCCTCCTGAGGTACCTACCCAGCCCTCAAGAACAGGTTCACAGCCATGATGGCTTCCTTGCACCAGCACTTGGAGGCCAGCAGATGGCCCCCTTGCAGACAGAGCTCTGCATGCAGCACCTTGGACAGTGGCGAGGGTCTCCTTCAGCCTAAGGCCTCTCTGCCTGTGGTCCAGCTCCAAGACCCCATCAGTCCTAGTGATTTTGTATATCAGCAACATTCTCTCTTGGAATCCTGCTGACCAGAGTTGAAGAAGTACCACGCCTAAGGCTATGAGACATTCCAGTCACATGATGGCACCTAGGCCCTAAACTCCTAACTCTGCAGCTTGTGAGCCTGTATGGGAGCTCTGCTTTTATCCCCTGAGATAGAGAAAGCAGATGCTGAGGGTCAGCAGTGCCCAGCTGGCATGGAGGCTTGTGGTACTGTTGCAGAGGTCTGTGTTGCAGCAGAAGTCCCTGGAGTAATTCATGCTCTGATGGACATCAGGACAGGTAAATGCACATGTTTTTGTCACGCTCGTTTGCTGGCCTGGGGGTGCTGGAAACAGAGGACAGAGGGCCATTTACTAAGACCTATAAGACCCAAGCCTGGCCCTATCAGCAAACACAGGCCACCTACAACCTCCAGTTCAAAGGGACACACAGCAAGAGGTAAGGAGTTTCAAACTCAGGTTGTGACCAGGAACAGGGCTCAGAATGAGATCAGGTTCAAGGCTCAGTATGTGGCCAAGATTAAGGATTAATATGTAACCCAGGGTCAGGGTTTTGTGTGATGAAGACCAAGGCTTGGAGCGTGACCAGGATTAAGACTCAGGGTGGACAGAATCAGGGCTCAATGTAGGACCCAGGGTCAGAGCTCAGGAATTGCAATCCCCTCCCCTACTTTCCCTCCCCCTTTCCATTCTGAGCAGCCAGGACTCTCGGGAATGCTTAGAATTGTCACTTCCCATGGCTGTGCTACATGCAGTGGCTCACTTGGAACATCCCACCCACTCTAAGACAGTACTGTGGGTTCCATTTTGAAGGAAGGGCAGCGCACTCAAAACAGAGCACTCAAAACCCCTGACCACTGAGGGGAGTCTCAGGGCCATATCTGCCCAGCAACCCCAATTCCACCAGCAAGCTTTGCCTTACCCTGGCATCTCCAGGTGCCGGATGCAGGATCCCACCCCTTTCCCTAAACATCCGCCTGGAACCAAGATACTTACAGTACCAGGAAATTAAGCAGTAGCGGGTCATGGTGCTGCAAGTTGTAGGCTGGAAGCAGTTCCCTGTGGCACTACACTCGTGACACTTCAGGGCCTGTGCTGGAGGAACACAGCAGGGTCAGAGACAGAGACACTCCATAACCACACCAGACAACATGGGACCCACGGACAGTTGTGTGCAAAGCACTGACTACCTAGCAACCCATTCTGTTCTCCAACCACACACTTGGACAACCTCTCAGCAGCCACACTGGGGTACCAGGGCATAGGGCCCTGTCTATGGTCCAGGAAACCACAGCTCTGAGCAGCCAGCGGTCCATGCTGCTGGTCATATGTCATAGGAGAAGGTCACCAGCCAAATAGTGCTAATTCCACCAGACTTTTGCAAGAGTGACAGCGAGCCCAACAGTATATCAAGACTTATCAGTTGAGTAGGGAGAACCAGAGGGGTGGCTCAGTGGGAAGAGGGGCTTGCTGCCAAGCTTGAAGACCCGAGTTCAATTTCCCAAATTCACATAGAGGAAGAGAATCAATTCCATCAAGTTGTCCTCTGACCCTGACATGCACACTTGACTCGATCATATGTAGACAGACAGACAGACAGACAGACAGACACACACACACACACACACACACACACACACACACAGAGAGATAGAGAGAGAGAGAGAGAGAGAGAGAGAGAGAGAGAGAGAGAGAGAAAGAGAGAGAATATATTAATATAATTAAAGAATGTCAAAAGGGTGCCATGGCTAGACTGTGACCCACTCCCAGCTCAGGCAGCCTGGGTGTGAGGCCTCCAGCAATGCCTGTCTCCTATGCCAGTACCTCCTCTGGACAGCTGGACCACCACATCATCTGGGGGCATGTCTAGCCAGGTCAAGATGTCAGCCAGAGTCCTCAGGGGCTCTGGTGACCTAGGACAGGGGTACCTACTTCCTGGCTCACCTGAGGAACTCAGCAGAATCAGGAGCAACAGCCGAAGCAGGTGAGTCCTCATCTTGGGCAATGGGGACAAGCAGAGCTTGTGCCTGTATCGACTATCATTGGACAAGCCTATCTTTATAGTCTCTTCTGGTGTTTTGGGTGGGGCCTCTGTCCATCTCTCACCCCTGACTACCTACATGTGTCACCTCTAGGGGTGTGGTTGGAAGGTAAATGCCTCCAAGACTGCCTTCTCCAGCACTCCTAACCCTCTGCCCAATGATCATCCTCCCTTTCTCCTGCTCCCTGCAAAACCCCCACCCCAATCCCAGTCAACTATGTTGTTATGACTCTATCCAGGCCATCACTCAGGAACCATTATCTGTCCCTTGTCCTCTTAAGAAATGTTCCAGGCAGGGTTGAAACACTGGGAAAGTGTCTTCTCATGGTGCAGGAGGAAGGAGTCCCAGATCACAGAGCCCATAGGCAGCACCCTCTCAAAGTTCCACTCCTTGGTGTATAGAAGGCATTCCTGCCTCATGTCCTCACATGTCACCTCTTCGTGTGTGCCTGGGTCCTGACCTCTTCTGGTAAGGATACATGTCAGATTGGATTGGGTCTCCTAAGTAATGGCCCTGTCCCTTAATAGTCTCTTAGAGGGCAGTCTCCTAAGAGTCCCAACCCAAGGAACTGGGGTCCAGGGGCCTCAACATATGAATTTGAGGGAGAATTCAGCTTATGTGCTGGCTATTTTTATGTCAACTTGAGACAAGCTAGAGTCATCTGAGAGGAGGGAGTCTCAGAAGAGAAAATGCATCCATAAAATGGGACTGTAGGCAAGCCTGTAGGGCATTTTCTTAATTAGTGTTTGATGGGGCAGTGCCTAGCACATTGTGAGTGGGACTACCCCTGGGCTGGTGGTCCTGGGTTATCCAAGAAAGCAGGCTGAACAAGCCATGAGGAGCAAGCCAGTAAGCCGCACTCCTCTGGCACCTCTCCACGGTCTCTGCATCAGTTCATACTTCCAGCTTCCTGTCCTCTTTGAGTTCCTTTCCTGACTTCCTTCAAAGATAAAACATGGTACAGAAGTGTAACCAAAGTAAACCTTTTCCTCCCCAATTTTCAACATGAGCCAGACCATATCCCCGATGACAAAGTAGAAAGAGACAGAAGGGGATGAAACCGACTTCCTCCCAGGCCCTACAGACTCTCAGCTCCTCTAACAAGTACTGGATGTACTCTAGCAAGTACATCCCTCGATGGCCTTCAAGGGGACAGAAGAGGAATCCATAGTGACATTCACGCTATAAGTAGAAAAAAAGGAGACACAATGGAGAACAGTGGGCTGGGAATGCTGGGAGGGGGCAGTGGACAGGGGATACTGGGGGCCAGTGAACTGGATATGCTGGGCATCAGTAGACTGGGATATTAGAAGCAGCAAGCTGGAGATGCTGGGAGACAGGGGTCTGGAAACAAGTTAGTGTCCATTTTCTCTTCAGAGGCTGAGCAGGACTCATCTCTATAAAGATTCAGTGATGCCAAGTGTAAAATTTGGACTTCCTTCCCATCTTCCAGGATATCTAGATGTAAATTTTTGTTCCCATTTTATGGCAATGAAAAGGGAAGCCCAAAGAGAAGAGGGACCAACCAGGTTTCACTGTGAGTTAGGGCTCCCTATGCCCCAGAAGCTGCATCTGCCCATTGCTTAGAATTTCCCTCTGACAGACTCCAGGACCCAGGACAAGGAAAGTATCCTGCTGTGCCACAGGCTTGTGTCTGGCTCCCCTCCTGGGGTCTCAGCCATATTTAGACAGGCTAGTGAACGTACTATACCCATCTCAAACCCCAGTGACAGGATCACATCCCACCCAGACCTTGGCTAGCAGCCAGGCACAGTGGCCTTCTGTACCTGGGACAGCTGTGCAGTGAGAGCCGTTTACACGAGATCATACACCCAAGGAAATGGCCAACTTCATAGCAGTTCCCAGACACACTGTCTTAGGCTGAAGGCTGTGTGACCTCAGCCACTCTGCTGTCGTGATTACCTCCTCTGGGCTAACGAGGCTCAGGAGTCAGCCTGGTGAGGCACACATTCCCGATAAGGGACTTGGGCAACACCTTGTCCAGTCATAGCTGCCACTCTAGAGGTCCTGTGTGTTGTCTTGGTCCTCTAGACAACCTACACAGAACAGTAGAAAGTCAGAAGGTCTGCAGCCTGCCCGGAGCTGTCCATATTCCAGGCCTAGGAAATGTATGTCCACTGTCTCATTCCCAAGTGATTACTAGGTGGGAATAAACTAAAGATTTAGGGAGGGGAGACGGCACTAGGAGCCCTAAATATCACCATGGAACTTTCATAGGGGTGAGGCAGAGGGCATGGGAGACAGCTCAGTCAGTAGAATGTTTGGAGGCGTTTTGTTTTGGTCTCTTACAGCCCAGGCTGGACTTGAACTATTGATCTTCCTCCTTCCTGCTCCAAAGAGCTGAAAGCACAAACGTGTACTGCCACACCCAGTGCAGTGAGTTGGTTTTTAATAAACTTTATTATGATGGTAACACACACACACACACACACACACACACACACACACACACACACACACCTTACCTTTGTAGCTACTTAAACAGTTGAGTGGCAGTGAGCACATCAATGTTGAACCACCATTACCATCTATTCATCTCCACAATGTCTTCATCTCTCCAGACAGAAATTGTCCCCATTAAACACTGAACCTCACCCTCCTTTCCAGACCCTGGCACCCACGATCTCACTTCCTGTCTCTATGGATTTGACTCCTCCAGGCCCTCTCAAGGGCTTCAAGTACCCAAGCCAACCTTGAACTCACTGTGTAGCTGAGAGTGTGGTCTCGAATGTCTGATCCTCCTGCCTCTACCTCCCCAGTGTGGGATGACAGGAAGACATCATCATGGCTATTTTATGCAGAACTGGTTGTCAAACATATGGTGGGCTTGAACTCTACCAACTAGCCAATGCCCAGCTCAGCTTTTGTCTTTTTGCAACCTGACTTGTTTTATTTGACAGAATTCCCTCCTGATCCATCATGCAGCAGCTCATGTGTTCACATCTCTCCTGATGGTGTGTTACCAGGGCTCAGGTATTTTTCATTGATACATCTTGCTGTACTGTACCTTCAGTATACACCTTATTTGTTAGAGTCAATTCTTCTCATTTGTTTCTGCCAAGGTTGACATGTGGCTCCCTGCTGCCTAAAATTTTCTGCATTCTTTCCTTTTCTCCCCATTCACTTTTAGCCTGTTCATGTCTCTGTCTCTGAAGAGAATTTGGGAGCAGGGGAGTGTGGCTTAGTAGTAAAGACTTGTCTAACATGCATAAGGCCCAGGATTTGACCCCAGCACACATAGATAGATAGATAGATAGATAGATAGATAGATAGATAGATAGATAGATAGATAGATAGATAGATAGATAGACAGATAGATTAGATAGATAGTAGACAGACAGATGGATGATTAGTATAGATGATAGATCAGTGGTTCTTAACCTTCCAAATGCTGTGACCCTAAACACAGTTCCTCATGTTGTGGTAACTCCAACAATAAAGTGATTTCTCTTGCTACTTCATAACTGTAATTTTGCTACTGTTATAAATTATAATGTAAATATTTTTGATGATAGTGTTGCCAAAGAAGTCACGACCCACAGGTTGAGAACCTCTGCAAGAGATATAGACGGACAGAGAGATAAGGTGAGTCTCTCATAGACAGTGCATGGTTGGGTCATTTTTCAAAGCAAATTCTGATTACCTCAAACTCTCTTTTGCATGTGCATGTGGTATACATGTGGTGCTGATGGTGGTGGTGGTGGTGGTGATAGGAGTGGTGTGGTATACATGTCGTGCTGATGGTGGTGGTGATGATGGTGGTGGTGATGTTCATAGGAGTGGTGGTGGTGGTAGTGATAATGGTGGTGGTGGTGATGGTGACAGTGATGGTGGTCCTAATGGTGGTGGTGGTCATGGTGATGACACTGGGGGTGACAGGGATGATATTATTGGTGGTGTGGTAAAGATGGAGACAGTAGTGTTGGCGTTTTGACTAATAATGGCAAAGGAGTGGAAGAGTCTATCACTAGCTTTTCCTAGCGTGAGTCAATATGAAGTGTTAGTTAAAGTCTCAACCTTCAGTATCCTAAACACTTGGACTTTAGCCCCAGTACTTACTCGAGCATGATGATGGCCATGTTAGTCATGTTGTGTGCCTCACTTACCGACCAAATCAATGTGATGGGGACAATCAGCCGGAAATTAACTGTCACAGTGAGCCTAGTCCAGGAATGATGTGAGCGTCTTACCAGGAATGCCATGTCTTCAATGACTCTACTCTGTGTATCAAGAGTTCTCTGGGCGTGGTGCTAGCACCTGATATCTCTTTCCCTAAGAGACTGAGGTGGGAGAATTGCATTGAATTCAAGGGCTAGCCTTGGCTACAAAATGAGACCCTACCACAAATAAAGGACCCAGACTTTCATTATTTCTGGCTTTGACCCACTCCGTTGATGTTGCTATGATCCACCCATCTGCCTCCTTTGTTGCTTTCTTCTGCCTCAGTGGGGCGGGGTGGCATTTCCAGCAATCCAGTCCCCTGTTTTCTCTTGTGCAGCTTCTACCAACAATGTCACTGTAGTTTAACTGGTCTCCAGATTCCACCCACTTATCATTGCACCTGCGTAGTAGTGCTGATGGTGATGGGTGCTGCTGCTGGGGGTGGTGATGGGGATGATGGTAAGGGAGTGATTTTGGGAGGGTGATGGTGATAGTGGGTGGTTGGGGTGGTGGTGGGGTGGTAGTGGTGATGAAGATGGTGGAGGGGTGATAATGTTCGGGGGTGATGGTGCTGTTGGTGGTGGGAGTAGTGGTGATTATAGGTTGGGGATTATGATGGTAGGAGTGGTGGTGATGGTGATAGTGATGGGGGTGATGGGGTTGTGATGGTGATAGTGGTGGGGGTGATGGTAGTGGTGGTTGGGGTTGACTGTAGTGGAGATGATGATGGCGATGGGGGTGATGTTGATGATGCTGGGGGGCAGGTGGTAATGATGTTGATGGTGAGGGTGGGGTGATACTGGGGGTGACTGGGACAGTATCACTGGTGGGGGGGGTGATGATGCAGACAGTTGTGGTGTTTTCTGAACAGTGCGATGAAGGAAGTGGAGGAGTATATTGCAAGCTGTGCACCTGTCCCACATGCTGGCTCACACCAGAGCGTGCCGGCATGTTGTGTCTCTCTGCCACCGCCCATTTCTCCCCTGCAGACACTGACTCTCAGTCACAGCCTCTCAAGCCTTCCCTACTGTCCATGTCCCATAGATCAAGTCTACCCCGGTCACTGTGGAGTGTGAGGTCGGTATCCTCTGCTCAGGTTGCATTGGAATCCAGATTCAGACTGTTTGGTTATATCTGGTTCTGCCACCTCCTGCCGTGTGTCTCAGAGGGGAATGGGGGTGAGTTTTTTAACACCATGCCTCATTTTCCTTTTCTATAGCTTAGGCTTCATGAGAGCACCCACTCCTGAGGCTTAGGGGAGAATCATGTGAGTTTAATAAGCATTGATCCCTTAAACATGCTTCTTACACCTTTAGACAGTGTTAACCAACTCGATCACCACAACACTCACACCACTCAAGCTCTTCGTCAGCCACCAAGGCCCAGGCCTCAGAGACCCTCTTGGCAGAAGTTAGAAGAGTGTCTTAGACCTCCTGTTCCCCTGGTCAGGCTGGGCAGCAACTTTGTCACAGCCTGAGCAATGGAGTTAGAGCAAGGTGTCACGGATTGTGATGGAGCTACCTCCTGTCCTGGAGGGTAGTTCCCCAGCTAACACTCCCAGGCACAGCCCAGGCCCCAGCCCAGAGTGTAACCTTCAGCCTGATACACTGCAGACCGGAAAGGAAGCTGGAGGCTGCTGGGAAAGATGTCCATCTGTTTCCACAGTGATGGTAACATGCAGCCTCGACCCGTTGAATCACTCGTGTTCTACTGAGTCACAGCATCTCCACAGCTCTACAGAGGACCCTGGAAGTTAGGCACCTATGACCCTCTTTGGACCCCTCCCTGTCAATCTGGCTCCTAGCCCAGGCTCTCTATACAAGCCCACACCTAGAGGACTCTGGCCTCTGGAAACACCACAGTAGATTGAGTTCTCTCGAATCTGCAAGGCTGTGGTGCTTTCTGTAAGGCTGACATCATCCCTCACCCCATGGGAGAGGGGAGTTATGAGGGACGGTCTCCAGACAGCTCCCTGTGGGACCTGGCAGTTGTGTCTGCACATGCCACACATCTGGCCAGAAGTGGAGCCTTCCTTGCTCTCAGAAGCCACTGCCTCAGGCCGCCCTCTGCCTTCAGCCCCCACCCCACCCCGGCACCCACCCCAGCTCCCACCCCCGTGCACGGTGCTTCTTCCAAACCCTCCATAGCCCATGGGCACCTCCGAGCTGGAGGACCACTCAAAGACTGGAAGAAGCTCATGTCCCAGCTCAGGTCAGGCACATGCCACCTCCATGCTTCTGCCTCTCACCTGTAAGACAGACAGAGACAATGTCTTTTGGGACAGCTGAAAGAAAGTGGTTTATCAGGCGTGCTGGCCAAGCCATAGGCAGACTCAGTATTGTCGGCATTCTTTCCTGGACGCTGAGAACTGCTCCCTGGGCCCTTTTCTCTCTGCAGCTCCCAACTCCTTGCCTCTCTCACTTGCTCTGTTCTCACTCTCCTTGCTGGGTTTGGCCAGGCAGCCCCACTAAGCACAAACAGGTCTTTCCTCCCTGACCTGCTCTCTCCCTTCCATCATCTTATCCTCCTCCAACTGTCCCTGCCATGCTGTTCCAGGACCACCCAGCCCTTCCTGGGTGTCACTTAGTCATCTTCCATCTGAGTACTTACATTTCTCCTCTGCTTCAAGATGGCTCCTTCCCAGGCCTCCCATCACATCAGCACAATCCCTCTGGTTCTCCAGCCATGAGCTGGTCTCAGTGGCCCCCTTCTCTCCATCCATGCCACCTCTACTGACTCAGGTCCTGCCCCCACCTGTCTCTATGGCCTTCCTGTCCTAGGCTGCAGAGACCCTGGCCAGTGCAGCTGGGAGTGGTCCCGGACTCCCTCGGCCTCAGTCAGACCTCCGAGGCTCTGGCTGCCTTCTGTATTTGGAGCTTTTCTGAACATCTTACTGATGCTGTGTTTCTTGCCATCTAACACATGGCGTGTAGCATCGGCCGGAAGGCACATAAAATACATCTGCACAGGTGTGTGTCCTATGGTTTTCACAAGGTTGTACCAGGGCCATGTCTGCAGCCAGCTCAGGGTCTCGGACCTCATCTGTTCTTGGATGTGAGAGTCAAGCTGGGAGCTCTCTCCTCCACTGAGTGGACCTGTGCAGTAACCTCCTACATGTGTCAATGCTTATGACTATGGCACGAGGTCTTCATCCATTCTTCTGTTGATGATCAATGGGATCAATTCCAGTTAGAAATGAACATGATTCTAAAAGTGTTTTGAAGACACTTCCTTTTCAATTTTCCTGTCTACAGAAGTCTGGGAATAATATTGCCAGGATACGGAAACGCTGATGTTAACAGTATAGTCAGCTCCTTGTTACTGTAACAAAATGCCGGCCATAATCAACTTGTGAAGAAGAAAGGTGTGTTTGGGCTCGGGTTCAGATATCGTCACTGAGCCAATTTGCCTGTGCGCCTGTGGCAAGTCGGTATACCCTGGCAGGAGCGCCCAGCAGAGCGAACTGCTTGACTCACATCTGAGAAAAAAAAAAAGAGGAGACCAAAACACCGGCTCCCGAACCCTTTCAAGGGCACACCCCCAATAACCTAAAACCTGCTGTGACACCCACCTCCTAAAGGTTCCACACCCCTCAGAAGCTCTTCTCTTGGATGAACCTCTAGTGTGTGGACCTTTGGGGACAGTCTGGATCCAATTATGGCACTGGTAAATCCTCTGCAAGGCCTTCTGATTGGCTCACTCCCAGTACTCTGTGCCTCCACCTCGCTGCTCATGCTGGGAACTCTGCTAACTTTAGTTCTGCCGGGTATCCTTCCCACTCACCAAATGGGCCCTGGCCGTTCCTGGGTGTAAAGGGCACAGAGACAAAGTTCAGGGACTGAGTAAAACCAAGAAAACACAGGATGCCCCATAAAGTTTGAATTGTCCTAAATATGTCACGAGAGACGCACACACACACACACACACACACACACACACACACACAAAAAAAAACAAAAACAAAAAAAACTGTCCATTGCTGCTTCTCTGAAGTCTAGAAGTAATTGGAGCCCTGATAAGTCAGGGGATCATGTAAGGAGGGAGATGTGAAGGAGACATGACGCCTGATGTGAAAGGAATATGAGGCCCTACATGAGTGAGGGCATGAGGCAGGATGTGAGGGAGGGCTGCCTCCTGAGTGACTAGTGGGACTTAACAGGCAGCACAGACCCCTGACTCATCATCCCCACAGCTGCCTAGTGGGCCAGCTTTTCACCGTCCCCTCCACCACAGTGAACCTAGCAAGATGGAGGGGTCTGGAGTTGCTCCCCTCTGGCAGTTACAGGAACTTCTCCTTGTAACATGTTACCCTTTCCCTGAATGCCAAGGCCACAGGAAGATGCCAGGCCTTTGGAGCAGCAGAATGCATAAATCACACACACACACACACACACACACACACACACACGCATGCACGCACGCACGCACTCATGCATATACATACACATAGACACATAAATGCATGTACACACATATATGAGCATGTACACACAAACACACACAGATGCAGAGCTAAAGAGCTGGAGTCTGTTGGACAGTTGGAATGTAGTTCTATTTTGCATCCCTGAAGTGCTGGGAATTGCCACTGAACCACGTGCCCAGCCACGCTGCAGGATTTTCCTGATGGAGCTAGCATCTTAAAAACCCACACGAGGTTGGAGCACTGGAGGAATGGCTCAGTGGTTAATTAACACTCTTCTTGCGGAGGATCTGAGTTTACTTCCCTGATTGAGTGACCTGAGGGAGGCCTGAAGTCCTCAGTCTATCCTAAAACACTTCTCTCTGTGTGTGTCTCTATCCGTTTCTCACACACACAAAAACACCATTGCTCCACAAAGTAACACACATCAACACACAGACACACTACATGCAACATACTCTGCAAAGCACACTTAACACATGTACACACCTTTGCACATTACACACACAACATTCATACATAGATTACATGTAGTTCAAACACTACAAAACAACATCTTTGCAACACAGAATATGCCATAAACTTCTATATAAAACAACACCATACATAACACGTGGATCAGACAGGACATACAGTGCACACATACCACCTACATACTGTACAAGCCCACACGCACATCACAGACACTCACCAGGGGCCTACACATTAAACCACAAACTCACACACTCAACTCTTTGAACTTTGTTCAAACTGTTTCCTGGCTTATCGTGTGGCCAGTATTTGTGAAGTCTGTGTTCTTCAGCGGTTAGAATAAGGTTCTTCAGCTGTGGGGTGTAGAAACTGAAAAGTATCATGGCTGTGAGAGCTTCTGCCACCAGGGGGCACATGTAGCCCAGCTCAGGACCTTCAGATGCCCACAGGAACTTAGCTCCACTTGGGTTCCCACAGAGCCCAAAGCCAAGCCTGACTCCAGCTGCCCCTGCCAATATGTAGGAAGGGGTGGGGGTGGGGTAGGGTGGTGCCTTCAGCTCTTCTTCTGATCACCAGCTCAGAGCCATGGGTCTTGCCATGGGACAGCCACAGACTACACCCCCTCCTCACCCATGCAGCTTCCCGACCTGCCCAGAGTAGGCAGAGGATCTTGGCCCACCAATCCCCAGAAGCTGGCCCCAGAATATCGACTCAGCGCTATCAGAGCTATTACCGTCGGGCCCCAGCTGACTCCCCAGTTCAGACTCAGAGGCTGGTCTGAAGTTTCTGTTGCTGTGATGAAGCAGTGACCAAATCCCACCTGGAGAATAGGGGTTTAGTTCCTCTTACTGGTGACAGCCCATCACCAAGTGATGCCAAGGCAGCAACTCAAAGCGGCAACTGGAAGCACAGACCCCGGAGGATGCTGCTTACTGCCTTGCATCCTTGGCTTGCTCAGACAGCTTTCTTACACAGCCCAGGCCCACCTGCACAGGCATGGCACTGCTCACAGACGCTGGTCCTCCCACATCAGTTATCAGGTAAGACAATGCCTCACAGACACGCCCACAGGTCAACCTGATGGGATCCATTCCTCAGCTGAGGGTCCTTTTCCCAAGTACGTCAAGTTGACAACCAAACTTAGCCATCACAGAGGCCCTCCTGTATCCAGGCTGTCCTAAATGGGACTGAGTCTCAGCCAGCCACCTGAGGCCTAGAAGTTATCTGGAGTATACTGGGCTCTCCAGTCCCCAGGAAGACTTGCTGGGGGGGGGGGCTTGGTAGGATGGGGGAGGTGGAGGAAAGAGGATAGGCCCCAACTGCAATGGGAAGTCCAGAGGAGCCCAAGGAGCCCCTGGAAGCTAAGGTACTGAGCCCAAGCTGTCCCATGGCCATCCCGTGTGCAGAGGACTTATGCAATAGCTCAATGAGGGACCTAGGCCAGCAGACTAGGTACCCTTAGAGGTCACAGCAGGTTGGAAGGGGCAGAGGAAGGCTCTTTGGACCAGGTGGCAGGATCAGGAGACAAGTGGAGGTGTGCAGAAAGGACATTACACCTCCACAGCCCAGAAATACACCTGGGAGGGCTGGAATGCAGCCGAGCTGGCTACAGAAGAGGCCTTGCCCGTGTGTCTGGACAGTGGAACCAGGTGTCTAGGACATCTGATCTCCTGATCCAGGGTGGGCAGGGCAGCTTCTGCCACACCTGGCACCCCACCCATTCCCCTCCTTCATTCCTCCCCCATCACCTCCCCTCCCCGTCCTCCTCACTTCAGGAAATGAAACTCCACCTCTGGGTTTCCCTCCACCCCTCTCTCACCACCACATAAACCTAGGCCTCAGGAAATGGAAACTCTGCCCCAGGCTCCTCCTCTCCTTCCCAAGCCCCACCCCACCTGGGCTCCTTCTGCAGTTTCTCCTGGCAACCACCTCCCACCTCCCCTGGGAGGAATCCAGAACCTATGGGCTTGGCTAGCCCCTCTGGCTTGGGGGGGTCAGGATGGATGGGAATACACTGAGTAGTAGACAGGGCCTGTGGGTGGCCAGCTTCCACCTCTTCAAGGGTTCCTAGGAGGAGGAGAAAGGGATAAGAAAATGTTAGAGAGAATGATAGCAAAGAGGAGAAAAACAGAAACACAGGATACTTTCTTCAGGAGGACTTGGATCAAAACCCAGTGGCCCCTCCTGCCTCTTCAAAAGCGTTTTTTACAACAATGCCAAGGAGCGGGACAAAAGACCTCCACCTTGCTAGATCAAAGCACATCACACAGGCAAGTGTAGACCCTTCCAAACCCTTAACAACCATGCCTGTGGTCAAATCATCCCCTTATGCAGCTCTGCTGGGTAAAGCTAGCTCAGATTCTCTGACCCTGAGTAATAATTTGGGCTGCCACAAGAGCCAAAATTCTACAGAGCCAACCTCCCTAACCCTGAGAGACAGATGGCAGCCACACTGTGCCTACTGCAGAGAGGGTAAGAAGACAGGATGGGTAACACCCCCCAGTACAGAGCTAAAATACAGCAGGACAGGGGCCCCAGTGTCCTGGGCAAGTAGCTCGGACCTCCCAAGCAGCTTCACCCCTTTCTCTGGGCCTGTAATACCTGCCCTGGTACCCTCCAGATGTCCAAACAGGATAGTTTTGCTGCCACCCAGGAGTGCATGAGGTCAGTGGCTTGTGCCTTTACACCTACCTGGATGCCCCAGGTCTCCAGTGGTTGGCAAAGTCTGTCCAAGTTCCCAGTACCTCACTTTACTGCCTGGGGGCTCCACTTCTCTTCTGGTTCCCTTTGGACCCAGACCACCTGGGCTTCTATGAGGACCCGGGGCTCACAGGAGCTGTTCAGAGTTGTCTCTCTCTCTGCTGGAGTCCCACACAGGCACCTGGAGAATGATTCTCTATGGCACTCACACCCTTCTCATTCACCACGGGGGTCACAACCTGCTGGGTCCCTGGGTGTTTGCCAGACCCTCTCAAAGTCCAGGACTCATCTCTAACTATCACCAACCCCTGCAAAGTGTGAGTCCTTCAGCTTTGTCTCTGAGCCCATCTTGGGGTGGGTGGAGCAGCAGGTGCTGGCTACCGGATCAGTGAGTCAAGGTCACAGGGACCAGGTGACTCTCGTGATTTTTTTAGTTAGGGTTTCTATTGCTCAGATGAAACACCATGACCAAAGCACCTTCATACAATGTGAAAAGGTTCTTCTTTGGTACGTGCTTAAGCTTTTCTCAAGTTAAACGTTTTCAAAAGTTTAAAAGATATTTAATTAAAAATGAAAAGGAAGGGGACTGGAGGGATGGCTCAGTGGTTAGGAGTGCTTCCTGCTCTTACAGTTTGCCTCCCAGCACTCACGTTAGATGGCTACAACCGCTCCAGCACCAGGGTTCTGACATCCTCTTCTGACATCAAGTCTCTGCATGCATCTGTACATACATACTCACACATGCTCACGCACACATACATACACACACAAAAAATAAATATCTTCATTTTCACTTTATTTGATATGTATTGATTGGTATTTTGCTGCATGTATGTCTGTGTACCACATGCATGCCTGGTGTCTGTGGAATCTGATACAAAAAAAGTGCCAGATTCCCTGGAATTAGAGCTATAGATAGTTGTGAGCTTCTATGTGGGGGCTGGGAATTTGTTTTAGTTCGGGTTACTATTGCTGTGATGAAACACCGTGACCAAATGCAACTTGGGGAGGAAAGAGTTTATTCAGTTTATGCTTCCACATTACAGTTCATCATCAAGGGAATTCATGGTAGGAACTCAAACAGGGCAAAAACCTGGAGGCAGGAGCTGCTGCAGAGGACATGGAGGAGAGCTACTTCCGGGGTTGCTCATAATGACTTTCTCAGCCTGCTTTCTTATAGAACCCAGGCCCATCAGACCAAGGATAGCACCATCCATAATGGCCTGGGCCCTCCTCCATCAATCAGTAATCAAGAAAATGCCCTCTAGCTGGATCTTATGGAGCAGTTTCTCAATTGTGGTTCTTTCCTTTCAAATAACTATAGCTTGTGTCAAGTCGACATAAAACTAGCCAGCACACCTGGCTAGTATTCACACTCAGGGCTTTCAAAAGTATTTAATATTTAATAAAATTAACTCTTTCTTGAGCTACAAAAGGGGTGATAATTCATGTAGGATCCTCAGGGAGCACAGAACAGAGCAGGGAAGGAGCAGGTGACCCCAGAACCAGCAGAGGGAGCTCTGGTTCTCACACTAGGAGGTTGAGGGTGCCACAACCCATGTGGAACCTCTAATCTGAAGACAGCCACTGGGGCAGGAGCAAGGGATGGCCAGGGACACCTCTGATCTGCATTTTCCAGAGCCACCAACCCTTTGCATCTACATGATGGCCTATTCTGTTTGTCACCTTTCACAAAACCCCCTCCTTCCCTCTGAGGTCAAAGGTCTCTAACCTCAGTCATTTCCTCAGACTGTTTGGTTCAGACCCCCTATTTCAGTTCCAGCCCTTCTGACTGACTGTCATCTGTGAGCTAGAGAGGGCCTTGTCCCTGGTGAAGAGGCCACTTTTGCAGTGTACGACAAAAGTTCCCAGTGGATAGCCGGCCTGCAGTCACTCAGAAAGGGACCTACTCACTCTCAGAGTACATGCCAGGGTCCTTAGCTGAGTCCATGGAGCAGGCCCAGAGCCCATGAGCAGGCTCAGGGTGAGCCTTGTGACCAGATAGAAGGGAAGCCAGAGTCCATGCCAGCAGCTCTGGCCTGTGGTTCTTCCACATCAGCTGTCCCTGGCTGCCATGCTCACTGACTGGTGAAGGTCTGTCTAGGCCTTGGTTGGCCTTCATCTTTATCTGCCCTTTCCTTGGCCTGGTTGACCTCAGCCTTGAACTTGCTCTTTGCCTTGATTTTAGTCTTGGATTCAGTCTTGGCCATGTCCCTTGTCCTACTCTGTATACAGCTATAATATAAAATATGAATGGGGATTTAATTCCAATCCTGGTTTCAGAATGAGTCCCAACAACTCCTTGGCTCTCTGAAAGAAAGATGCATGGTAGAGCATTAGAGAAAGTGAAAGTTCTGGAAGATGCTGTGACTGATTGCAGCATTGAGTGCCAAGGGTTGCTGACACCAAGGCAGGACAGCCTTACAAGCATCCAAGGCAGAGTCCTGTTTTCAGAGTGTCTGATTGTGCCACAGAAGCCTGTGGTACAGGTAGAACCATTCAGAGCATGGGCTGTGGTGGACCTGGATCCCAGTACTTGCCTTGCAACTTATTACTTGGGTACCACTAGCAAAAGCTCATCCCCTTCCCAGTAGCCACTGGCATACTTCAAAACCGAAGGTAGGCCATCACGGCCACTTTACAGGCTTCCAAGATACAGTCAATGATATAAGGCATGTCATGCACCTTACAGTGCTCAGAACACAACAGATGCTCCCAATAAAAATGATCTGTCCTCCTGGGCTTAGCAGGGCAAATCAGGAGACTACCCTGCCCGCCACTGCCTCAAATCATCAGGGTCCACACTTCCATTCCTTTGGTTTTTTTTTTTTTTTTTTTTTTTTTGGTTTTTCAAGACAGGGTTTCTCTGGGTTGCCCTGGTTGTCCTGAAACTTGCTTTGTACACCAGGCTGGCCTCAAACTCACAGAGATCTGCCTGCCTCTGCCCCCCAAATGCAGGTATTAAAGGCGTGTGCCACCATGCTTGGCTCCTTGTACACATTTTTAAAAGGAATTTTTTATGTTATTGTATATGTGTGAATGTTTTCCCTGCATGCATGCCTGTGGTTCCTTTGTATGCCTGGTGGGTGTGCGGGCCAGAAGAGAATATCAGATCCCCTGGAACTGGAATCACAGGCATTGTGAGCTGTGGTATGCATGATGGGAATCAAACCCTGATCCTCTGACAGAGCAGCCAGTGAGCTCAACCTCTGAGAGGTCTCTCCAGTCTCCACCCACAGTGACACCAGCATTTCTCCCAATGGGTGAAAACATTTCTGCAATAGTTGTAGGAAAGACTTTGTTGCTTAGCAATGCCTTTCCTCTCTGTTGATCAGAAGTGGAAACTGAGCCAAGCCTCCTCCTGATTGGTTTGTGTTTGAATTATAGATCCCAAGAAACACAAATTCATTGCTTGCTCCCTTAATCCTTTGGCCATTTATCATCCATCCGCACACTGCTTTCTAAACAGGTCTTGGATATGACTATCTCTACTTGTGCTCATTGGCCCTGGCTGTTTCTGTTTTAAGAAAGGTCTTTGCCCTGAGGATGGGGTGTAATGGGACAGCACATGCCTAGCACACATGTCACCCTGTGTGTGAGTCCCACACTCTCAAAACAAGATTTGCCACTCAGGAGGATGAGATTTCACCTTTTCTGTTTGACTTTTGTGCTTTCAGGTGCTGCGTTCTAAGATCACACATACACACACACACACACACACATACATACACACACACACACATACACACACACACACACACACACACACACACACACACACATACACCCAAAAAACCTTTAATTCTCAAATGTTGCTGTGTAACTGAATCTCTGTTTTCAACAGACCTTTCTTCTAGGGGAGGACCTGCAGTGTTCTCTTAATTAGAGTAAGTATGAGTCCCTCAGACTCTGACCTCTGTCTCACTGGAGCTTTTCAGAAACACATACTCACCCCACCCCTCCCTGACTCACCCCCAATCCCTAATTCTGGTCATGGATTTGGGTTCAATGGGAAAGGTACAATGTCAGAGACACCTGTGACATCCGGGAAAGATTAGAGAGGAAGCAGTGGTGGGGAGGAGAGAGAGGAATCACTGGACACTCATGGGGAAGGGGACAGGGACAGGAAGGGACACGAGGAAAGCCTCTACAGATGAGGTATCTGAAACAGGGCCCAGAATGACAGAGATCCTTGGCCCAGAGCCCAGCCAGTCCCACTTTTATTCTCCCTGTAGGGCATGGATGTGAGTGTGTGTGTGTGTGTGTGTGTGTGTGTGTGTGTGTGTGAACAAGATCATGTTCCATCTCCAGCTAACACAGCTGTGGGCCCAGCTAACCTTTCAGCCTGTGTCCTCTCACACTAGTCAGCTACAGGAAAACCCTGAGTGCTGAGCTGAAAGCCAGCGGCCAAGACACACATGCTGCCCACAGCTGCTGGGCTTTGGAAAGCTGAGGGTGAAGATTTCAGGACTTCTGTAAAGAGGTTTTAAACGTGCATTTAAAATTAAATTACCTGCCAGGGAGGTGGATAGGCTGGTAGAGGCACCTGCTGCCAAGTCTGATTGAACCTGAGTTCAATCCCCAGCCCTGGCGTGGTGGAAAGAGAGATCTGACTCCAGCAGATTGTTCTCTGATTTCCATACTCAAGCCAAGGCACATGCTTATGCACGCATGCATAAATCAATGTAATGAATAAGTTTTAAAACTTAATTACAAGTTGGGTGTAGTGGTGCAGACCTATAATCCCAGTATATGGGTAGTGGAGGCAGGAGGATCAGGAGTGGAAGTGACTGGAGTGGATTATATGAGACCTTGTCTCAAAAAAAAAAAAAAGCAAAAGCAAGAAAAACAAACAAACAAACAAACAAAAAATAAAACAAAACCCAAACAAACAAACAAGAGATGGCTTGGCAGTTGAGAGCACTGGCTGCTCTCCCAGAAGGCAGAGAGTTTGATTTCCTGCATCCACATAGCTGCTCACAACCATCAGTAACTCCAGTCCCAAGAGATACAATGCCCTCTTCTGGCCACCACAAGCACTGCATGCACATGCAGGCAAAACATCCATACACACAAAATACAATTTTTAATGAAAAAAAAAGTTTTAAAAAATTTATCTGCATGAACATAAATAATTGCACCAAATAATAATCAAGTATCAGTAAAATTTAAAAACGAAGGTAACAACAACAAAAAGCTAAGATAACAAGTTCTCAATGCCTGTTTCTTCCTGCTTATTTCACAGTTCTTCCTGGTCTAGAGGCCATCTGGGTCTGCCATGTTTCCCAACAGTGCTGCTTGGTCTTGTGATGTCTCATGGGACAGGTGAGGTTACTTCATGGAAACCAGTAGACACCAAAACCCTGAGCTTACTGTTCATTTTGGGGTGACACAGGTACCCTGGCGTCACTCATGCTCCTGAAAGTGACCCCGAAAAGCTCACACGCTCAGCAGGCTAGGCTTGGGTAAGACGTTACTTCACTCTGTCATCCGTGTCCTATTGGGACAAAGAGACATTTGTTCACATCTCCCAGGAGGTCATGACAGATCCCTAAAGAATGGACAAGGGCCTTTTCTAGTGTGTCTTTTCCAAGGAATATGGAAGGAAGGAAAGCATGCTCCAAGTTGGGGTGTGTCCTCAATAGGCTGGACCAGGAATCTGTAAGATGAGAGAAGAATGACTTCCTTCCCAAGCAGACCCACTTCCTGTTACTGTCACAGCAACATCACACTTCTGTTCTTCAGCCTTTGAGCGTGAGCTTGAACCATCAGTCCCCTTCAGGGGACTTTGGGGCCTCCAGGAATGAGCTAGATCACATCTTGTGTGGTCTAGAGTTTCACTGCCTCACAGCTGCCTGGCTTCCCTGCTCTGAAGACAGCATCTTTGGAACTCACCAGTCTCTGGTGTGAGCCGAACTAATAATTCCCTCCATTTGCATACACTCTATTGGCCTGTTTCCCTAAAGGAGCCTGACTAGTACATTTCTGTTGAGTAATCTTGGAGATGGAGGCAGAAATATCAGGAGTTTAAGATCACCTTTGACCCATATAACAATTTTGAGAGCAGCCTGAGCTACGTAAGACCCTGTCTGTCTTAACAACCAACTAACCAAAAAAAAAAAAAAAAAAAAAAGAATGAAAAAAATATGAAACACACATGCATACACACACTCACACACACACATAGTCCACTCCAATTCTAGCTCAGCCTCAGGCTGGCCCCAACCCTGCTTACCAGACTGAATGGGAAATCTCCAGGTCACCGAACTGAGAACCCAGCCTGTGGTGCTTTACAACACCAGGGCAGGGACCCACCATGGTGGCAGAAGCCAACTGGTCTGCCTTGCCAGCCTGTCTGCTGAGCTCATTTGGCCTTGGCCTTGGTTTTGGCTTGGTCTTAGTACCGTGAGTATCATTTGGTGTCAACCTCCATCTATACTGTGTCCCTGATCATATTTGCTCTTTGTTTTTGCCTTGACATTTAGACTTTCTTGGATCTTGATCATCAATGGTCTTAGACACTATCTTCTTCCTGTCTCAGTCATGAAGGTGACTGTCCTCACATACCTCTGCTCTTGGCCTTGGCCTTCATCTCTACATGCTCATCTCAGAGCTTGTATGTCTTAGTGTGTTCCCTGGAGCCAGGAAAAACCTGCAGTTCCCTGTGACTGGCTGTCCTGTCATCAGACAACATCTTCAGCAGCTTACATGGATTAAATCTTCAAGATTGACTCCCTTGGGTGGAGGCTGAAGAACTACCACTTCTATTCATAGGGTATCTTGGTTACTTTTCTATTGCTATGATAAGACACCATGACCAAGACAACTTATAAAAGAAATAGTTTATTGGGGCTTATAGTTTCAAAGAGTGAGTCCAAAACCATCATGACAGGGAGTATGGCATCAAGACAGCAGGCATGATGCTGGAGCAGTAGCTGAGACCCTGCATCTGATCCACAAGCATTGAGGCAGAGAACTAACTGGGAATAGCGTGGACTTTTGAAACCTTAAAGCTTGAACAGTTTCACCAACTGGGGACCAAGTACTCAAACTATATGAGCCTATGGGTGGGGGACATTCTCATTCAAACCACCACAGAGGGAGAGGCCACCAACATGCCCTGGCAGAGCATCTGTAAGTGACTGGATGGAGTGAGGTGTCCCTGGCCAACACCCCTCTCTAGGGCTAAGGGCTGAGCCTATTCTCTGCTGTGGAGACCCCTAAAACATACAGACACACACACACACACACACACACACACACACACACACACACACGGGTTTTTGAGAGCTGGGCAGAGCTGAGAATACGGGCCATGAGACCAAGCTGTAATATAGCTCCACTGGTTCTCATCTATCACCCAGGCGTTAGAGTCAGCTACTCCTTTAGGAAGGGGACCCCTGCTGTGCCTGAACAAAGTCTGGGGCTGGCCTGAGATGTACCTCTCAAGATACGGTCTCCAGAGATGCTGCTACCACCTGTCCCATTAAACGGTGGAGCAAGCCTGGCAGTCTGAGGCATTTCTACATGGCTGGTCTGGATAACTGGGCCATGACCCCACCGGCGTCCAGAGAAGGACTTTAAGGTTGAAAGTAGCAGGTCCTCAGGACCCTGCCTGCTGCCAGAAAGGAAAGTGGTGTGAAGATGACACTCTGAGGAGCGGAGGAAGCATGTCACACTCCACACTTTCGTTGTTCTCTGACCCCTGACCTCCATGACCTCCAGGCCACCTGTGCACACAATCAGCCATGGACACCACAGACATGTAGAGAGGCTGGGGAAATGGTAGAGGAGGAAATGAGAGAAGGAGGGTATGCCAAGCACCCTGTCTTGAATCCGGTCTTCCCACTACCCAACAAGCGAGGCTGACCACAACCACCTGGTTTGACGTCAAGCTGCCTGGACCACGTCAGGTTCCTTTAACTGCTACTCTACCCTGAACTCCAGGAAAGGCTCACTCCACCACCACCACCACCCCACTGCTCTTTCTCCTCTCTTACTGTGTTTCTCTTTTCTCTGATATCTCCCTCCCTTCCACGTGGGCAAGCACCTCCAAGCTCTTCCTGCCTTCACAGAGCAACCCAGGAGCACACCGGCCTCTTCTAGCAAGCCTGACCCTTGTGACCCTGCACTGTCCAACATTTACACCCTCCAAACGGGGGCCAAGCAGACTCTCCACAGGCCACAGAGAGTACTTCGGAGTTTGAGACCTGAGCACTGAGCAGGCACTGGAGGATCCAGCAGAGACGAAACAGCCCAACAGGGCAGCACAGCCTAGTGTGTGCCCACAGAACTGCCATGAAGGGGCCTGCCCAGAAGACCACCTGTGGAGGACCCCACAAGCAGGCACTGTCCTGGAGGGCCACCCAGCAGGGACACAAAGAAAACAGGACAAAGCAGCCTCAAGCTTGTGAGGCGGCTACCCAGGGTGGGCTCCAGCTGCGTTTCCTGTGGACGTGAGTGACGTCCACACTGGACAGTGGGGCTTCCTCAGGTTTCCAGAACCCTCTGGTGTTTGTTGTCTCCATTGTCCCCATGTGTTTAAGGAAAAGGTCCAGAGCCTAACCAGTTACTCCATTCCACCCTCCACCCCCTCAGGAAAAAACACTCATGGCCAGAAAGAGCCTGAGAGACCCAGGGACATAATGGACTGCAGCGGAGGACTGTATGTGGGTGTCCAGAGCCAGACACCAGCCCTTTTAGGACCCTCTGCCCCATGCAGGCCCCTAGGTGATGCTCTTCCCAGCCTGTCCTGTATGATGTGGTACAGGGGTTTTGTGGCTCACTAGGCAGGTGCATCTAGAAACTGATGCTGCCTGGGAAGGCTGGAACCAGTGAGTAGGATAGGAGGAGCCCTAACATCGTGTTATGTCAACTTGACACAAGCTGAAATCATCTGAGAGGAGGGAACCTCAATTAAGAAAATGCCTCCATTAGACCTGGCTGTAGGCAAGCCTGGGGGGGGGCATTTGCTTAATTAGTGGTTGATGGGGGAGGGCCGTCAGGGGGAATCAGCAAGGGTACAGGATGCAGTTCTCAATCAGGGTTTAGGAAAAGAATATGACCCTGGCTCCAGAGTGTAGGAGTGGCCTCACTGGGTTGGGGGGTTGCCTCCCCCTGTTGCTATTCCTGCTTGCAGCATGATGAGTGGACGAGAGCATCTGACAAGGAGCAGGGCGCCATTCCAGACACCCTGAGAGCAGGTCTTTAGGACCCCGCCGTGGGCAGTGGCCACAGTTCCTGCAGAGGGGCTAGAGGCAGCTGCTCAGTGACTACACTGGAGACAGGGGACACAGCTGCTCTTCTGTCTGGAGTCTAGACACACCTGCCTGTCTTCCCAGGCTCTAACACTGGACCTGCGGTGCTGTCCGTCAACGAGAGAAATGTGCGGTGTCCACTAGAGCAGAGCTTCTGCTTTGAAGACGAGCTGAGAATAGACAGGACCCAGGGCAATGGAGCATCCCAGCCCTCCAATGTGGGTGAAGAGACAGAGTCCATGAGAGGGTCAGGAGGGACAGTAGCTTCAGAAGCTCTGCTGTGGGGCACCCCGATCTATGGAAGGAGGACGGACATGGCAGGGCTGCCTCCATGTCTCTTCTGGGAACCACGTAAGAGACCCTTGGATAGGGTCTTCACAGGCAGTGGGCTGTGTACTTTGGAGGCGGCAGAAGGGTTGAGGAGGGGACACAGGGGGCCTCAGGAATCCCAGGCCAACGTCTCATCTTCCTTGGGGAATGAGGTCACAGTGACATAAGGGCTCTTCCCATTCCTGTGAGACCTTCCTAAGGACTCCAAAGGTGGCCTGCCCTAAATATACCAGGGAGGGGTTGGGCCACTTTCACACCCACACTGACATGCATGCTCACATCTGCACTGCCCAGCAGATACAGGCTAGATTTCACTTGCTCACCTCACACTCCTGACACAGAGGCCCAGGGAGAAAGCATGCTAACTGGATTGGCTGCCCTCCAGCCCACTCAGTCCCAGCCTCCAGGCCCAGCATCCCAGTGTCCACAGGACACCAAACACTCTGACGTCTGTAAGCACCATCAGACATGAAGTTCAGGGTCCCTCTAGCAGCACAAGGCAGCCATCCAGAGAAACAAATGCTTCCCAGAAAAGCCCCTGTCCTGCAATGGCCTTCAGTCCCACTAGGGGATAATCAGGAATCCCTGTCACTTGTCTTGCTGGAGGCTTGGCTTTGGTTTTTTCCCCTAAGCCTTAGCCTGGGTGGATTTGTTCCCTGCCAGGGCCTAGCTCTGCCTGCTCCCTTGGGTGTGGTTCTGACCACCCAGTATTTACTCCCCACTCACTGTCCTTCCAAGATCACCACTCTCCCAGAACCCTCCACAGGGAAGGCTTTTGTCCAGGTTCCCTGGTTGGAGTTGAGGTTCGAGGGTGATGATCGATTTGGGGAAGGCCTGGTTCCTTCCTTCCAAATGCCAGAGTGGGTTTGGCAAGCTGGGGACAGGAGTGGCCAATGCTCTTTCTCTACAGTCCCCTATCTGCATCTGACCAGGAGGAGAAGATGTATGATATTTTGTTTGTGTTCTGACAAAGCTTGCCTGGAGATCAGAGGGCGGAGCCAGCCACTAGTTAACCACAGAGGCCAGGCAGTGGTGGCACACACCTCTAACCCCAACACTTGGGAGGAAGCAGAAAGATCAGGAGTTCAAGGCCACCCTGGGTGGACAGTCTAAAACAGTGTAAACCAGACTGAACCAGTCTAAAACAGAAACAGAACTAGGTGATGGAGGCTCACACCTTTGATCCCAGCACTTGAGAGGCTCTTGCCTTTAATCCCAGCACAATCTGGAGGTGGAGACAGGAATATAAGGCAGGTGGAGACAGGATCTTGGCCCCATTCAGTCTGAGGATTTGTAGAGACAGGCCCCCGTTCGTTCAGTCTAAGATTTCGAAGAGGTAAGAACTCTCTGCTGGCTGGCTGCTCTGCTCCTCTAGTCTTTCAGCTTTAGCCTGATACCTGACTCCGGGTTTTTCTTGTTAAGATGAATTAGGATCATGCATCAAGAAGACCATCCCCTTTCCATTACATTCCTCTTCCTCTGCAATCCCCTAATGTGGTTGTAGGCACCCCAAGGGATCACCAGGAGTGGGGACTGTGGGAGCTCCAAAGACTGTTCCCTTCACAGACTGGGGAATGACGGGACAGGTGGCCAAGCCTCTCTGCCAGTCTGTGACAGACAAGAGCCTTTCAGCCAATGCAACCATCACTTGTCTGTCTCAGTAATCATCAGCTGAGGACACACCTGCCACACAGAAGTCGTGCAACCAGAGGGAACCAGATGGGCTCTCTCAGAAACCTTTAAGTGTTCTAAGAGAAGTGGTCTCCCAAACCCCGCCTCCACGCTCAACTCCTTACCCAGGGAGAGCCTGAGAGAAGGTCAAGGAATACATGATGCATGGGAGAAGGCTTTTGATCCTCTCCCTAAAACCACTCAATACATTCCCAGGACTACAGCCCCATGGGATCATGGGAAGGCAAGGGCCCTTTGCTCTCCATCCTTTCTGGGATCCCCAGAGGCCCTTTGAAGTGAGCTGCCAGGCCTGGGGGACTTCACTTGTTATCATGCTTCTTGGTACTTTGAAGGCAGAGTCTTCCAACTCCCACCCACAGGCATGGGCACCCAAACATACACTCAAGGCCAAGTCTTGATTCTCCAGTCCCCAAGCTTCACCTTGTGTTAAAACAGTGTGGGCACCCAGGGACACTACCCTCCCACCAATGCCAGTCATTTCTCAGTTCTCAGTCACACACCCAGAATTAGGAGATCCTCCCAAGGGCTCCCAGCACTGGTGCATGTGGCCCTGGTACCCCTCTGACAGCTCATCAAATCCATCTCAAAACGATACCCACGTGCTGAGATTCCGTTCATCCAGCGGCTGCTGCAGCATGGGTAGTGAAGCTCCATGCACTGGGGGGGCAGCTGGCTTGGGTAGGATTCTGGAGAACTGAAAGAGAGTTCAGGGTTGAGTTTGGGCTTCCCTTCAAATGGAGGCCTTTCCCTACTGTACCATCAGGAGGAGTTTAAAAAGATTTCCAGACAGCCTAGGGATTATTACAAGATATCTACAAGTTGTATGAATTCAGGACCGAAGGCCTGTCCCAGGGACTGTCCGGTGCTAAATGGCTTGCTCACAGTGGCTGTGAACACATTCTCAAGGCAGCTTGCCTATGCCCACCCTCAGTTTGATTGACCACGGATTCTGAATCACTCCTCCTAGCCCAGTTCCTATGCATGTACAGCGTGGGCAGAGTCAGCCATGAGGGAATAGAAATATTCAGGGAAACATGCACTTGACTCGGCACACCTAACCTAGAGGCTGTTTAGACAGACGCACACCGTGGCGTTAGCTCTCATCTAGAGAGCACGAGAGACAAAGGATGCTGCAGGCCACATGTGAATACTACAACAGCCCATGAAAGGGACTTGAACAGACATGGATCCAGGTACCCATGATGTCCTGAGGACCCCGAGGATGACTGTGCCATCGAGGAAAGCAAGGAGAGAAGCAGACTCAGCTTTCCCGGGACCCGTTCACACTTGTCACCACCTAATGCAGCCCTGCCTTGCTCACAGTCTCTCTCCTGTCTGAGTTTCCTGGACCCACGATTCTGAAGTGATGTTACTTCTGAGCGTGAAGGTTTGGCAAACATGCTCCCCTGGCACCAGGCCCCTTCCCCCCTCCCTGAGAAGGCCAGCGCTATCTGCTCTACAGAGCCTAGGGAGTAGGAGAATCCCTTCCCCCAAGTGCAGTCACGGCTGCAGCAGACAGAAGGAAAACAGACCAGCCAGACTGAAGTAAACACGAACCATGTGAGCTTGTGAGACCCCTCTCCAAGAAGGCCATCTCCAGGAGACCAGCTAGAGGTCACCTCCTCCTGTGGTGATATATTGTGTACCCCAATAAAGCTTGTTTGGGGATCAGAGGACAGAATCAGCCACTAAATTAAACATAGAGGCCAGTCAGTGGTAGCACACACCTTTAATCCTACCTCTCGGGAGGCAGAGATTGGTCTGGATCTCTGTGATTTCAAGGCCACACAGGGCAGTGGTGACACACACCATTAATCTCAGATAGTAATGTGGCAGGACACAGAAAGTATGAGCATGAGGAAGCAGGAATCCTCTCTCTTGAGACTGAGGATTTCGTGGAGGTAAGAACTTGTGGCTGACTTGCTCTCCTTCTCTGATCTTTCAGCTTTCACCCCAATATTTGCCTGTGGGTTTTTTATTATAAGACCTTTCAAGATTCGTGTAACACCCTCCCTGTACAGCAGGCCACACAGGCAGTGGGTGGAAGTGCTGGGGCACCTCCTGTGGCCATTCAGTCAGGTGGAGGCATAGACAGAATAGAACCCAGGCGTCCAATTCCCCAGCACAAGGTTTTGGACACCAAAGGGGTGCTGGGTAAAACCTGCTGAGAGCCACACTTGAAATAGACCTATCAAACATGACTGCTCAAATGTATGTGCACATACCTGTACAGACATATGTGTGTGTGTGTGTGTGTGTACACCCTCACAGAGTGCACATAGATATATGCATACATGTTCACATACACATGTACCAATAAGTACTCATACACTCACACACAATACTCCACTGCATACACACCTATCTTTGGAATTTATCATGTTAATATATTTAAACATATTGACCTAATAGATAAATACTTTCTCTCATTTAATTCATAAAGAAGTTTCCTTGTATTTCTGAAATCTGAGTCTCAGAGGGCCAATTTCTCTTTTTTAAAAATTGTTTATATCAATTTATTTTTGTGTGTGTATGTGCATACACATTGGACACACAAGTATGCACACACAATCCAAGGGAGTCAATTCTCTCCTCAGACATTGACTTTCTGGTTTGAGATGGGCCAGCCCACATGCCCTGTCTGTGAGTGCCACCAGGCTGGGCTCTGCGGGGCACCACGCACACCATGGGTATCATTGTTGTGTTGTTCTCCACTGACCTGCTAGCCGGATCCCATTCAACCTCCCATGTGCCTAGACTGTTTCCTTCCTCTGCAAAGCCAGACTCAGAGGCCCCCAGAAGTCCCCTGCCTGCGCTGTCTTAATTTCAAAATCAGTTCACACTTACAGAGACCACATAAAAATAGCTTGGCGTTTCTGCATGTTCTTCTGCAGCTTACCAAATGTGACTTGTTACATAAGGGACAGAAATTAGTATGGCCACTTCCAGGCTGCATGAGACCCACATTGAGAGCATACCTGCTGTCTGGCCAGGAGTCCCCTCTGTCACCTCCTGTACCTTTGTAAGCTTAGATCCCAAAATTGTTCCTTCTCATTTTAAATCGCCACTCAAACTTTCTGAGCAGCGTTCTTGGTGGCAGAGCTAACTACCCATCTGTGAATTGAAAGGCCTGTGCCTTGGCACTGGACACCAAGTCTTAAGTGCAGCCCTATTTCCACCCCGGATGCCACAGGGCACTCTCATCAAGGGAAGCCCTGGTGCATCTTTGCACAGCAGCAGGCACAGGGAGACCAGCTGACTTGGGTCTCCAAGGATCCCTCCAGTGTCCTAGATTTCAGTGCCTGTTCCAGCTGGACCAGCAGCACAAGCAGAGACCAGAGCCACCATGGCCAGGGCCCCAGCCCTCTTCCTGTAGCATGGGTGGATGGTCTAACTTCCCTCTTTGGCCCAGCTGTGGCTCACACTTATGCATGCCTGGGAAGCCTCCCAACATGTAAAATGAAGGTAGGATGTGTATTTGTATAATGTGAATATATGAGGTATACAAGTAGAAGTATGTGTGCATGTGTGGGTATTATGATGTGGGTGGGATGTGAGTATGCATGTGGGGGTATTATGCTGTGGGTGGGACGTGAGTACGCCAGTGGGGAGTGTACATGCTGTGGTTAGAGTGTATTTTTGTGTATGTGGGGTATGTATGCTGTGGAAGGGGGTCTGTGAGTATGCATATGGGGGTGCATGTGTATGAGTTGTGGCTGATGTATAAAGCTATAAGTGGCTGTGCACACTCTGGGTGATGTGTTTATACATGTAATGTACAGTGAGCAGAGAAAGGAAGAGAGGGAGCGAGCATGGGTATGGTGGGTGGTATGATCAAGAAATGCTACCCAAGGAGACTGTGCATCCTGACAGTCCAGGGCACAGAGCCCTGGCATCCCCCCATTTTTCCTCAGAACCGGCCTTGTGGAATTTTTGACTTCCATGCCAGATCCCTACTCATCCTGGGCTTGAAGTTGAACCCTAGTAAGGAAGAAAAACAAGGGTCCTGCCAGCACTTGAATATGTGCAGAGCACCAAGGTGGGTCAGGGTTAGGAGAGTTGGCTGGTGGCCTCTGGCCTCTGGGTTGAGAAGCCAGGCCCTAAGGCAGTCAGGGTAAGAGGGTGGTGGGCTGCCTCCAGTTCCACCAGAATTGGATGGTGTGAATGGGCTGTAGAGGTAGGAGTCTAGGGGCCTTGGGAAAAGAATGAATGTCTTACTTGGCACTGTGCCCTCTGTCTGTCTATAGGACAGTCCCTTCCAGAGGAGGCCCTGGTCATCAACGCAGCAAATAGCATCCAGAAAGCTTGTCTGGAGGAGACCACCAGTCCCTGGATGACAGTATGACAGGGACCATGCCACTGCCAGGTCTTCCCGGCCACTCCTGCCCTAAGCAGCTTCAGAATGGGGGCAGGGGATCAAGGAGAGATGGGGTCAGAGCTGGCAGAAGTGAAAGGGACCCTCTGCTTAGTGGGGAGGGAACTGTGGAAGTGGGTGAGTGGGGGTCCTGAGGCAAGAGATGAGTGCTTTATAGATGAGGGTGATAGTCAGGCTTCTAGCCTGGCTCATGCTGGGAAGAGCAGTTATCACAGGCTTCCTGTTTCCTCTACTTCCCAAGTGCCAGGATTCTAGCTGTACATCCCCATGCCCAGTTTACACAGGGCTAGAGATGGAGCCCTGTGTGTGGTAAGCAAGCACTCTACCCACTTAACTTCATTCCCAACCGTGAGGGTATCATACTCCTGCAGGGCCAAGCACAAGCCACTTACCTACCACAGGTGCATTCTCAGGCTGCTGGGTCATTCGTTCTCGGTGGGAGGTCTGACAAGTACTAGTGGTGCATAGTTCATCCTAAAATCCACTGGGGTGGCTGGCCCTTATGTGTGCCCAAGGCCTCGTAACACATTCAGCTGTCCTTCGAGTTTGCCCTGCGCATGTGTGGTGAGTCTTTATTAGCTCTCTGGCCTTTGGTCTTTACCCAAACCACAGTGGAGATCAAATAGCCCCTCCAGGCAAAGTCAACAACAGAGCAGAGGGTCTCAGTGTTGGCAGGTGTTCTGGGCAGTAAGTCCTGGAGCGTGGCAGCATCCATCCCAAGGCTCAAGGACTCCTGGGATGACACCTGGTTCTCGGCAGAAGGGGGTTCTTGGTCAGAGGTCAGGGAAAAGAGCCAAGCCCATTTTGTGCAACTGACTGTCTGTCTTCCCTTCCTCCCTGTGACATCAACAGCTCAGACCAACTTCCAGAGAGCCTTCTGGGGACATGTTCAGCCTTGACCCAGCCCTAATCTCGTCCCACCCGAGGATGGAGTTGGGTAGGCACCAGACATGACCGCTAGACAGAACCCCAAGAGTCTCCTGCCTCTTTTACTATGTGGGGCAAGCCCTTGCCAGGCCTTAGATCTGCAGAGGCTTCAGTCTTGGACTTGCAGACTCCAGATTTATGTTGTCAGCCCCTGTGGGTTAGACGCTGCCCAGTCTTGGTATTGTGCTGGGGAAGCCTGAAGGACTGGGCAAACTGGTGTCAGGAATGGGTGGGGCTGTAGCAGATGCCTGATATTTGGGAAGCGGGTGATGGAAAATTCTGAGCTACAAGCAGAACCTTGTTAAAGAAAAATGAGTGGGGTAGGGTGCACGTGGCTGCAATCCCATCATTCTGGAGACTGAGGTAAGAAGATGGACAGTTTGGGTCAGCCTGAGCAACAGAATGAATTCAAAGAGATGGAGACAGAGAAATTTATTCCATGACACTTATTAAAGTAGCAAGGCTCCTCTATTAAAGACTACCAACAAGAGCAGAGTCCAGCCATGAGGGATTGTGTGCAGGGGTGAAGGGAGATGGGTCTCAGTTATCAAGGCAGCATGAACTAATAGGGGTTTAGAGCCAAGGAAGAGGGGAGTCAGTGGATGAAAACCTAAAGAGAAAACATCAGGATGCAGGGAACTCTGGCAGGCCAGGGTCCTTAGAAGTCACCTCCAGGATGCAGAGGAGGAACCTGGTCAGATATGGAAGGTAGAGTCTCTTGATAAACTGACAAAGCAGCGTCCAGAGGAAGTGCCCAGGTGTCAGAGCCAAACTAACGTATGGTTAAGTCTTGAATCTCTGTCACCTTAAAGGGTGACTCCAGGAGGACTTAGGAATAAAGGATACAGAGAACACGGCACGGTCATGGTCCCAAGGCTGGGAGAGAATGTCAGCAGAGACTCGAAGGGATTGCAGAGTGGGGAATTCGCTTCTGGAAACCGGGGGATAGGTTATCCTTGTCATAAAGCAGTGAAGAACATGATCTAATTCTGTTCCCGTCCTGGTATTTTTAGAACTTGCAAGCAAAGAAGTAGATTTTTAGCAGAAGATATGACTGAGCACCATGTTGCAGGTGTGGGTTAGTGCTTCTGAATGCTTATAACAGAATAGAGGAAGGAGAAATGATTCCACAGTAAAATGTTTAAGCAAAAGGGAAGCAGAAAATTCTCCACCTACTTATTGGAGGAATGGGAAAGCCTGCTCAGGGAGGTGAAGAGTGTGAGGCCTGATGGCCTTGAGGCCGTCAGCCAGATCCCCTCTGTTCCCAAGAAGGAAGAATGAGCACAAAAGCATTGGCAAGATTACCCAACAGTCCCTCCTGTCACAGGCCTACAGTTTCCAGGACCTTGAGGACAAAATTCTTTCAAATGTGGGGGAGGGGAGGGGACAGAGGTGCTGTGGCCCACCCATCCCACATGACACAGCTGGCCCACCACTCCACCACTGCACTCCTCAGCCGCCTCAGTGGTCTTCCCACGCCTCTGTGCTGTGTGCTCAGCAGCGCCGTAAGGGCAGGGGTGTCTAAGCCTACACTTCAGAGGGTCCCTGTGAGCTTTTAAAGCCAAGCAGACCCACTGTGGGAACCAGCACAGAGGGTCCCCATTAAAGCAATGCCCCACACAGCTGGATGGTAGCTGCATCTGAGACCCAAGACCATTGTTGCTGCTTACACAACATCTCAGCTCAAGTGTAGACAGTCTGAGCCTCAGGTATAGACCTACGGTAGAGCTGGGGGTCCTCAGAGAACGGCCATGCAGCAAGGCCTGGAACAGAGCAGTGGAGATATCCCGACGGTTTCCCTTGCCCTGGGATATCAGCAACCCTACAATCAGAATAACGGGATATTGGTATACGAAGCCCTTGTCCAGTTCTAGTCTTCACCCAGAAGAGCTCAGGGCTGGATTAACAAAGTGAGCTTGCAGTTCCCACTAGGAGTTTTGATCACATTCATTTTCTCAGCCAGTTAGAAAGTTTAAAGACAGAAGAAAATCTCCGACACAGTGGACAGCAGCGGGCACCAAGAGTTCCCACGAAGAGGGGACTCGGAATCTGAAATCCAGCCCCTGGAAGGGCGTGGATCTTTTAAGTGGTTTTGGTGGTACAGGGTGGGTTCCCCTCTCTAATTTTGTATTGGTCAAGCTAAACAAGGAAAGGCTCACAAGAGGTGTGGAGGGCTGGCTCAGCAGGTAAGTGCACTGGCTGGCTTCTCTGGCCGAGGACCTGGGTTCGATCCTTCTGCAGGTCTTACCCAGGTTGTTTGTTCCATCTGCTAAAGTTAAGGTACAAGAATTATGTCATGTGTTGGACTACCCTCCTCTAGACATGAGGAGGATAGTCCAACACTCTGCCACTTCCTTTTGTTCTCTTATTCTTTCTGCCTCCTCCTCCCAGTGTACTCGGAGTTGGATGCAGGGGTAGAGATGCTTCTTTTAGGGCAGAACACACAACAGTTACTTGTTCTCAGCACTTTGGCTAGTTATGAGTGCCCTGCTCTGGGGATGGAAGTTTCAATCCACTGCACCTGGGCTGAGGGAAAGCCTTTCCTTCCCAGGTCCTCAGTTTCCCACCTCTTGCCAGAGCTTGTCTGAGAACCCATGTATGGCAAGCCAGAATGCCCCTGCAATCCCATCAAACCCCTCACAGGTTTTCCACTGTTACCGAGAGTTCTGTGTGCTTTTAAGGGTCCTGTGGTGCTGGAGGAATGTCTCAGCAGTTAAAGAGCACCAGATGCTCTTCCAGAGGACCTGAGTGTGATTCCCAGCACCCCCACAGTGGCTCACAACCCTCTCTAACTCCAGGTCCAGGGGATCCAACACCCTCTTCTGACCTCTGTGGGTACTATATAATTGTGGGGCACAGACACACAGGCAGGCAACACACCCATACACATAAAAATAAAGATAAAAATGAAACACTTTTAAAGTCTTACACCTCAGGCTGGGGCTGTAGCCCAGTGATAGAGCACTTGCCTAGAATGTGCCAGCATCCGGCTATACACAACACCTCAAAATTTGGGGAAAGAGTGGAATCGGGAGAAAGGAGCTCTGGACAGCTTTATTTTTGTTCAAAACATCAGTCTCAAACTTTCCCCTTGTTTTCTATTTTAAATGACATTTTTTAAATGCTGCAGGCAAAGTAATATGCATATCTTCCTTGGTTTCTCTGCCCTCTGCTGGTGAGGTCTCACCCTTGAATAGTTTGGAAGCCTGGTTCCCTTCCCATCAAGGTCTGAGAAAGAGTTTGCACAGAGGACGCTCCCCTGGGAATGGTAGTGTGCCCTGTAGTCTTCATGCCCGGGCAACCAGGGTCTCGCTGGTCTGTGTGAGACAGGGAGAAAACACATCTATGTTCCTAGTGATGACTTTACAGACAAGCCACTGTGCAAAAAGTGTGGGAGTGCCAGGAAAGAAAGAGGCAGCTTGAGCTGCCCGTGCTGGCCCAGCACAGCCTGCAGCTGCCCAAGCATTCTGATCACATGCAGCCAGGCTCACCCTGTAAGTAATAGAGCCTATACCTGCTGTCCTAGTTAGGCTTACTATCGCTGTGAGGAAACACCGTGACTAAAAGCAACTTGGGGAAGAAAAATGTGTCTTTCACTTCCACTTGCACATGAAGAAAGTAAGGGCAGGAACTCAAACAGTAATTTCTTTCTCTTCCCATTGTGGTAGTGCTAAATACATCAGCTTTCTCTTTTCACTGTTCTTGTCTCTTTGTTGGTGTGAGACCCAAGGCCTGGGCTCTGTCCCTAACAGCTCTGTAACTGAGGGAGCACAGAGAGAAAGTAAATACAGGAGAAGGCTAGCAAGTCTGAGGGCCCCAGGGGACAACCCCAGTGGCTCACTGTCTTCAGTCTTCTGCCACCCACCATGTCCCACCAACACCATCAGACTATAAACCCATCAAGGGAGGAAGCCATTGATTACATTGGGAACCTTGGAGTCTAACTGTTTGCAAACAGCACTATAGAAACACCCCCAAAGTGAGCTTTCCTAACCTCCAGGGCATTTCCTAACCTTATCAGGTTGACAATCAAAGTCAACCATCACACACAAAAATTTGTTTGGGAGAGAAATTCCAATGTTGATATTCATTCTTGTACCCAGGAAGCATTTATTAGACAATTGTGACATCCAAATTGTCCAAACAGGGCCTTTGAGATGACTCAGCAGAGAACGGCACTCACCAAGCAAGCCTGGGCATCTCAGTTCCATTCCAGGAACCCACATGAAGATGAAAAGACAGAGCCAGCTGCACAAAGTTGTCCTCTGACCTCCACATGGGCTGTGGCAGTGCCCAGGATTGTAGAAGCTGTGTTTTTTATTTGAGGGAGGGGCAATTTAAAATAAGGTTTTTTTTTTTTTTTTTTTTTTTTTTTTTTTTTTTTTTTTTTAAGAAAGCCAGTTCTTCTATATTTTCAAAGTTGCTATTATGAAGTTAAGAATGTTCCCTTATTAAGTGCTGTGTGTCCATTGATGGTTAGGGCTCCTTTTATTTACAAGGTGACTTTGTGTGCTCCCAAAACCCCCACCTCTCATTTCAATACAAATAGGCAGACCACTACCAGAAGACTGCTCCCTTTGAGTATAGTTTTGAACTTCCAGATTTATCATGAATGAAATTCACACACAAACCACAGCATCCAGAGCTATAGTTGGTCCCTCCCTTTGGGACCTGTCCCTACAGATGAGCCTCCCACCCTCAGATTTCCAGGGGAAGCAGCATTGCCTTAGAGGGGATGAAGTAATAGCCTTGTGAGACCCATGGCCCTAGAGTGGGCGGTGGAGAACCGTGAAGGACCACTGAGCACTCAAAGCCAGACATACTCCACCTGTTTTAACATAAGTTCAACTCTGGGAGATTTTACCCTGTGTCGGTCAGTCTGTGCCCTGCTCTGAGTCACTCCATATTATGTGAACAGTGGCATTCAGATCACACTATGCCCTGGCTGACTCCATTATACAAATAGCACTTGGTCCAACTTTGACTGTAACACAGAGGCAGGTGTATTAAAAACCACACCAAAAACCAGGACTCAGAACTTACCCAACACATCAGACTGATGAAGGGTACAGCAGTTTCACCCAGACCCCATAAAGAGGACGACATCCATCCTGCCAGGTGACAGCCCTAACTGACCTGTCCTCTGACTACTGCGTGTGTACCAAAGCAGCAGCAGCCAGAGGCTGTCTCCAGGACTTTAGCTCCATGCCTGAAGCTGGTCTGGGGTCTCCTCACAGTGCCATTTGCCTGTCTGTCTATCTGTCCACCCAAACAGACCTGGTCCTGTACCTCACCTCCAGGTCCTACAACACTGGTTCTGCAGCCTCCATATGGGTTTGTTAATCCATCCACCTGCAGTCTTCTCTACTTCCGCTTCCAGGGAGCCCTCCTTGATTTCTTAGGACTCTTCAGCACTTAACCCTTCTGGAGCTATTCTGTGTCCTACATAGGCAGATAGAGGGCAGATAAATAGATAGATAGATAGATAGATAGATAGATAGATAGATAGATAGATAGATTAGACAGATAGATGATTAGTGTGGGAGACCAGCTCCCACAGTTACGACAGGGTACTCTTGAGGAGTGAGGGATAAGAGATATTAAATAAAAGGATAGAGGAGAGAGAAACAGATAGAAACTCAGGATAGTCTTGGGAGGGTCTAGATCATTATCCACCAGCCCCCTTCTGTCTCTTCTGAAGGGCTTTTTATAGGAATGCCAACGGGTGGAGCAAAAAACCTCCCCCTAGCACAGCCAACTGTAGACCCTTCCAATCACCTAGTAACCATGCACATGGTCAAACAATCCTCTAATGCAGCCCTGCTGGGTATAGCAAGCTCAGATCTCACTAGAAAACCTTTGTGGGCTTCCACAGATTAGATAGATAGATAGATAGATAGATAGATAGATAGATAGATAGATAGATGATTAGACAGACAGGCGACAGACAAACAGACAGACAGATAGATAGATGTGGTATGTGATACTTGATCTGAGAATTGATATTAGTGATTGGTTGGAATGAAAGAGTCTGTGCTTGTTTCTGCCAGCGACCAAGGGAAGTCAGGACTACTTGGTAAATTATGGCTAACACAGCTTACTTACCTTGTGAACCTTCTGTCATTCAATAAATTCTGACCTTGAATAAAGATACCACACATCATCTGTTTCTGGCGTGGCGCTATGTGTCATCTTTTTGGACGCCTTGTCCATTGTCCTGGCCAATGCTGGGATGGACAGTGAGGCTCATAGATGATTACCCATGACAACGGGATGGGGGTGGGGAGACAGAAGCAGCAGAACAGCTTGGCTGGGTGGAATTTTCCCTTCACAGTAGCTGGCTGCCCATGCCTACCGACCCCATGCCCCACTGCATACCCCATCAGCTGTACCTTCCGTCCCACTGGGAGCTCCTTCAGGAAGCTCTGATTGCAACATCCTGAATTCCATCTTTCTTTCTCCTGTAGCCCTGGGCTGATAGAAGGCAAGTCAGCCACATGGCGTGACTCACAAGCCTGACATCTACTAATCATGGTCTTAGGTAACATTTTATTATCTGCCCCTGTTATGTGAAGTTTTGTTTTACTCTTTATTCCTTATATTATTTACCTTAAACCCAATTGCCAAAAATGCCTTGCTGGTTCCAAGAGGCTGTAAGACTGCTCTGGGGTCTTTGGTGGATTTTGTTTTGTTTTTCTTTGTTGTTGTTATTGTTTACTTTGAGACTGAGTGTCACCATGTAGCTCTGTCTAGTCTGGAACTTGCTATATAGACCAGCCTGGCCTCAAACTCACAGAGATTCACCTGCCTCTGCCTCCCAAGAGCTTAGCGATATATTTGTCTTTTAAAGATAAAATGTTTACATTTGAGTAGAAGACTTCATGACAAGTGGCTGGTGTCAGCAAAATAAATAGCGCTCCCCTCTGAGGAACAAAGGAGGTGGCTTATTCTGGAGCCAAATATAAGCAGCGATGGCCCCAGAACACAGATTTGGGTCTCCCCAAATGTCATGTTCCAATGAGGTAAGGAGAAGAAGTCATTAAAGAACACACTTTTTGCCGGGCGGTGACAGAAGCAGCCAGACATGGTGATGCATGCCTTTAATCCTAGCACTCGTGAGGCAGAGCCAGGCAGATCTCTGTGTAAGCCTGGTGTACAGAGTGAGTTCCAGGAAAGGCACCAAAACTACACGGAGAAACCCTGTCTCGAAAAACCAAACCAAACCAAACCAAACCAAAACAAAAAGACAAAAAAAATAAAATAAAATAAAAAATAAATAAAAAACAAACAAACAAACAAAAAAACAAAAAAAAAAACACTTTTCAATACACTTGTGGTCCATCAGGCGGGCAGTTACAGAAACACAGGGAAAGCTCTGCTCCAGGCCTCAGGAACTATCTGACAGCGTTCTTAGCCCCTTGGTGGTGGAAACTGGGGTCTGTTCATACATCCCAAAGGATTTCCCTAATGGCCACAAAAGATGTTAGGCCATTTCAGCAAGAAATGGTTACTAAAGAAGCCAGAGCTGCTTCAGGATAATTTGACTCTAAACTTGCACCATTCCAACCTTCCCACATTACTGCGTTTCTGGTCAGTCAGCCTTTGCAGACACAGCTTCTTTCCAGGAATTCTCATCCACACTGCTCAGTCTCCTCCTCCCATCTTTGGGATTAACAACCCTTATGCCTGTTGAGTGAGGTGGGGGCCACAGACCTGCCCATAGAAGAAAATGGAATACAGGGCCTGCTTCTGCTTCTCTCTCCCTCTCCCTCTCTCTCTGAGCCTCAGTTTCCCCATCTGAATATGTTCTGGTAACTCCCTCATGTTCAGAAGCTTCTGCAGCAATGGGTGACACAGAGAGGCAGGACTCAGTGCAGAGCAGGAAGTGCTGTCTACACAGTCCTCAGTGTCTATCCGGTTCTCAGAACCAAGCTTCTGCCCCTCCTGCTTCATTGGGTCTGATGACGGACAGAATACTAAATGGCTCTTGTTAGAGTTCTTGAGTAAGGTTCCATAGCACTTGCCTTATCCACACTTCAAGTTCTGTTACTTGCATCCAACCACAGTCTCAAAGTATCAATTAGAAAATTCCAGAAATAATTCTGGGGATTCTGGCTAAACCATCCTAGACATAGTCTCATGCCCTGGCCAGCGAGGTCTTCATCCGGGACCTGAATGGAGGACCAGTGAATGAGAGGGACAAGAGATACAAAGAATGAGAGCAAGACGGGATGTCTGATAAAGCTCCAAAATTTTATTTTCCTCTTAAGGCATATATAGGCAAGGGCAAAAAGGGGGGAGGGTGCAGGAAAGAAGGGAACTTTAATCATGGGTTGTTCAGCCAACAGGGAATGTTGCTAGGGGGATTATGTATTCTTGCTTAACTGCCTAACTGCAGCGCGGTCACCTGATTTCTGAGAAGAGGTTCTGGTATTTGTGACAAGAGGTTCTGGTGCTATGGAGACTTAAGCAAGGCCTAGATCTAGAAAAAGAGGAGAAGCCCAAATATGGCGGCATGTGTGTCAAGGGTCACTTAGGCTTTGGCTCCTGTCAGTCTCAGAGAAGGTAAGCCAGAGAACTCAGGCCAGATGAGAGCTAGGGTTTTGAAGGACTGGGATATGACCCCATCAGATTGGAGTGGTCAGGGCAATCAGGTGTGGGGGGCGAGCAGGGCAGGCCTTGACATACTGACTAGGTAGGGATCTAAGGGAATCTTTTTGTTTGTTTGTTTTTTGACAGGGTTTCTCTGTGTAGCTTTGCGCCTTTCCTGGAACTCACTTGGTAGCCCAGGCTGGCCTCGAACTCACAGAGATCCGCCTGGCTCTGCCTCCCGAGTGCTGGGATTAAAGGCGTGCGCCACCACCTCCCGGCAAGGATCTAAGGGAATCTTAAAGGAAGTGCCTTGACAGACCCAGGAGAAAACTTGGAAGTAAGACCATTGGGATTTTGACCACACACCTGCAACCCTCTTGATAAGGAAGAGTAATTTGCCCTGCTGGGTGCTCATTCAAGGCTGCCTCAGCACTGGGCGGGGGGTCAGCTGAAGAGGAACAAGTGGGTAGAGAGCCCCAGCCAGTGTCCTGCCCTCTGCTTCGGAGTCACTGTGAATCCATTTCCAAACTGGCACCAGGAACCCACAGTGGCAATCATTCTCAAAGTGGTGAGCGGGTGGCCTGGATAGGGAGGCAAGAGGGTCCCTGAGACTTGTGATATGAAAGAACTGGAAAGCGATGGACCCCATTCCTTCTTCCTGCGACTATGACATCATGCTTTAAGGGTCTTTGTCACGACAGCACCCCACCCACCCCACACTGCTGCCATGCTTCTAAAGGACAGTTCACTGGTAGGCAGACAGTTGGGGGAGAGGCATGACTAGGTAATAAAGGTGATGGCCTTCCAAAATGGCTGCCTTTTGGCTTCCTCACCTCCAGACCCGAGACAAAAACCTCATGGCTTAAAACAAAGGCCTTGCAGGCTTTTGTGTCCCACCAGCAGGCCCCCTGCTGATGAACTGACTCAACATGTCCCAGGCAAGGTCAAGACATCAGTGTGCAGTTGTGGGGCAATCAACCACCCTATCTCTCTTCAAAGCAACAAATCCTAAATTAGGGGAGGAATCTTTTCAGAGACATCCAAAAACCAGCCCACTCTGCAAAGCAGAGGGTCTTTCTCTGTGTCTCTGCTACGTGCATGTGTCTCCTCACCCCCGGTAAACGCTTTCCTGCAACTCCTGACCTGTTCCCTCCCTTTGCAGTATTCTGGGATTTCTCTGCTGCCTACCTGGTGTACTTGAGAGTTTCCCGCCTTTCTGTTCTTTAATAGGCAGAGAAAACGAACCCTATCAAGACCCCTAGACTGTATCATTTCATGTAAAGTACACACAAGAGACTTGTGCTGATGGGCCCTAACACCAATGGGAGGTGAGACAAGGAACTCAGACCAACATCATATAAGAGGTGATTTCAGTACCCCAATTTCATCTGGACAAAAAGTAAACAGAAAAACACCAGAATTAAATGACATTATACATCAAATGAACCTAACATATATCTACAGAATACTACATATACACACACACACACACACACAAACACACACACACACACAAACATACACACACACACACACACACACACACACACACACACACACACGAAACTTACCCTACTCAGCAGCACATGAAAGATTCTCTAAAATAGACTTCATCTTAGGACACAAACAAATTTTAACAAGTTCAGAAAGACTGATGACACCAAGTATCCTATTTGATCACAATGCAGTAAAGCTTAAACCTGACAGCAAACCAATCTCTAGTAAATACACAAACTCATGGAGGTTAAACAGCTCATTACTGAATGATTAATGGGTCAAAGAGAAATCAAGAAAGACAGAAAAATTTTTTCTGGAACTAACTGAAAATCAAAAAGAAAACAACAAAACCTCTGGACACATTAAAGGAAGTTAAGTCTATGAGGACCTAACTTGACTTTTTCCTGTAAAATCATTCCTCATTCTCTTTTTTATATAAACAAAAGGCTGAGAACATTAAAACGTGATGCTAGAGTTCAGCTGCTGCTGAGGTCACAGGTGCATACCCAGAGGAGCCCTTCTCCTCTCACAGGTATGACAGGCAGCCTAGAGACACTGTCTGTGGTCCCTAAAAGACTTCCAGGTGCCAGCATTTAGAACTTGCAGAAGTGAGTTTGCAAGAAAGCAGTCATTGGCAGCTACACCTCCAACAGGTGAACCTTGAAAACATTATGTCACTTCAAAGAGATTGCATGTATGTGTGTGTGGGGGGGGGTGGTTATATAATACATGTGATATATATGTCAATGAAATCAGTTATCAAAGACCAAGCGTCATTGAAGCCCAATCTAAGGTAATGACCAGAACATAAAAATCTATAGCAACAGGAAGTGCAGTAGTGTACGGACAGCCTGGACAGTGCAGGACAGGGGTCATGAATGGCTGTAGTGAGAGGTTCTCCAGAGCATTGCATCTGGCTTGAATTCTGGAGTATTGGCACCTAGACTTTGAACTGCCTTTTGTTATGCTACCTTTGCTGATTTGTTATCTTTTATTTGAAGCATTTGATTCTTCTCTGAGTTCTTTCTGAAGGATTCAGAGCCTTTGCAAAACTTGGTTACGAGAGGACTTGGAAAATCAAGATGTGTCATGGCTGAGAATTGCTTGGGTAAATGGTTCCTTCAACCAGCTTCAGATAAGAGGTCTTGGAGGCATCCAGGCAGTGAGACCAGGTCCTGTACTCAGTGCATGAGTTGGCTGTTTGGAACCTGGGGCTTATACAGGGACACTTGGCTCAGCCTGGGAGGAGGGGACTAGACCAGCCTGGACTGAATCTACCAGGTTGAACTCAATCCTCAGGGGAGTCTTTGCCCTGGAGGAGATGGGAATGGGGGGTGGGCTGGGGGGAAGGTAGGGGGGCAGAAGGGGGGAGAACAAGGGAATCCGTGGCTGATATGTAAAATTAAATTAAATTATAAAATAAAAATAAAGATAAAAAAGAAATTGACTTGCTAACAGGTGTAAATTTTCTAACAATAAAAAAGGTTTTCTTTTTTCTTTTTTTTCTTCTTTCTTTCTTAATTTATTTATTTTTATTTTATTTATTTTTGAGGAACAAAGAGCAGTCAGTTCACCAGAAGCTGATTCCCCTGATGTTTTGCTAAACCTAAACTTCATCTTGGAGTGACACTTTTCTTCCACAAACCTGCAAAATAGAACAACACTTGGCACCCAACCTCATGGGGCTGGGAGAAAGAAAGGATCCGGACACTCCAGAACTGGAGGTATGAAGTGTGCTCTCAGGTAAGAGAACTCCAGGATTTGTCAGGGAAATGGGGAATTTAAATTCCCCATATCAGGAGAGGCAACAAGTAAAAAGGCTCCTGAGACAAAGAATAAATCAAGGAAAAAGGCCCTTCTCTATAGAAAAAGGGGAGATGCTTAATCAAGAAAAGAGAAATATTCCTGGTAGAAAAGTGTTTATGTTCAGATTAGTTGGAAACCTCCAGACATGATCAGTCTGACGTGATGTAAAGAAGCAACGGTGGCATATGAAATGCATTCACCCTACATAAGACAGAATTGAAATAACTGGACTACTCAGAACAGAATCATTCTGAAGGATTGGAAGAAATCAGTGAGAGCTGGAACTCAGAGCTCTCTGGTTTGCAAACTGCCTGTCAGCTCTTTTAGGCCAGGGCTGACCAGTCCAGAGTGGCAGCACCACAATTCCAAAGAGGGAGGGCGGGGCTTCACTGAGGCAGCATGAGCTAGCACAGCCTGCCCAGAACTTAGAATTTGCTTGTTTGTTTGCTTAATTTTAGTTTAAATGTGTTCTGTTTTTCCCTCAGAGTGGAAATAACTCATTATCAATGGTCCCTTCCTGGGAGAAAGGAAAAATCGAAACAAGCCTGACTTCTAAGGCAAAAGCAATGACAATCAGGGCACAAAGTAATAAACTAATGCTGTTTAAATTTCCAGAGGTTTTAGTCATTCATCATATGGAGGATGTTCTTTTCTCCTGATCATCTAGTGGATGCTCAAATTAATGCTTAATTTTCATGGCAAATAAACTCAAAGGCAAAATTCATAATTTTAAATTGTATCATTGGGTATGCTCTTATCTATCATTACTGAGGATTTGGCTCTGCTCTTTAAGTTGCTTTCTGGAGGCTCTTGCTTAAATTCTATAAAAATGTAACACCTGAAACAGAATGGGTTATTGACCTCTTGGGCAATTTGGCTGCTAAGGCAAAAGCTCATGGAAATAATCTCTTACTGATGGAGAACCTACAAGAATTATTTTTCTACCTAAGTAAGATGCAGGTAAATTGTGTTAGACCCTAAGTTAAGGTCTGTAAGCCCCACCTGCCCAAGGACCAGTAACTTCCTGGGGTTCTGGGAATTGTGATTCCTAACAACAAAGCATCATGGGAAAGTACAGTGGCCTATGAGTTTTGTCCACAAAAGACCTGACAGCACATGTCTGGGGGCCATTCAGGAGGAAAAGATTACAGATGATAGTCCTGACCAAATTCCATCTTGGTCAGTATTTAACATTTTGAATAAAAGTTTGCTTCAATTCAGCCAAAATGGTGGAGCTAGTTTTTCTGGCAAATTTCAGGATTAACAATTGCTGTTCCACACTGTTAATAATTGACAGCTGGCATTAATAAGTCGCTTGGGATCTATAAAGAGGATCCTCTTTTTAAGATTTTATAAAAAATATCCCATGGGTATTGCCTAAAGTTACTGTGTTAATATCCCATACAGAAGCTGGGTGGTGGTGGTGCACACCTTTAATCCCAGTCCCTCCAGGACAGGCACCAAAACTACACAGAGAAACCTTGTCTTGAAAAACCAAAAAAAAAAAAATCCTAGATAGATTGCTTTTGATGGTTTTATGGGTGGCTTATGTAAAAAGAACTATGCAGATTAAAAACTGGTGATTAAATTTCTCAATTGCTATTACTCCCATATCTTAAAGGAAAAGCAGCTCCAATATGTAGGACAGAAGATTTTGGAAGTACTGGAAAGAAAGTATTTTGACAAACTGTTACTAATGATGAGAGGTCAAAGTGGAAATTACAAATAAATGGCATTGAGATTGGAGGTTTAATGGACACTGGCGATGATGTAGCTATAATTTCTCAAGAATCTTGGAATCCCAACTGGTCTTTACAAGAAGTCTCCATTCATTTTTTAGGCACTGGGACAACATCTCAGATGAAAAAAAGTGTATATTGGATTAAATGCATAGGATCTGAAAGACCAGTAGGGATATTAAAGTCTTATGTGGCTGATATAGCCATGAATTTATGGGGGAGAGATTGGTTACAACATTGGGGAGCTCAGATTAATGTTTCTACAATTTCAGAAACAGCTCATAAAATGATGCTTAAAATGAGTTATATCTTGGAAAAGGTATTGGAAAGAATTATCCAGGAAAGTCACAGACTATACAGGTTGTCCAACAACAGGACAAGGCACAAATTGGTTATCCCAATTTGGAGTAGGGGCCACTGCCAGAAGCCCAACTGCTCTGCCTTTAAATGGTTAACTAAGAAGCCTGTATGGGTGGAGCAATGGCCCGTAACTAAAGAAAACTTGCAGGCATTTTGAGCAGCTAGTAAAAGAACAGTTAGATGTTAAGCACACAGAGAAAACTACTAGTCCTTGGAATTCTCCTGTATTTAAAAAAAAAATCTGGAAAATGGAGATTGTTAACTGATTTGAGAGTTGTAAATAAAGTAATTCAACCAATGGGATATTTTCAGCCTGGAATTCCTTTACCTTCTTTATTACCTGTAGATGTAACCAACCATCTTATTAAATAAGGAACACAGAACCAATGCAAAGAAGAAAGCCGAGAGGTCAGAGCTAAGAGCTAAAACCTTACCCTTTCTCCTGTGGTGGTCCTATCTCTCCGAAAGAGAGCTACTTCCTGTGTTAAAGTCTTTATAAAGACTTTTGTTTCTGCCTTCTCACTGGTTGTAAACCCAACCACATGACCGCCTCATCTCTGCCTGTCTGTATAGACCTCCAGGTCTTCTATGGTTGGTATTGAGATTGAAGGCGTGTGTCTCCAATACTGGCTGTATTCCTGAACACACAGAGATCTACCTAGCTCTGCCTACCAAGTGCTGGGATTACAAGCGTACACCACCACCGCCCGCCTGGCTTTCCTATGGCTTGCTAATAGCTCTGACCCCCAGGCAACTTTATTTATTAACATACAAATAACATTTTAGTACAAAATAAAATATAACCATAATTACCTAAGACTAGCCTATTACAATTATTGATCTACAAAATTGTTTCTTCACTATCCCTTTACAAGAACAAGATAGAGAGAAATTTGCTTTTATAGTGCCTACCTATAATAATGCCCCGCCTGTAAAGAACTATCAATGGAAGGTCCTTCTTCAAGGAATATTAAACAGTCCAGTTTTGTGTCAATATTTTGTACTTCAACTACTAAATATGGTTCAAATAATTTCCTCAATCCATTATTTACCATCATATGGAAAACATTTTTATTGCTTGCTTCTGATACAGATAACTTAGAAAAAAAGTTTAATGTAGTACAAAGGGTTTTACCTTGTTGGGGATTACAGATTGCTACTGAAAAATTACAAAGAGGACAGTCTCTTAATTCTTTAAGATTTAAATCAAGTAAACAGAATACAGCCAGGAAGATTAGAAGGCATCAATTACATACTCTTAATGTGTTCAAATTTTATTGGGTGATATTAACTGGTTGTGGCCTACTATGGGACTAACTACTCAAAACTTAACTAATTTGTTTCAAATTTTGTAAGGTGACTCAGATTTAAACAGCTCAAGGCAATTGACAACTGAAACAGAAAGGAATTGGCTCAAGTAGAACAGCAATCTCAAAATGCCTATGTAGATAGATTAGATCTTACAAGTGAGTTTATTCTAGTTATTTTACCTTCTACCCATTCCCCTACAGGACTCATTATGCAAAGGGAGGATAATATTTTAGAATAGATTTTTTTTTAGCTCATAAACAGAATAAAAAGTTCAAAACCTACATAAATAATATTTCTGAATTAATTATAAAGGGAAGAATGAGACTTTGTTAATTGTCAAGAATGGATCCAGCTGAGATTTAGTACCCTATACTAATGCTGAAATTATGCAATTGTGGATGATTAATGGTGATTGGCAAAGAGCTCATAGCAATTTCTTAGGAGAAATTAACAACAAATATCCCCAAAGCAAGTGACTTGAATTTATGAAAAGAATAGAATGCATTCTTCCCCTCATAGTCAAAAAACAAAAACAGTCGGGTGGTGGTGGCGCACGCCTTTAATCCCAGAACTCGTGAAGCAGAGGCAGGCGGATCTTTGCGAGTTCGAGGCTAGCCTGGTCTACAGAGCGAGATCCAGGAAAGGCACAAAGCTACACAGAGAAACCCTGTCTCGAAAAACCAAAACCAAAACAAACCAAAATCAAAACCAAAACAAAACCCAAAAACCAAAACTTTCATTTCTGGGGCTCTTGCATTTTGTACTAACCCAAATGAATTAGAAATGGCTGGCTATAAAGCAGGAGACATAGGTAAGGTAATTCAAAGTCCATATACTTCAGTTCAAAAATCAGAGTTATATGCCATTTTAGTGGGTTTTTTAGACTTTAATAAATCTCTTAATATAATGACTGGTTCTTAACACACAGAAGGGGCCATGTTACATATAGAAACTGCAAAACTTATGCCTGATAATTCAAAATTAACTTCGCTATTCATGCAACTGCAACAAGCAATCCAGGACAGAAATTATTCGCAACATGTCCCACATATCCATCCTCATCCTGGATTTTCTGGGCCATTAGCAAACGGAAATGAAGAAGTGGATCAATTATTGATAGGAAAATTTCAAAATTTCATAAAAAACATTCATGTTAATAGTAAAGGCTGGTGCCAGGCAATGGCAGCGCTTGCTTTTAATCCCAGCAGTTGGGAGGCAGAGGCAGGCAGATCACTGTGAGTTCGAGGCTATCCTGGTCTACAGAGCAAGTTCCAGGACAGCTAAGGCTACACAGAGAAACCCTGTCTCAAAACAAAAACAAACAAAGAAAACAACAAAAAAAAAATAGTAAATGCTTAAATTTTGTTTCATTTACCGGGCAACAAACTAAAGAAATTATGAAAAACTCTCCTACTTGTTCTTTGCATAAGCAAGTTCCTTTCCCCTGCAGAGAGTAATCCTAAAGGTACACAAAAGATAAAACTTTGTAAATGGATGTATTTCATTGAACAAAATTTTAAAAATTAAAATGTACTCATCATGTCATTGATAAATACTCTGGATTTCAAGGGCATCTGCTTTGAGCTCTGAAAAGGCTCATTATATGATTACAAATTTATTAGAGGCAATGGTTCTAATGGGTATACCAATACAAATTAAAACTGATAATGTCCCTGCTTATGTTTTCAATAAATAAAACAATGTTTTTTGCACGATATAACATAAAACACATTACAGAGATACTGTATAATCCTACGGGACAAGCAGTTGTTGAAAGATCTAGTCACACTCCACCAGAGATTGTTTTTCATATTTATTTATTTGTTTGTTTGTTTTTTCAAGACATGTTTTCTCTGTGAAGCAGTCCTGGCTATCCTGGAACTCATTCTGTAGACCAGGCTGGCCTCGAAACTCACAGAGATCAGCCTGCCTCTGTCTCTCCAGTGCTGGAATTAAAGCTGTGCACCACCACCATCTGGCAAGAGATCCTTTTTAAACAGAAGGGGGATATGAGGACCCCCAGAGATAGACTGCATAATGATTTACTAATTTAAATTTTTTAAATGCTAATTAAACAGGGACAAGAGCTGCTGAAAGTATTGGATTGTGGAATAAACTGCTGAATTCAGTCAGCCTGTGTATTGCAAGGATGTTTTAACATCAGAATGGAAACCAGAAAGGTGTTGTGCTGAGGCCGAGGATATGCTCATGTTTCTGCAGGAGACAAAAAAGTTGTGGTTATCAACATTGATAAAAATTTGACACGAGCGAGGGAAGTCTCTTGGACGTTTGGCCGCTGACATGGGTGAGGTGATTCTGGGGAAAAAGAGATGCAAAGCCTTTAAAATGGATGGCTGATCCTTCCACCTGTTTAAGAATTTGTGTGACAAAGGGGATGTGATAGTTCAACTTCCTGAGAAATCTTTAAATGCTACAACTTTGTTCCTTGCTGTACTGTCTCTGGTAACTGTACAGGTTCTGGGAACGGACCATACATATTGGGCATATATTCCTAATCCTCCAATTAACATAGGAGTAAGTTGGAGAAATATGGATATTCTTGTGGTACTTAGTGAATTTTCTTGGCTTCCTAGTCCTTATGACAACCAAGGACCTATTAAGCCTATGAAGGAGGGTAAGGAAATCACAAATTATACTGTAGGGTGCAAGGAATTCCTATTTGTATGGGTAATGGAATTCAATGTCTAAATATAACTTTCAAGTGTGGTTATCTGTAGTTGGTACTATCATAATAAGTTCTATATGCTTCATACATCTGGTTTCAGAGGACAGGAGATTAATGCCACTAGTTCTATAAATCTGCCATTTTGTGAGATGTGGACAAGGAATCCGACTGGGTACATTGGCAACAGTGTAAGAGTAAGAATCCTGGAGTGGTTACTAATATCTCTCATGGATACATTGTTGATTGGAGCCTGTATGGCTTCCTGGAGGAAAGTATTTTTACTCAGAATTGAAACGGCACAGATATAGTTCGAATGGAATTATTGGAATTAGTTTTACTGTGAATGAACCTATCCAATGATATGGAGTTGGAATGTCAAATACTCTCCTGCAATTTGGCAATTCAGTTCAGACTAACTTGTGAAAATTAGCAAGTACCATCTGCCCTCTTAAAACATGGGAAAGAAGCTGGGCGGTGGTGGCACATGCCTTTAATCCCAGCACTTGGAGGCAGAGGCAGGCGTATCTCTGTGAGTTTGAGGCCCACCTGGTCTACAAAGCAAGTGCCAAGAAAGGCGCAAAGCTACACAGAGAAACCCTGTCTCGAAAAACAAAACAAAACAAAAAAACAAACAAAAAAAATGGAAAAGAAAGTTAAACATCAAGTACGATAAGTATTCTTTGTCTTTTAGATGAAATAAAGTTGCCTTTTTATAGCATGTATATCATTACTTTATTTGTTACTGAAAAGGTCTATAAAATGGCAACCTAATAATTATAGTATCACTTGTGAGTGCTGACTCTTCATACCCATGTTAATTCTAGTAAGTCTGTAAATGTAATCTCTGTATGTTCAGACATTCTTAGAGCAAGGCTGGCAATCTGGTTAGTAGTGAAGTTGTCGAGGCCATGGCAAGACTCACCTGTGATGATCCTGGTACAGAAGCCCGCTGAAAGGTTAAGAAGAACTCATCAGATGACTGGATTGATTATTGCACTGACTGCTTCTGCCGCTATGGCTGGACTGGCACCTCATGAGGAAATTCAAACTGCTGAGTTCGTTAGAGATGGCATAAGCATTCTACAGAACTTTGGACTCAACAAAATAACATAGTGAGATAGTTAATGAAATACCTGATTTGATACAAAACCGTTATACTATTGAGAGATCAGTTAGAAATATTGGGGGAACAGATGAAATAAAAATGTGATTGGACTGCTACATTCTATTATATTACATTTAAGGTTCATAATAGCAAGCAAGACTGGGAAAAGGTTAAGATGTGTTTGATGGGTCACTCCACTTCTTCTCAAATGATTTACGATTTACAACAAGAAATTAAGGAAACTTTTTCAAAAACTTTCCTTATCCGATGTGACAGGAAGGGATGTTCTGGAAAGGCTTATACATCAGCCTCATTCAATCCTGTACATCACTTTAATAGAGCTCTTGTTCTAGCAGATGTTATCCTTGTTCTAGCAGTAATGACTTTATTGGTTTTAAAATGTACTTTTGCTTATTTGTATAAGATTGTAAGACAAAAACTATAGAGAAAAGGCTGTGTTTACCGTGCAGCTACATAACCTCCAACATAATTAATTGCAGTTTAAACAGAAGGGGGAGATGTAACTAGAGATCCCACAGAGCATTGCATCTGGCTTGAATTCCTCAGTATTAGCACCTAGACTTTGAACTGCCTTTTGTTCTTCTTTCCTTTAGTTTGAAATAGTTGATTCTTGTCTGAGTCCTTCCCGAAGGATTCAGAGACTTTCCAAAACTTAGTTTTAAGAGGACTTGGAAACCAAGATGTCTCATGGCTGAGAATTCCTTGGGCAAATGATTCTGTCAAACAACTCCAGATAGGAGGTTTTGACTTGCTAAGAGGTGTAAACTGTATAACAATGAAGAAGGATTTTTTGCAAAGCTGTGGGCAACCATTTCACCAGAAGCTAAGTCCGCTGCTGATTGCTAAGCCAAAATTCATCTTGGAGTGATCCTTTTCTTCAACAAACCCACAAAAAACAGAACACCAACAAATGGCCCGGAAGTTTATTTTGAGGAGAAAGCATTTGAAAATTGACTATGGTGATGATAGGCATATCCATATACACAATATACAAAACACCTATACTTGCATATTAAGTGGGTGAGTTGTGCATTATGTGATTTGTAGCTTATAAAAAGCCATCAAACACAATGATTAAGTTGCACAAAACAGGCACAGAGCCCTTATCTGTGTTATGACATGGACGGTGCCACTCCAAAAAAAAAAAAAAAAAAAAAAAGGCTGACTGAGAGGCCCACAAGATCCTCAGTGTGATAACTGATAGTTCTTGTGCATGTCCACTTAGGTGTGGTACTAAGCATGTGAGGCACCTCAGTCAAAATGCTCTTGCAATGGTAACATGGAAATATGATTGACCTTTACATCTGTAGACTTCCTGACTATGGGTACCTCGGCCCAGTCTGTTGAGGGCCTTGTAAGCAAAGACTGAGGAACGTTGAAATGAGATTCACATCTGCACACTGCAACCTAGACAGTCTGTGCTTCTAGCCTGTGGGTTGAAGATTTGAACTCAAAGCTGCCTTGCCAGACCAGACCTAAACCCAAGCCTGATGCCCTGGTCCACAGGTTTAAAAAGAGCCAGACCTATCAGAGCCAATTCTTTCTTTCGTTCTTTCTTTCTTTCTTTCTTTCTTTTTTTTTTTTTTTTTTTTTTTTTTTTTGATTTGGAGACAGGGTTTCTCTGTGTAACTCTAGCTGTCCTGGAACTTGCTCTGTAGACAAAGCTGACCTCCAACTCACAGAGATCCACCTGCCTCTGTCTCTCAAGTGCTAGAATTAAAGCCAGGCACCACCTCCACCTTCAGAGGCAATTCTTTCAGGCAAATCTCTCCATCTATCTCGCTGATTCTCTCTGCCATGCTCTCTAGCTGTGCTGGTGTGCATGCATTGGCACTATTCCTGAGCACTTTAGACGTGAAGAGAACCCACACCCAAATAGGGCCACATGCATGCACACATATACATAAAATATAAATGTAATAAAAATTTGAAAATTGGTGGCGACTGCCAGGGGTTAGCTATGGGTAATATCCTGTCACCTCACTGAAAGCAGGTGGTGTGGGAGAGACAAGCCCGGAATTTGTCAGTTCCAATTCTCTTAGTGCCCTTCCCTAGGGTTCTGAGCTCCTCTTCTAACCTCTCAGATTTTCAACGGTCTTTTGGTGCACTTCCGTTGAGCTCCGACTCTGTTTTGGTTTGAACCTTCCCACAAGGTTCCGACCTTCTTTGGTGCAGTTCCATCAGGATTCTGCCTCTCTTGGTGCTTTTTACTTACGGTTCTAACACCTCAATACTCCATCTTTCTTTTGTTCACTTTGCTCCACAGCACTCCATCCCTGTCTTGGTGTGCTTCTCTCTAGTCTTCAACTGTTTGTTGGTGCCTTTCTATCAAAGTTCAGAACCTTTTGGTGAACTTCCCCTCGGGGATGGACCTTCTCTTGAAGTGCTTCCCTCTAGGCTGCGACCCTCTCTTATACTTCCTTCAGGGTTCTGACCCACTTCAGGGGCCCCACATTGAGGCGCTCCTTTTCTTGGCCGGTCCCTCAGGACTATGAATCTCTTCAGGCACTCCTCTCTTGAGACTTGGACTCTTCTTTTGTGCCCGTATTTCAGGGATTTACCTCTCTTGACACCCGTTCCTCAGTTTTCAGAGCCTCTCTGGGCGTCCTCCCTTGAGAAGATTGGAGCCTTGAAGGAAGAGCACAGAGAGTCGGAACCATGAGGGAAGAGCACCAAAGCAGGGTCAGAGGTCTAACGGAAGTGCACCAAAAGACCGTTGGCGATCTGAGGGATTAGAAGAGGGACTCAGAACCCTGAGGGAAGGGCACCAAGAGAGCTAGAAATCTGAAGGAGAGGCGCCAACAGAGAACTGGCCCCGAGTCAAAGTTAGAGCCCTGAGGTAGGAGCATCAAGAGAGGTCTTAAGAGAGAGACTTAAAAGAAGTGCCCAAAGAGATGATTGGAACTCAGAGGCAAGGTTGACAAAGGAAGATCTGACCCCTGAGGAAAGGGAGCCAGGTACCCTGAAGGAGGGACATCAGAAGATGGTTAGAGCCTTGAGTGAGGAATGTGCCAATGGAGACTGGGGTTGGGGGCCGAGAAAGAGGCACCAAGACAAAGGTGGATCCCGGGGGGAGGGACTCCAGAAAAGGTTTTAGGTCCTCCAGGGGGCAACCCCATAGAGTTGAAGCCCTAAAAGAAGGGGTCCAAAGACTTTTGTAGGCCCGAGGAAGGGCATTAAGAGAGGTTGAGAGAGAGTTGGAGCTTTTAAGGAAGTGCATCAAGACATGGTAAGAGCCCTGAGGGATAAAGAGAGAGCCTTGATAGAGGGTCCCAAATAACAGAGTTCTGAGGGGTCAGAAGAGAGGGTCAGAACCCCGAGGGAAGTGTATCAAAAGAGTCCAGCCTTAAAGAAAGGACTCCAAAACTGAAGAACCCCAAGAGTGGGTCAAAGTCTTGAGAGAGGGGTGCTTAAGAGAGCCTCAGTGCCATGAGGGAGCAGGAGCTATGCCAAGAAAGGGAGAGACTTAAAGGTAGGACCCCCATGACAGTCAGATTCCTGAGGGAGGAGCTGCAAGAGAGGATCAGAACCTTGAGAGAGTTTTGAAAACTTTTGAGGTCCTGCCTTTAGATAGTCTCCTTCCCAGGGCCCCAGAAGAGACGCTACCAACGGCAGCAATAATCTGCAGGAAGTGAGTCTGAGTACACCATGCTCTTATGTCCGTCCTTTAACTTTATTCCTTTAAGACAAAATTCTATCTACACAGCTTCAGTTCTGGTCTCACATTCAGCTCCTCTGTGTGATTTTTCTCCCTGTCCTCTCATTGTCCTAGATCGAAGCTCTTTTGCTCTCCACCTCGTCTTAGAACTCTGATCCTCCATCCATTTTGTCCTTTTCTCTCCTACTCTCCTGATCCAACTCAATTCACCTGCAATCTACAAAAACTCTGCCTCTTCCTGGTCAGGTGGGGCAACCCTGCTGGGAGCTAGGAATTCTGCCTCAGTACTTCACTGCACCTGGTGTGCAAAAAACCCTTTTGCTCTAGAATGCCACTTGGTCTGTGAGAGGGGGAGGGTCTGAGCTTCATCTGCACAAGAAACAAAGCTATGTTGTCTCCAAGGCAGTGTCTCCAGAAGGATGTTTACCCCAATTCAGGAAACCTTTTGCCATCATGGCCTAGGATGCTTGAGAAGTATTTCAGATAAATACATTGTTAGGAGTTCTTGGAACCATACACAGCATACAAGAAAATCATTGCAGGAACTGGCTAATATGTATACAAAAGCTAAAATATCACCCAGACTCTTTAAGCCATGGCTTGACCTTCAGAAAAGTCATTGGCCTTCCAAGTAGTAGCTTGTGTGACAGTAGCTGGATTCCATTCCATTTTCCTGCAGCTTGCAGAAAGAGAGAGTTGCCAAGAGAGCTTGAGAGCCCTAGGGAGAGGTGCAAAAGAGGGAGAAAACAGAAGGTGGGGCTGAGAGTTGATCAGAACACAAATGGAAGGGTACCAAGAGAGACTGATAGAGGGAGAGAGAGGGAGAGAGAAGGAGAGGAGAAAGAGACAAGAGAAAGAGAGAGAGAGAGAGAGAGAGAGAGAGAGAGAGAGAGAGAGAGAGAGAGAGTCAGTTGAATCCTTGAGGGAAGGGCACCTGAGGGAGTTGGTCAGAGGCTTGAAAGAAGGACACCACTATGTCCAGAGACCTGAGGAAAGGGCACCAGGAGATGGTCAGGGATCAGAGCCTAGGAGCAGAGCTCCAATAGAAGGTCATCTGGAAGCAGAGGCACCAAGGTAGAGCTCCTGAGGGAGGAGCACCAGGAGAGTGCCAGGGTCTGAGGGGTGGCAACAATAAAGATTCACAGCCCTGCAGGGGGAATGCCAGGTGAGGGTTTTCAGTCTTGGGTGAATCACTCCGATGATGTGAGTGAAGGAATGACGCTCCAGAGCTTGGAGCCTGAAGGAAGGAGTGAAGGTACAGAGGCCCTTGTGTGGGGACAGTCTCCAGTATGGTCTCCAGAAAGAGGATGTTGCTCATCTTCCTCAGACAGGGCCTTCTAGAACATTCCCCTGAGTACAGACAAGTCCAGTGGGGCCAGTGGCTGAGAGATGCTAGCAGAACTTGAGTAACTAACCTGGAACATTCCAGAAGGGCATATTAGATTCCAAGCAAGCATCCATGTTCCAGATATGAGATGATAAGATCCAGCCCAGTGGGACAATTCCATAAGGAAACCCCAGAGGATTCTGCAGGATGATTCTAGAATGGAAAAGCAAGAAGATGAGGAAAGGTTTCTAGCAAGGGTAGGATAACCTTAAATCCAATGTTAGGGTAGAGACCAGATGGGAGGGGAGGATATGGACTATGCCCATGAGAGGAAGAAGGTCTAGAAGGGGGAAGATGGCAGACCCATTAGGACAATTTTACAAGTGGGAAGCAGATTCTGAGTATGGAGCAGAGCAGGATGGAGGAGACAAGGACCTGAAGCTCCTGGGGTAGGAGCAGTAGGACAAGGTTGCCAAGGCCATGACCCGGGATGACTCCTCTGTGCCTTGATCCTCAGGACATGGACCTGGAGCAAGGAGCCTTGCCCTCACTGATGGACATGGCTCTCTTCACTTTCAGGTTCACCTGGTTAGAGATGATGCACCCCTTCTTCTTGATAATTCTCCTGGGACTCCCATGGGTGCACACCACTGTCAACAATACCAGTGGGTTGGACAACAGTACCAGTGGGTTAGACATGGTCATCAAACCTAGGCAAGGTCAGTATGATCTCAAGACTCCCAGTGTGTTGGATGGAAGGAAGCTCCACCTAGAGCTGAATAGGGTTATAAGAAGGCTTGTTTGGGATTGGGCTCACCAGAACCAGGTGGCATGAGTATTGTTAGGTTAACTTGAGACTCAAAGATACTCCTGAGATTGAACAGGTCTGAGGAGACTGAAGACTGCCACAGAGAGCTGCTGACTAGGAGACCCCAGGGAGCATCTGTCCATAGCACTTCCCAGCAGGGACAGCAGGTGCTGAGTCCAGAGAAACACTGGAGGATTGTGGTGTCCTGGGTGGTCACTGTTCCATGGAGGGATGGACTTCTTTGAAGTGCTCAGCTGTTTACATATGGCCAGCCTTTTAGAAAAAGGAAAGGTTCCTAATGAGTCTGCTGCTATTCTGCTGATGGTCTGGCCTTGCCTTAGACTATGGCAGGATCTGAGCTTTTCAGGCATTGGGTGGCTTATACAGAGAACAGTATTGGGAAGCAGCTATGAGCAGAGGGGAGATGGGAGTATAATGGTGAAAAAACTTCTTGGGGAAAAACCCAACAGTAGTTTTTTTTTTCCATCTTCAGAAGTATTTCAATGCTATTTGTGTGCAGCCACAAACACCTTCAACTGCCTACAAATGCATACCTGTGTGGGTAATAGCAGACGCTGTGCAGTAATTGCCATACGTAAGTATCTGTATTCTGGTCATAGGGTGAGTAAGCCTACCTGCACAAGTTTGGGGGACAGGCTCAGTCTGTTCTCTCTGCAGCCAGAGTCACCACTCTTCTGGCAGCTCCTTGAACTGAGAACCTGTTCACAGGTGCTGGGTTCAGCCCACTGATAGGGCAATGTACATCTGCTCATGGAGCCAAGAGCCTGTGGTTGATGGTAGGCTGACAGTCTACACATCCTGAGTATCCAGGGAATGAGACTACTGTGGCCCATCCATGACTTTGTCGCAGGGAGTCTCTCTATTCATATGGGCAGACACCTTGGTTCAGCTTTTGTGAATCTTTGCATACATGTTAGTTTCTGATTTTGTGCATTAACATCCTGTATTAGTTGCTTTCCATTGCTCTGATAAAACGGCCTGAACAAGAAAACATCTAAAATGAGGCATTTGATTGGGCTTCTGTCTTCAGAGGGTTGGAGTCTATAAGAGTGTAGGAAAGGCATGGTGGCAGGAACAGCTGAGAGCTCACACCTGGATTTACAAGCAGGAGACAGAACTAACTGTGAAAGGTGCTAGACTTTTGAAATCCCGAAGCCTGTCCTACACCCCCCCCCATGGTACACCTCCAATACCTTCTGGTCCTTCCCAAATGGTTCTACCAACTGGTTAACAAATATTCAAACTTATGAGCCCATGGGGGCCATTTTCATTCACATCACCATACATCCCAACTAGCCAGATTCAAGCAGTGAGATGCCCAGTTTATCAGGGTGATGCCTGCCATCTGAGATGGAAAAACTAGGGTTGAATCAGGGCACACAACAGGCAAAATAAATATTACTTGCATGAGCAGTGATCTTTTGTGGAGGAGACAGGATAGATTGCAAAGAAGCTGTAATAATCTTCAGTCATGTACATCAAGTAACACATGATGAAAATAGCCACTGGGCTGAGGAATGGGCAGGGAATGGGATGGTATTTCTAAAATGTAGGCAATCAGGCAGCTCTGAAGTTCCCACTTAAATGCCCCCTGCCATGGTGTCTAGACTCAACAGCACAAAGGCTAAACTCATTACAGCTCTAGATGGAGGATAGAAGAACTTTGTCTGGAAAGAGCAGACAGCAATGGTCTTAATACTGCTGCCTCTGTCTAGGGGGAAGTAGCCCTAGTTAACACATCGCTGATTTGTTCCAACAGTAGTTTGTTTCCAGAGGCAGCTGAGGGACTGGACTTGCCCCTTAGGCTTTACTTTGCCAACATCCACCACAGGCAACCTGATAATACCATTAACAAATGGAAGTCACCATATGAGACCAAGACAGAAACGGCCAAATGCATACATTTTCCATGGTTCCCCACACGAGCTCATGGAATTAATGGAAGTGTGTGATGTTGAGCATCGACAAGGTCCTCATAAATGGAGCTATGTGGAGTTATTTCTCCATCACAGTGCAATTGAGCTGTGAATTATTGTGAGGGAAGGACTTGCTGGCTCCTTGACAGGAAGGAACCTTTCTAAGCAGCCCAGTAGGCAGGGAGGCCACCTTGGAATGAGGAAATATTGGGAGTTGGATGATTTGTGAAGAGAGGACTCATCAAAAATGAGTAGACATCCCTGACAGAGAGCTGAAGCTTGACTATGGATTGACACAGAGTTTATGTGGGGGAGGGGGCTGCTTGGGTCTTGATCACAAGGTCCTTCTGTTGTTGTACAGCAGACAAGTCTCAGGGCTGTGGATGGTAAAGCAGTCAGGGTGAGTCCCACATCAGAAGAACTAAATAATGGCTCAGGCTCCAAGGGGAACAAGCAGTAGCAAAGCCTCAAGCCTTCAGCCCAGGGATTCTGGCAGGGTGTTGCCAGTGGGGCTCACTTTACACAACTCCAGTTGGCTGAAACCAGAGCAGATGGAAGTCTCGTTCTCTATGGAGTCTTGCTTGGAATGGGCCATCTAATCTGTGCTGGAGAACATGCCATCAAGGGTCCCTATGCTCTGTACATAGATGCCAAAGCTTGGAAAGCCAGGTGGGGGGTTAGGAAAGAATTTATCCTAGAGTCGTGAATTTGGGCACTTCTTTGTGCCCTTAATCCTCTCTGGAGTCTCAAAGAGCATAGCTTCTGGTCAGTGTTTCGTTCTAGACCTTGGTAACACTTAGGGTAATATTAGAACCAGAACTGAACAGGATATTTCATTTGCATAGCTGTGTGTCCTGAGACTAAAGTGTCAACTGGGGAGGGACAGTGACAGATGTAAAGATGGTAGCAATGCATAGAAAGGTAAGTGTAGAAGTTGGTACTGGAGCAATCAGGCCCTCTTGTGTACTTGTGTGATTTCTCTCAAGCACTCTTCACGATGTCTAGTTGTGAAATAATCATTTTGTACACTGTTTAAAAGTGTCACTCTGATTGGTGGAGTCACCAGCCAGAGGCAGAGAAAGCATGACATGTAGGATATGAGGTAAGAAGCCATGAGCCATGTAGCAGCAGGTAAATAATAGAAATGGTTTAAATTAAGTTATAAGAACTAGTTAGAAACAAGCCTAAGCTATCTGCTGAGCTTTCATAATTAATAAGTCTCCATGTGGTTTATTTGGGAGCTGGCTGGTGGGACAGAAATATCTGCCTACAATGTCTCAATTTAAGGTTATGGAGCCAGTTGTGGTTGACTGTGGTGGTGGATTTACAATGAAGATGTGAAGCTGGTAATTTTCCTCCTCTTTTCTTCTAGGTATGGACTCTCGTCAGCTCCTAGTCTACAAGAACTGTGTAGAGGACTGCTCGTTTGCGCTTATTCAGCCTCCACCAACCCCTAGAAAGCTTCCACCAACCACTTACTTCTACTATACCCAGTGCTGCTCTGGTTATCTTTGCAATGAAGGAGGACCTTCTAATATAGAGAGGGACTTGTCACCCCCTGTTGTGATTGAGGAAGGGCTAATTGCAAGAGCTGTGTGTCTGGGCGAGTTCAACCTTCTCCTGAACATTTCCTTAATCCTCTCCAGCAGCATACTGATCTGAGAGCCCCCCCCCCTTGGGGTAAACCCATCTTCCCACAGCTGAAAGCAACTTTGTTCTTTGTTGCTTCCTTGTGAAGCAGAGACTGTGTTCAGGGCATCTGGTGGGCCCCTTCATAGCTTGTTGTAGGAAAGAAATAAAGACATTGTTGAAAATGTCCCTGGTCATTGTTTTCTTGCTGTGTGAGAGCATTTAGCCTGGGTTCTCTACTCAGACAAGCTCGTTCCCCTTCTATATCCTTAGGAGTTCTTTTGTGGGATCATGGTTTCAGCTACTTGGCACCCTTTCAACACTGTAGGCTAAATACTCATCTCACTAGAAAGAGCCAAAGCATTGGGCAGCCTTGGTATATGAGTGTTTTGAACAGAAGTGTTCTGAGGTCAGTATGTAGGCTAATAAGTCAGGTCCCAGCTAAGCTGGGATGACTAAGTCCTTGCCAGATCCTTTCAGTCCCTCAAGTCATGGGAGAAGGGAACAGGGAAGGTACCTGGCAAGCAGTGGCACTTGGACTGCTGGGCCTGACAGTCACCTCTGTGTTTTCCCTGTGCTGTGGGACAAATTCCCCAGCAACTGGCTTGTCTCTTCCACACCACCTGCTTTCAGTGAGGTGACAGGATATTATCCATGGCTAAGCACTGGCAGTCTCCACTAATTTTCAAATTTTTATTACATTTATATTTTATGTATATGTGTGCATGCATGTGGCCCTATTTGGGTGTGGGTTCTCTTCACGTCTAAAGTGCTCAGGAATAGTGCCAATGCATGCACACTAGCACAGCTAGAGAGCATGGCAGAGAGAATCAGCGAGATAGATGGAGAGATTTGCCTGAAAGAAATGCCTCTGAAGGTGGAGGTGGTGCCTGGCACTTGGGAGACAGAGGCAGGTGGATCTCTGTGAGTTGGAGGTCAGCTTTGTCTACAGAACAAGTTCCAGGACAGCCAGAGTTACACAGAGAAAGCCTGTCTCCAAATCAAAAAAAAAAAAAAAAAAGAAAAAAGAAAAAGAAAGAAAGAAAGAAAGAATTGGCTCTGATAGGTCTGGCTCTTTTTAAACCTGTGGACCAGGGCATCAGGCTTGGGTTTAGGTCTGGTCTGGCAAGGCAGCTTTGAGTTCAAATCTTCAACCCACAGGCTAGAAGCACAGACTGTCTAGGTTGCAGTGTGCAGATGTGAATCTCATTTCAACGTTCCTCAGTCTTTGCTTACAAGGCCCTCAACAGACTGGGCCGAGGTACCCATAGTCAGGAAGTCTACAGATGTAAAGGTCAATCATATTTCCATGTTACCATTGCAAGAGCATTTTGACTGAGGTGCCTCACATGCTTAGTACCACACCTAAGTGGACATGCACAAGAACTATCTGTAATGATACAGTGGAGAGGCTTTGGTGGGTTTGGACCAAGGTGTCTTTCAACAGGTTGGCCACACCATGCAGACATGGCAGATGATGGCGTGATGGAGTGGAAAGTTACTCACACAGCAGACATGACATCTCCATGGATGATTTATTTTGGGGGGGGGATTGTACTGGTATTTGCTCCACCATGACCTTGAGGTATAGGGCCTGAAGTGGGAGGTGCTTCCTGCCATTGTATGTGACCTCTTAAAAGCAGAGGGAGAAGGGTCACATGCCCCTTTTCCAAGCTTCTGCCTAGGAGGCAGATTCGCTCCTGTTCAGATGTCTACTCTGTTCTATATTCACGAGTGTATTTCCTCAATTTACTTTAATAAATTTCCCTAATACTTCTTTAACAGAAGTCCTGTGGATTTATTGCTTTATCTGGTGCCCAACCACATGGATCTGAACCCCACACATCCCTACTGGGGTTACTCGTGTGATCAAACCCTAAGGTATGTAGGTGGCTCCTGGTGAGTTTTCCCACCATGCAGAGCCTGCAGGAACCCCTGGGACCTGCATGACCTCTGCTCAGGTGACCATACGCATATAGTCATTGTGAGTGGAGCCTGTAGGCCAGGCAGCTCATGTGGCAGTGGTTCTTATTACCACTGCCAGAAGCACAAGCGTTCTGCAGCCCATAAAGCACTGCATCAGAGAGAAAGGTGTCTATGCTAGGCACCTTTCTAGTTCCATATTTGTAGTGGCCAGATTGGGTCACAGACCCCTGCCTGGTTAGAGACTACCAGCAGACTGTTCCTTTACTTTTAAAACTGTTCCATGTAGCTGCTGTCAACTCCATCTTTTGAAACTCCCACTGACACCACCACTTTGCGTGCAGCCACCACCGAGTGCATGTGTTGTACTCGTTTCTCGAAACCCCCAGAGACCACCAAGGAGCCGGTTTCCCATGCAAGCACATAAGGGTCCTTTTATTCAGGTTCAACCTGGGCCACCGCACAGCAGATGCAAGGAAATGTGGTGGCCCCCATGAGCCCAGGTGTAGAGAGTTTTTATAGGGAAAGACCAAAAGCCAGGAATTGGCAGCTTGGGATTGGGTAGAAGGAATATGGGGTGAGGTGATTTTTTGAAACTGTTGGTCTAGACTTTGGGGTGAAATCACATTTGAAACCATTGGGTTAGACTTTTGGCAGGGAACTACAACCTGCTGAATAGGATTATCTGGACTGCTCAGCAGGGTTATCTAGATATCTTCAAGGGCCATAAACCACAAACAGAATGTCTGCAGGAGAATACTGCTCTGTATCCATTCAAGTTGCCATGGCACATTCCCAAGGTCCTTTCTGGAACCAAGTACAGCAGGTGGTCTGAGATGGTGGACCTTTCCCTAAAATGGAGCATGTAAAGTTAAGTCTAGGCCTTCACAGCACACACAGTCTGTCCTGCAGAGTGTCTGCAGGTGTTCCAGGCAGCACTTCTAATTGTTTATTTGGTGTATTGCCTCATCTGTTATGATCCCAGCAGCTCTGGCTGGTACTCAGAGGTACTAGGTGGGGCTTGCCTGGGTGACTGCTTAATTCACAGGAGCCCATTCAAGGATCCTGAGTCAGCTTGCACCAGACCTGTTTTGGTGCTACACCTGCGACACTTACTGGCCAAGCAATGATACTACATCCAAAAACCAGCCATTCATCTAAGCTGATTAATTACACCTGGAACATCTGGACTCAAAAGATAATCTTTTGAGGATTTTTTGTAAGGAAATTATTTGATAATTTTACACTTTAAACTGATTAATAAATAAATTAATAAAAATTTTCTTTACAAATTTTGAATATTTCTCAAAAAGTGGCAGATAATTTCACCATTCAGGAATTTAAGACCTTTTTTTGCTTGTACTATGAATGAAATATTACAGGAAATATATGACCTTCCTGGGATGTATATAATGTTCACCATAATAGCAATTAGCATAGTGATTCATCTCATATCATTGAAAAATTGGCTTAATAATAACAGCAAAAGTGAGACATTAATGGCACTGATAATGCTAATACAGAATGCAAAAGAATACTTACACCTTTAAAGTTCAGGTCAGCATCCTTAGAAGAATAGATTCAATATATAAATGATGTTGAGTCTCTTAACTATGGTAATGAGACTTGTATAGAAGAGGCGATTTCCAAAGGTGAGAGGAAGCATCAAGGTAATAAATGTTTTAACTGTGGTACACCAGGTCATATAAGAAGAAATTGTACACAGGGTGCTCCTAGAAGCAATTCTTCTTATAGAAATAACCCAAAGAGAAGACCCCATCCTTCTGGATTATGCAGAAGATGTGGCAAAGTCTGACATTGGACCAATGAGTGCAGATCAATAAGAGGCATACGAGGTAACCCTTTACCATGGGAAAGTGCCTCAGGGGGCCTCTTGCAGGTCCCCAAATCTAACATTGTCCTAACATTTCTAGTCACTGCAGAAGACATTCCTCCTGAGGAAAATTAAATAACCCAGTAACTAATGTAAAGAATGATACTGCACTGGATGATACAGCAACTTTGATAGATGAGCCAAAAATACCATAAAATGAATATTTTGACAGATTTCCATAAATGAACAAAGACCAAAGCTTAAAGTGTGAATTAATAACATTGTCCTTGAAGAATTAGTGGACACAGGTGTGGATATGACTGGAATTATACCAAAATCATGGCATCCAAATTGGCCTCTTCAAGAGGTAGATGTCCAATTTCTAGGGATTGGAACCCTATCTCAGGTAAAGCAAAGTTTGAGATGGGTTCATTGCATAGGGCCAGAAGGACAAAGAGGAAGGCTGAAGCCATGTGTGGCAAATGTAGCAGTGAATCTTTGGGGCCAATATCTGTTACAGCAATGGAATACCCAGATTAAAATTCCTCCAATCTCAGGAGTAGAATATAGACCAATTCATGTTTCTTGGAATAATATTATAAGATACTATAAGAAACAGCCACCAACCATTCAGGCTGTACATAAGCAGAGCACAACTGCCATTGAACTCTCAGAATTACCAATGGCCCTATCTTTAAAATGGTTAACTGATAAGCCTGTCTGGGTTGGACAATGGCCTATGACACACAAGAGAAGCTACAAGCTTTAGAATAGCTGGTTCAGGAGCAGTTAAATGCTCAACACGTTGAAGAATCTACCATCCCTTGGAATTCTCATGTATTTGTTATTAAAAAGAAATCTGGTAATTGGAGAATGCTGACAGATCTGAGAGTCATAAATAAAGTAATACAGCCTATGAGCTCCTTACAGAATGGGATGCCCTTGTCCTCTCTGTTACCTAAAGAATAGCCTATTATAGTTATTGACTTAAAAGACTGTTTCTTCACTGTACCTATACGAGAAAAGAATAGAGAAAAATTTGACTTCATAGTACCTACTTATAATAATTCCCAGCCAGTCAAGAGATATCAATGGAAGGTCCTCCCATGGGGAATGTTAAATAGCCCTACTCTGTGCCAATATTTTGTACAAAAAACATTGGAAATAATTCATGCAAAATTTCCACAGTCCATAATCTACCATTATATGGATGATATCTTATTAGCTGATCCAAAGTTAGGTACCTTAGAAGACATGTTTGAAGAAGTAAAGCAAGTTTTGCCTCGTTGGGGATTACAAATTGCTTCTGAAAAAATACAAAGAGTAAATTCTATTAATTACTTAGGATATAAGATAGATCTACAAAAAGCTAGACCCCAGAAGGTAAAACTCAGGAGAGATTGTTTGTGGACTCTTAATAATTTTCAAAAATTGTTAGGAAGCATTTTCAACTTACAGACTATCATTGGAATACCTAAAGATGGACTAGTAAATTTGGCCAATGCCCTAAAAAGGGACAAGGATTTAAATAGTCCAAGAAAATTATCAGCTGAAGTTGAGAAGGAATTGGCTTAAGTAGAAAAGAAAATATGAGAAGCACACGTGGATTGTGTGAATCCAGAACTTAACTGCATTCTGGTCATATTCCCTTCTAGACACTCCCCTGGAGGGATTTTGATGGAGAGGGAAGATATTGCATTGGAATGGATATTTCTACCATGTAAACTGAGTAAGAAGTTAAAGACTTATGTAGAAAAGATGTCTGATTTGATTCTAAAAGGAAAATTAAGACTTTGTCAGTTGACAGGAATGGACCCAGCAGAAACTGTAGTCCCTTTAACTAAGGAGGAAATTTCCTTTTTATGGAAAGAATGAATACTGGCAAAGAGCCTGAAGTAACTTTTTGGGAGAGATTAACAATTACTATCCCAAAACCAAGAGAATAGAATTCATAAAAAGAACTGAATGGGTCCTTTCTTACATTGTACAACAAAAACCAGTCTCTGGAGTCCCCACATTCTATACTGAGGCAAATAAATCATGAAAGGTAGGATATAATTCTGGAGACTTAAGTAAAGTGATGCAAAGCCCCTACAATTCTACATAAAAGGCAGAACTGTATGCTGTTCTTATGGTACTGATGGACTTCAAAAAAACCTCTCAATATAGTTTCTGATTCTCAATATGCAGGGAGAGTTGTTTTACATATTGAAACTGCTGAATTTATTCCTCATAATACAGAATTAACTTCACTATTTATTCAATTACAGGAAATCATCAGAAGTAGGGAACATCCTATACACATACATATATATGCATATGCATACATATACACATACATATGCATATACATACATATGTTACACATCAGATCCCATATGGGTCTTCCAGGTCCTCTAGCACAAGGTAATGATGAGATTTATCAGTTATTAATAGGTAATATACTACAAGCCTCAGAATTTCATAAGAGATACCATGTAAATAGCAAAGGTTTGAAAAAGGACTTTTCCATCACTTGGGAACAATCCAAGGAAATTGTAAAAAAAAAAAAAAAAAAAAAAAAAAAAAAAAAAAAAAATCCTACTTGTTCTTTCTGTAGCCGAAACTCCATTACCTGCAGGAAGTAATCCTAATGATATACAAAAAAATGAAATTTGGCAGATGGATGTGTTTCATTTTGTAGAATTTGGAAGATTAAAATATGTACACCATACCATTGACACCTACTCAGGATTTCAGTTGGCAACTTCTATGAATTCTGAAAAGACTGACTCTGTGATTACACACCTATTAGAAGTTATGGCCATCATGGGAATAACTGTATAAATTAAGACTGACAATGCTTCAGAATATGTCCCAAATAAAATGAGAGGTTTTTTTTTTGCTTATTACAATATAAATCATGATACAGTTATACCACACAATCCCACAGGCCAAGCGGTCATAGAAAAATCTAACCAAATTTTAATGGATATGCTAAATAAATCTGTGTTGCTCCTGGCAACACAGATCTGATCCTGAGAGAATGTTGGGCTTCTAGAAATTTCTATTTGGAAGTTTGTCTTCTTCTTAGCACAAAATAGCCTATTGGGCAAAGAAATGCCCTTGCCTCGACTGCTGACATTATGAACGCTGTCCTTTCCAGACGAGCAGGACACAAGGAAAAGTGACTACTGAACTCTGCCCAGACAGGGTGAGATGGTCTTTCAAAATTTCTGCTTCTGAAAATGGTCTGTCAGATATTCTAGGCCTGTAGCTAAATTGGATGCCCCAATGATGCTGAGAAACTTTAGGTTACTGTCCAGGCTGCCAGCTGTCTATGTCTATTTTCACAAGAATTTTGGAAATTGCTTCTTTGCATTTTCCATTTTCTCAGGTATTATTACTTTCCTTCTCAGGTCTTTGATGGAATTGAAGACTAGATAGTTACAGTTACAGTCTTCTTGTATCTTAGCTAGAACATATTTATACTAGAATTAGAATCTTCAAGATAGGACAGCTATTGGAGTAATCTTGGTAATTTGCCATTTACCCATATTCTGGACATTTCTGGACATTTAGCATGTCTTTCTTGTTTGATGTTATTCTTGTTGGTTATAGTTCTATTTTTGTTTATGTTCTTACCATTTATTTTTTGTGGACAGTACTTGACAATCATTCTTATTGTATATAGTTTGCATTAAGTTAAGAACCTTCAGCCGGGTGGTGGTGGCGCACGCCTATAATCCCAGCACTTGGGAGGCAGAGGCAGGCAGATCTCTGTGAGTTTGAGGCCAGCCTGGTCTACAGAGTTAGTCCAGGACAGGCTCCAAAGCTACAGAGAAACCCTGTCTCGGGAAAAAAAAAAAAAAAAAAAAAGAACCTTCTTATTTAGACAAAAAGGGAAATGTAGTGATATTCAGTAGTATTTGCTCTTCCCATGACCTTGGGCTATAGGGCCTGAAGGAGACAGTGCTTCCTGCCATTGTATGTGACCTCTTAAAAGAAGAGGGGTAAGGGTCACATGCCCCTTCTTGCTGCTCCTGCCTGCTAGGTCGATTCACTCCTGGTCAGATCAGAGGACAACTTCAGTTGTCTACTCCATTCTGTATTCATGAGTGTATTTCCTCAATTTACTTTAATAAATTTTCTTAATACTACTTAAACAGACTGCCATAGATTTATCACTTTAGGGGAGAGGAGAGGGGATGGAGGGAAGGAGAAAGGAGAGAGAGAGATAAAGACAGACAGACAGACAGACAGATGATAGATAGATAGAGGTGCACCCTACCTCTGGCAAAAAGAGGAAGAGAGAGAGCAGGGGGGGGAGTTTTTTCCTTAAAGGGGACTTCATATAGGATTATGTGAGGATGCTGGGTGGGTCCCAAGGTTGAGTACAGAATCCCAGAATTCCTCTAATTTGATTATTATAAAAAGTTGAGTTATGGATAGCAAGCCGGGGGGATGAGGGCATTGAATTCTTGAGACTGCTTCCTGCTGACAAGGGGCAAAGTGGGGAGGGGAGTTGGGAGTTGGGGTCAAGCAGGGTGGGAGGTGTGAGTGAAGAAGCATTCAGTTGGCTGTCATCGTATAGTCCTCAGTGTCTGTTCCTTGAGGGAGCAGAGAAGGCAGGTTGCAGGATTTGCTCACTTGGCATCCTCAGTTGGTGATTGGCATCTTTGGAGCTGGTACAGGGGTTTGCATATCCCCTGTGGATTGGCCTTGACACCAATCAGGCAGGAGGAGGGAAACTGCAAAAAAATGTGCTCGAAAATGGGTGGGGTCAAAATGGGCTCTGAAGACTGTTCGTTTTCATCAGACCAGATTTCCTGATACAGCAGCAGAACTTTTTCTGGGAACCTGCAAGATAACTGGAACAGATTTACATCTTGGTGTCATAGCAAAAGGCTACAGCTCCGGGTGAAAAGGCATGAACATTTTCTGGCTTCAGTCCAACGAAATATATCTTTAAATCTATAACCAGAGGAAATTTACTGGATGGAAGTGGTTGAGTGAGTGAAGGAGAGGGAGGCTTTCCTAAACATTAGAGTGAATAGAAGTGAGACAGTTTTCCTATCTTCATATAAACAAACTTTAAAGCTGTTTTTTTTGTTTAAATCTCATTCTCCAGGAAATACTGAGAGCAGTCAATAATAAAATATTACATTGAAATCTGTTCTGTGAGTTTATCTGATCTGGTAACAAGGTAAATTGTGTCTAGACCTAGTAGTAGCCCTAGGAGAGGGAGACCTGTGAATTTTATATAGAGAACTGAGAAGGCAGCTGAAGTAAAGCCTGGTCGTTAAATGGAATCAGAGATCTGGGAAGGATAAATCATATCTGAGTGCAGACTGAGCAGCTTTTGATCTATTAAAATGACAGGAACCAGTCCATACTCAGTTAGCCATACTCAGGTCTCCACATCGTTGGAGACAGAAGTATCAGAACAGCATCAATCTTCGGCTGCCTGGCCCAAAAAGTGGGAGTTTTTCAGAAGGAAGAGGGACATAAGGAAGACTGACTTTACTTTGTATAAGCAAAAGGGATGCAACCAATTCTCTGATGTCTTGCTGTTTATCCACAGTCTTATCTGGGTCCTGGTGGCAGGTGTGACATTGGGGCTTTTTGCCTAGAGGCCAATGTTGCTATAATCCAGGGGGAGACATTGTAGTGCCTTGCAATCTTCTTTGGAGACCTTGGATCACTGCTAGGATCTAGGAGTCTCTGTCTGATATAATAAGCTTTTTAAATCAACATTTTAAATGATGTATTCTGCAGATCTCTGAGCATTTGAGGACTGCCTGTATGAATGGATTACTATCAGCTTATAGTCTCCAATATTTTAGCAGCTTCCATAAGGCTAGGACTTACTATCTCCTGAAAAGGCAAAGAAGATTGACAGGGGAAAGATCCCAGGGCTGAATGGGAACAGGAGAAAGGGGGCTTGTGAGTCAAGGTGTGACCCAACTCTGAGAAAAGGACCCACTGAGAAAAACCCTCTTGGGGTACCAGAAACTCCATCATAGAATATACATACATACATATATATAATATTTAAATATAATATTTATATTCTCAGATATTTAAAGGTGTTTGAGGACCAGAGGAAACAAAATCTGTTGGCTATAGGCTTAACTTCGAAAGCATATATAAATTACATCTGGGTATACAGTTTTCCCAATTAGTTACAGCTTACCAATGATAACAAAACCAAGAAGATTTAGTCTCCAGTTTTAAGCTGTGGTCCTAAGATATATAAGGCAAAATTAAGGTTTAATATTGTAAACAGTTTAGTTTTAATATAACAGAAAGGTGTACAAACTTTTCCTGGGAAACCATGTCAGAAAACAAACTTAAAATAAAATTCATTTTCCAGCTATAATGCAGCTTCTACCAAGTCATGAGGCCCACTGTCCAGAGAGGGCACTGTTGCTGCCAGACACATGGCTGTCTACTTCATGATGAGGTCATCAGCCAAGATGGAGGAGAGTCATGTGATTGCTGCTCAAAACATGTTTTTTTTTTTTTAAATCTTTTAAACAGGTAAATCTAAGTCATAAGGAAGAGAGAAGGAAGAAAGTGGGGATTTTTTCTCAGTTCCTTGACTATCTGGTCCATGAAATACTGAGGCCAGTCTCACATCCAGGGGGATGGTCAGAGGCAGGAAGCTCTGCCAGAGACCTGAGTGGTGGTATTAAATGGAAGGCAAAGCTGCTGGTGAATGAGAAAGTAGACTTGTTACAGGCAGGAAGGAGCAGATCTCCCATGGGTAGAGGCAAGTCATCATTAAAAAACAAATTTCTCTCTATCTTGTTCTTGTAAAGGCATAGTGAAGAAACAATCTTTTAGATCAATAATTTTAACAGGCTCTTAGGTAATAAAAAAGGTAAAGGAATTCCAGGCTGTAAATATCCCATTGGTTGAACTACTTTTGCAACTCTCGAATCAGTTAACAATCTCCATTTTCCAGATTTTTTTTAAATACAGGAGAATTCCAAGGACTAATAGTTTCCTCTATGTGCTTAACATCTAACTGTTCTTTTACTAGCTGATCAAAGTGCTTACAAGTTTTCTTTAGTTAAGGGCCATTGCTCCACCCATACAGGCTTCTTAGTTAACCATTTAAAGGCAGAGCAGTTGGGCTTCTGGCAGTGGCCCCTACTCCAAATTGGGATAACCAATTTGTGCCTTGTCCTGTTGTTGGACAACCTGTATAGTCTGTGACTTTCCTGGATAATTCTTTCCAATACCTTTTCCAAGAATATAATCTATTTTTAACATCATTTTATGAGCTGTTTATGAAATTGTAGAAACATTAACCTGAGCTCCCCAATGTTGTAACCAATCTCTCCCTCATAAATTCATGGCTATATCAGCCACATAAGGCTTTAAAATCCCTACTGGTCTTTCAGGTCATATACATTTAATCCATTCTACACTTTTTTTTCATCTAAGATGTTGTCCCAGTGCCTAAAACATGAATGGAGACTTCTTGTAAAGACCAGGTGGGATTCCAAGATTCTTGAGAAATTATAGCTACATCATCGCCAGTGTCCATTAAACCTCCAATCTCAATGCCATTTATTTGTAATTTCCACTTTGACCTCTCATCATTAGTAACAGTTAGTCAAAATACTTTCTTTCCAGTACTTCCAAAATCTTCTGTCCTACATACTGGAGCTGCTTTTCCTTTAAGATATGGGAGTAATAGCAATTGAGAAATTTTATCACCAGTTTTTAATCTGCATAGTCCTTTTTACACAAGCCACCCATGAAAGCATCAAAAGTAATCTGTCTAGGATTTTTTTTTTGTTTTGTTTTTCAAGACAGGGTTTCTCTGTGTAGTTTTGGTGCCTGTCCTGAAGGGACTGAGATTAAAGGTGTGCACCACCACCACCCAGCTTTCTTTCTCCCAGCCCCATGAGGTTGGGTGTCAAGTGTTGTTGTTCTATTTTGCAAGTCTGTGGAAGAAAAGTGTCACTCCAAGATGAAGTTTAGGTTTAGCAAAACATCAGGGGAATCAGCTTCTGGTGAACTGACTGCCCTTTGTTCCTCAAAAATAAATAAAATAAAATAAAATAAAATAATAAAGAAATTAAGAAAGAAAAAAAAAAGAAAACCTTTTTATTGTTAGACAATTCACACCTCTTAGCAAGTCAATTTCTATACACCAAGACCTCTTATCTGAAGCTGTTTGAAGGAACCATTTGCCCAAGCAATTCTCAGCCATGACACATCTTGGTTTTCCAAGTCCTCTCATAACCAAGTTTTGCAAAGGCTCTGAATCCTTCAGAAAGAACTCAGAGAAGAATCAAACAATTCAAATAAAAGATAACAAATCACCAAAGGTAGCATCACAAAAGGCAGTTCAAAGTCTAGGTGCCAATACTCCAGAATTCAAGCCAGATGCAATGCTCTGGAGGACCTCTCACTACAGCCATTCATGACCCCTGTCCTGCACTGTCCAGGCTATCCGTACACTACTGCACTTCCTGTTGCTATAGATTTTTATGTTCTGGTCATTACCTTAGATTGGGCTTGAATGACGCTTGGTCTTTGATAACTGATTTCATTGACATATATATCACATGTATTATATAACACCCCCCACACACACACATACATGCAATCTCTTTGAAGTGACATAATGTTTTCAAGGTTCACCTGTTGGAGGTGTAGCTGCCAATGACTGTTTTCTTGCAAACTCACTTCTGCAAGTCATAAATACTGGTACCTGGAAGTCTGTTAGGGACCACAAACAGTGTCTCTAGGCTGCCTGTCATACCTGTGAGAGGAGAAGGGCTCCTCTGGGTATGCACCTGTGACCTCAGCAGCAGCTGGACTCTAGCATCATGTTTTAATGTTCTTAGCCTTTTGTTTATATAAAAAAAAAGATATGGAGGAATGATTTTACAGGAAAAAGTCAAGTTAGGTCCTCATAGGACTAACTGCTTTTAATGTGTCCAGAGGTTTTGTTGTTTTCTTTTTGATTTTCAGTTAGTTCCAGAAAAAATTTTTCTGTCTTTCTTGATTTCTCTTTGACCCATTAATCATTCAGTAATGAGCTGTTTAACCTCCATGAGTTTGTGTATTTACTAGAGATTGGTTTGCTGTCAGGTTTAAGCTTTACTGCATTGTGATCAAATAGGATACTTGGTGTCATCAGTCTTTCTGAACTTGTTAAAATTTGTTTGTATCCTAAGATGAAGTCTATTTTAGAGAATCTTTCATGTGCTGCTGAGTAGGGTAAGTTTCATGTGTGTGTGTGTGTGTGTGTGTGTGTGTGTGTGTGTGTGCATGCGTGTAGTATTCTGTAGATATCTGTTAGGTCCTATTGATGTTTAATGACATTTAATTCTGGTGTTTTCTGTTTATTTTTTGTCCAGATGAAGTGGGGTACTGAAATCACCTCTTATTATTATATGATGTTGATCTGTGTTTTAATTACAGTAGTACACTTTTTATAAAATTGGGTGCATCAGAATGTGATGCATATATGTTTAGGATAGCAATGTCTTCTTATTTAACTGTCCTTTTGATTATAATGAAGTGTCCTTCTTTATCTCTTCCAATAAATTTCAGTTTGAAGTCTATTTTGTCAGGTATTAGCATAATGGTACCTGCTTGCTTCCTGATCCCATTTGATGGGAGTACTTTTAGCCATCTTTTTGCTCTAAGATACTTACTGTCAAAACAAAGGTGTTTCTTGTAGACAACAATTGATTTTGTGATTCAATTCTTTCAGCCAGAATGTACAGTCACAGATTAAAAAATAGTTTAAAGATAATGAAGTAAAGTCTTTAAAAAAGAATTTATTCTTTTTAAACGAGGGAAAGAGAGCTTGGGGGAGCGGAAGATCCCAGCTGGATCAACAACAGAGAGGGAAAACAAGGAATAGGAGACCATGGTAAATGAAGACCACATGAGAATAGGAAGAAGCAAAGTGCTAGAGAGGCCCACAGAAATCCACAAAGATACCCCTACAACAGACTGCTGGCAATGGTCGAGAGACAGCCCAAACTGACCTACTCTGGTGATGGGATGGCCAAACACCCTAATTGTGGTGCTAGAAACCCCATCCAACTACTGAAGGATCTGGATGCAGAGATCCATGGCTAGGCCCTGGGTGGAGCTCTGAGAGTCCAATTAGCAAGAATGAGGAGGGTTTATATGAGCAAGAATTGTTGAGACCAAGGTTGGATAAAGCACAGGGACAAACAGCCAAACGAATGGAAACACATGAACTACGAACCAATGGCTGAGGGGTCACCAACTTGATCAGGCCCTCTGAATGGGTGAGACAGTTGATTGGCTTGACAGTTGATCTGTTTGGGAGGCACCCAAGCAGTGGGACCGGGTCCTGTGCTCATTGCATTAGTTGGCTGTTTGAAACCTGGAGCCTATGCAGGGTCACTTGGCTCGGCCTGGGAGGAGGGGACTGGACCTGCCTGGACTGAGTCTACCAGGTTGATCTCAGTCCGAGGGGGAAGCTTTGCCCTGGAGGAGATGGGAATGGGGGGTGGGCTTGGGGGAAAAAAAAGAAAAAAAAAAACAAAAATCCATGTAAAGATGGGAAGCACACAAGCAATCTGAATCCTGTATGTTACTGTGTTGTGTTTAATTTTTTTTTGACTGCTCATGAAGGAGCGCTGCTAAGAGACTTTGTATTATGAAAGCTGCTAGATTAAACCAACTTATATATTTTAAGAATATCTTGACTTCAAAATGGAAGCAAAAAGGTTTATTGCTTTAGGGAAGAGGTTATGCTCTTATTTCTACAGGAAATGAGAGGCTACGGATTCATTCCACATTGATATGGATCAGGTTTGATCAGGGAAGACCCCTTGAACATCCTGGCTGCAGACATAAAGAAATAAACCTTGGAAAACTACAAAACATGTGATGTGTATTTTACCTGCACGAACATAAAACAAAAAATCGTCTTTGGCTAATTTGTGTACAATACACAGTCTATACTTGTATTAATACAGATATGTATGTTATTTTTAAAAGTTTATATATTTTCAGAGCAAGTGGACAAAATATCACTGAAAACACATGGCTCAGATGACCCAACATCTCAAAACACCTCTGTTGCCATTTCCTCTGAGTTCTGCATTCAGAACAGTTTTAAGGCTAATGACGGAAATAGTCCAGCCTCACAGACTATTCTATCCAGGACTTAACAATTATCCTGATTTTCTCAAGGTTCCCCCAAAGATGCCAGAACCTCCAGATAACAGGAAGCAGTCTAGAGAAAACAATGCCCACATTCCCCCAAATGGATTATATATGTTTGTTATCACTAAAAGGAGGTTGGTTACAAATTGTTATTGGTCATAGTCAAGAAAAAAGCTAAATGAAAGAGTTAAATTCAAAAATCTCTTTCTAAAGCAAAAAAGGAGGATATGACATAGGAATGATAGAAAAAATGATAAATTATTGAACCTACTTTAATCCAAAAAACAACTATTAATCTCAAAATACTTTACATTGGTATGGATTTTGGTTTATTGATACAAATTTAATGATATTTTTGCTATTATATATATACATTATATATATTATATATATATTTGTACTCTTGTTTGGGATATTGTGCTTATGCAATTAATTTAAAAATGTAATGTATAGTTTAAAAACACAGGTTGGTAGTTAGTCATCTGAAATAATCAAACTTGAAGTCATATTACATATATTTTCAAGGTTAAACAGATATATTTAGGTAGTTAGATTGTCTTCAAACACTTCAAAGATCTACAGAATATGGCATTTAATAAGTTTAATAACCTGAGGCTTTTCATGGCAGTGACACATGTCTGCTTCTGACAGCACTCATTTACTTCAAAAGAAGATGACGGACATTGAAGAACCTCTGTATAGATTTTGCTTTCCTTATGGCAAAAACCATTTGGGAAAAAAACTGCTCTTGCCTCAATTGCTGATAGTTTACTGTCCAAACTGGACTAGTAGGACACAAAAAAAGCTACTGCCAAACTTTTCCAAGGCAAGGTAGGTCAGTCCTTCAAAATTTCCTGCTTCTCAAAAATTTCTGTCAGATATGTCAGGCCTGTAGGCCAAACCTGTAGGCCAGATGTCCCTGTTGTTAGGTAACATTATACCCTTCTGGGGTCTTTGATGTAGTTAAAGACTAAACAATTAGATTTAAAGTTTTCCTTAGTTATGATTAAAGGTAAATTAAGTATAAAACTTTAGACTTACAAAGATAAGATAGATAATAAAATATTTTCTTTAAATTTACCATTTGGACTGGATATTGTAACTGTAATTCTTACTCAACAACTGTTTTTGTTATATGTAGTTTTACTATGTGAAAGTTAAAACCTTCCTTTTTAATTAGACAAAAATAGAGAAATGGAACAGTCTTTATACACTGTAAATATGTATCACTTTCATTGGTTAATAAAGAGCTGACTGGCCTATAGCTGGGCAGAAAGAGATTGGGAGGGAGAGCCAGATGAGGAGGACACTGGGAAGAAGAAGGGTGGAGTCTCAAGAGATGCCATGAGATGTAGAGCAAGAAGGATGGGAAGTATGTAGATGAGGTAAACAAGCCTGGGGCAGCACATCAACTAGTAGAAATGGATTAATTTAAGTTATACAAGCTAGCTATCAACAAGCCTAAGCTATTGGCCAAGCTTTCATAATTAATAATAACTCTCCTTGTGGTTATTTGGGAGCTGAGTGGCAGGACAGAGAAAGTCTGATTACAAGCCTGTATCTTTTGCTTAGAAACTTAGGTCATTAATATTTAAAATTATTATTGAAAGTGAATATTGATTGCAATCATTTTGTTGTTGACTTCTAGTGGTTTTGTTTGTATTCTCAGTGGTTATTTTATGTTTCAGTAATTATAGCTTTCTTGTCTTTCTACAGTCTCTTGGTTACGCTCATTTCTCCCTTCACCTTGAAATACTGCTTCCTATGTTTTCCTTGTATATAAAATTTTAGGCTGTACATATCATGGAAAGTTTTTCTCTCTACTTCGATGATGACAGTTTTGCTGAGTATATTACTATAGGTTACCAGTCATGGTCTTTTAGGACTTGGAATGCATTGTCCGGTCTATTCTGGCTTGCCAACCACTGAGAAATCAGCTGTTAATTGAAGGGTTTTCAAATAACAAGGTGAATTTTGCTTGCAGCTTTCCATATTCCTTCTATGTTCTGTATACTTAGTGTTTGAACTATGATATGCCATAGGGGTTTTCTGTGGTGACATTCTGTTTGTACTGTAACAAATAAAGCTTGTCTCAAGATCAGAGGGCAGAACCAGCCACAGAGTTAGCCATAGAGGTCAGGCCGTGGTGGCACACATCTTTAATCCCAGCACTTGGGAATCTCATGCCTTTGCTCCCAGTATTTGGAAAGCACACACACCATTAATCCCAGCATTAGGAAGGTTGAGACAGGAAGTGACATGGCTGGGTGGAGAAAGGCATATAAGGCAGGAAGAGACAGGAACTCAGCCCTTTCAGCTGAGGACTCGGGAGCATTTAGTCTGAGGATTCATGGAGACAGGATCTTCCCCTTTCTGTTGAGGAGTTGGCAGGTGAGAAGTAGCTGTGGCTTGTTTCCTCTGATCTTTCAGCATTTACTCCAATGTCTGACTCCCGGTTTTTATTATAAGACCAATTAGGATTTGTGCAACAGTTTTCTTTTCTGGCTTTGTCTAGTTGGGGTTCTGTGTGCTTCTGTATGGGTATGTCTTTCCTTAGTTTGAGAAATTTTTTTATGATCTTGTCTATGCCCCTGACTTGGGATTCTTCTCCCTCATCTATCTAGTCCTATAATTTGAAGGTTTGGTCTTTTCATGGTGTCCCATACTTCTTCTCTGTTCCTTTCCTGTTTTTTTTTTCATATTCTTTGCTTGTTTGATCTAGATCCTACTTTGTCAAGCCCTGATATTCCATCTTCTGGTTGATCCATCCTCCTTGTAAGGCTTTTCCTTGAGTTTTCTACTTGGGTTATTGGAGTTTTGATTGCATATTCATTTCAGTTTGAGCTCTCTTCAATGTTTCTATCTCTTTATTAAATTTTTGTTTTGAATTCCTGGACTGTCCTTGTCATTTCCACCAGCCTTATGTTTTTATCTTCTTGGTATTCACCCAGGGGTTTATTCTCTGTAAGTTCACAAGCTCTTTCTTCGTGTCTCTTTTAAACTCCTTAAATTCTTTAATGAAGTTTATGATTTTTCTTTCAAATTCTATGTCCTAGGCTTCATCTAGGTAATTCTCACTGGTAATAATTTCTATAGAACTAGTGGATTTTACAGGGAAGATTCTGCCTTGCTTTTTCATATTTTCTATATTTTTACCATGAAGTTTGGACATGGGGACTTATTTTGTTAGTTCTGTGTCTGATAAGGACAGAACAGGTTGGGCCAGAACACAGGATGTGTGGATCAGGTTGGATAAAACTTAGGTAGAGTGAAGTGAAGATGACACAGGGGACTGGGCAGGTGTTTAATGTGCATCCTTGTCCAAGCCTAGACTTCGGGGCTAAATCTGGGGCTTAGGGAGGAGGGTTATGGAGGAGAAGAGAACTCACCCAGTCAGACCATGGTGCAAGATTCACAGCATCTGGTTGCCCAGGGAGATTGAAATACAGTGCAAGAGGGGCCTGTAGGTTGAGGGTGTTGGGGTGTGTCCTGGCCCAAGCCTGGAGGTTGAGGACCATGCAAGCAGGTGTGACCAGCCTAGGCCAGGGCACCGGATGAGGAACTCAGGCTATAGTAGGTTGTCTGGCAAGCTGTCATCGCTGTGGGAAAACTCTTTCCTAATAGGCAAGTTCCTCCTTTGGTTGTCACCAAGCTTTAGTCTTTTCTCTTTTTTTTCCCAGCATGAGATTCCTCGGGGGGGGGGGGGCGGATTCCAGTTTCTTGGGGTCACCTGATTCAAGGGTCTGCTAACCAAAAGGAGAAACACAGATGTTTCTCCAATTTATCTTCATTCCTAACAGGCAGGTCACAAGGTCAGGAAGCAGTTTGGTAAACCAAATGCTAGAGTGCCTCACAAGTTGTCTCCCAGATCCATCTTTTGAGGTATGGACACCTCAGTTAAACTGTCTTGAAATAGCCTGGGATCTCCACGCCAGGGCTGTGCTCTTTCTGATCCTGGAAGTGAGGACAACCTAAAGCCAAGATGAAGGCAAGAGCAAGCTTCAAATCCTGGTGTCTGTGACCTGCCTGACAATGGTCCTTGAAAGCACTCAAAGTGAGCAGGATGGGCATCTTCATCATGGCTGTGGTTGGCTCACAAGAATCAAATGAAGTAGCTATGACCTAGCTGACCTGTGAGCAGAATCAACTGCTGTTGCTGCTACTGCAGTTTCTGTCCTGTCCTTTCAGGGAAGTGACAAAAAAGCCTGGACGTGTCAACAGACCTTCTGACAAGGCTCCCTAGTTGCAGGTTTTCTGACAGCACACACTGGCAACTGCACGTGGATGATGAGGTCAGAGGCCCGAGAGAAACACCTAGCGAATGCTTTCTTATGAGTGCTCGGGGTGTCATTAACATTCCAAGTGGCAGGACCGGTGTTATAGTTTAGATATAAAACATCCCCCACAGGCTTATTAGTCTTTGGCTAGTGATGCTGTTTGAGGAGGTTGTAGAATCTTTGTGAAGAGAGTTTACATGGAGGAAGCAAGTTGCTTGGGAGGAGAGAGCTTGAGGTTTATAGCCTGGGCCTAGTTCCTGTTCTTTCTCCGGACTCTGCTTCCTGTTCCTTGGAGCTGTGAGTCTCAGAGGTACACGCCCACCCTCATCCACCCAGCTTCCCCCGCCCCACTTCACTGCACCTCTGCCAGCCAGCTGTGATCCTCTCTTCCTTTAGTTCAGTGGTTCTCAACCTGTGGGTCGCAACCCCTTTGTGGGCTGAACGATCCTTTTACAGGGGTTGCTTAAAACCAACAGAAATAGCACATATTTTACATTACAATTCATCACAGTAGCAAAATCACAGTGATGAAGTGGCAATGAAAACAGTTTTATGGTTGGGGGTCACCACAACATGTGAAGAACTGTCTTAAAGGATCCAGGCGTAAGGAGGGTTGAGAACCACTGCTTTAGTTTATTTGTCACATGTTCTGTTACAGTAACAAGGAAACAGATGATCACAGGCAGGGAATTTTGGTTATTCCTAAATCTTTAGTTGGTCTCCATCAGTGGTTCTCAAGCTTCTTGTAGCGCCACGGCAGGTTCTGAAGCACTGTACCTCCGCTCTGGCTCGCGTGCTCCAGAAGTTGTTCGATCTGGGAGCTTCAGCAACTACAGCGGACAGATTTAAAAGGAAGGAGCAGCCTGTGGGCATCCCCACATGCAGCGTGGTCACTGGTGGGCAGGGGGAATGTATCAGCGACTCCTGCAGCGGTCTCCCGGGGCCACTGGAGCCTGCTCAGAGCCGGTCAGGGGCCAGTGGGCAGACAGCTGCCATCGTGCTCAGACTGCAGAGCAGGAGTGCTTTGCTGAGGGATTTGCGCCGCTGGTACCTACCAGGCGGGAGGCTGTGATCCCAGGCCATAGGTGGACCAAATACCCACTACACCTTCTTAATGCTTCTGCTCTTTAATACAGTTCTTCATGTTGTGATGGCCTCTAACCATAAAATTATTTTCGTTGTTACTTCATAACTTTAAATTTTCAACTGTTAGGATCTGTAATGTAAATATCTGATATGTAGGATGTATTTTCCTTGTTACAAATTGACCCAAAGGGGTTGTGACCCCACAGGTTGACCCAGAAGGTCTACATACTTCTGTTCCTTATTGACTGAAGGAATCTGTAAGAGAGAATTATTTCCCACTGTTTGAGAAATGTTTGTGATTACATTAATTTGGGGGATACCAGAGAATTCGATAGTCAGTCCTGGATCCCAAATTCAAGCTGAGGATGTTCATCAGGATCTATCCCTCAGGATGTTGAGCATGGTAGCATCCAAATACTGCAATGGCTGTGGCTTCAGTGTGGCGTCCCTCAAAACTAGACACACACACACACACACACACACACACACACACACACACACATGTACGCACTGCCTTTGTGGTGGTATTGAGAGGTGGAGCCTTGGAGACTGGTTAGGCCATGGGGGCTCCTCTCAGGCATGGACTTGCTGTCCTTATAAAAGAGCTGTTGGATGTGAGTTCAATCCTTCCTGCCTTCTACCATGTAATCAAACCTAGGTGGTGCCATCTAAAAGCAAGGAGCCCTCAGCAGACATAGAGAGTCTTGGCACGTTGGTCTCGGGGCTTCTCAGCCTCCACAGCTGTAAGACATAATTCTCTGTTGTTGGTACCCTCATCTGCCAGCATGTACTAGTGTTGCCCAGGGAGGCTGGGACACATGCTTTCAAATAAACACATCTCCTTGTTTAAAGTATTGGCAGCAAATGGGAAGAGGGGGAGATGTGAATTTCTATCATTAGCAACAACAAAGTAATCTCACCATAAAGAAATCAATAGGAAAATGAGCCACAGACACACATGGAGGAGTCACCACAAATAAACAGACAGACAGGCAAACAGACAGATTAGAAATAAAGATACATGTTCAGCCCAGTTTATTAAAAATGGAGACTAAAAATTACACCAAGATCCTGTCTGAATTGATAAGATAATGAGAATCCAAAGGATGGATAAGAACGCTCTTTGCTTAAAAAAAAAAATAGTGCATGGACTCAGGCATTCGTTTATCATACCATAAAGGACAAAATTACCCACTGATACATGTGGCAACTGGGGAATACTGGTTTAAGTTGCAAATGCACTTATCCCTTTGGCTTTATACCTGATTGCTGGGAATGCTGCCCGGTGTATACTTTCCTACGCTAAGAGTGACATTCTAGACCGTTCAGTACTGCACAGAACATTTAAAATACTGCCCCAACAGCTACTTTTATTGTCAAGGGCATGCTGTGCTAAATTTCGGCTACAGGATACATGCAACTGTGGAAAAAAAGGGGGGGGACATTATCACAGGACTGTGAGGAGAAAGCAAGGTAAAAAGGAAGCAAGGGAAACTAGAGTGAGTTTGGCTGGAGTTCTGTACCGGACAGGTCGATGAGAAATCCACAGGAGGGCTTCTTGTGCCAAGTGGAAGGTGCTGTGTTCCTTAAACCCTGTAGTGTACGCATGCGTATTCATTCATGGAACTGATCTGAGCACAGACTGCTGGCACCACATCTGCCTCAGGTGGCATAAGGAAGGTCAGAGCAGGGCTCTCTGGTGTCCGGCTCCCAGGGGAGAAGAGCCCCACTGAGCGAAGACTAATTGCAGTGGGGTCAGGTAGGGGGCGCTGTTTGCCGCGTATCACGCAGACCCTGCCTGAGTCGCCCCCCTCTGGACGGACTTCAAAGAGACTGAGACCGTGGGACTGGCGGGAACTGGAATGTTCCAGAAGGAGCCCCAGAGGCGCCCTGTAGGGGGCAGTGTGAGGAGAGCGACCCCCCCGAGAGAGCCAGCTGAATCTCAGACCTCCCCGGGCCAGTCAGATGCCAGGACTCATGGACACACTGAAGCACGGACCGCTGAGGAAGTGAGTGTGGTTGTGGGGTGTGGGCAAATGAGCCGCTCCTCTCTCAGGTCCGCAAGCGGTCCAGAGCACAGACTAGGTGGGGCCAAAAGTGTGAGGAAGGTTCCCTGAGGTGTGCATCCTTGCCAACACACACCCCCCTCCCCCCCCCCCCCGCCGCCGCCGCGCGCGCAGAACATGGAGTAAGGGTGGCCCGGGGTGGGGGGATGGGGAGGTGGGAGTGGACTCGGGGCCGGGGACACCAGGGAGCAGAGCTAGCCACTCACACTCCTCTCCTTGACAGGACCAGGCGCCCTCTGGAGATGGTGGTCCTCCTGGTCTTGCTCACAGCCACAGGCTTACCGCTGACCGTCGAAGGTAAGTGCTGCAACCCCGCGCCCTATAAGATGATGAAAGTTAGGGACTCCAGAGAGAGTCCATTGTGGTTAGGGTAAACTGAAGTCCGGGAATGTGAAACCCGAGGTCATGAAGGCTACAGTGTGGTGGGGCAGTGGGGGGGAGGGTGGGAGGGTAGGGAGGGGGGAGTGGAGGGGTGGGGGCACGGGTGAGAGTGGGAGTGGGGGGGCAGGGGCGGGGCAGGGGGTGGAGGGAGGGCATGGGAGTAGGGAGAGTGCTTCTGATTTTGCGCTTCCCCTAGGGGCAAGCATGGGTTACTCATTCCCCAGGGCTCCTGGTCTGTTTCTCCCATCACCCTTCCTTCTTGTAAAAAAGTCCTAGAAAACCAAGGCCACCCTGACCTCAGAGCCTCAGCACTGTCTGAGGATAGGGAGTTAGTGGGAGAAGGTGCCTCTATTGTCTTCTCCAAACTGGAGCTGCTCTAATCCTGACCCAGGAGAATTTGTAGTTCCTATCTAGGATGGGACCTGGAAACAAGGAGGATGGGCCAGGACAAAGGGTAGCTGTGGAACTCTGGGGCCGAAAGGAAAGGGCGAAGGACGGTGTGGAAATGGATGTCCTTTGGCATTTCTGGACACTAGCGTGTCTCTTTGAGGATATGGGTTCATGCACTGTGTGCCCAGATGTGAGGGACCAAATGAAATACCTAGTGGACAGGTGAGGGAGCCTCCAGACAGAGGCTGAGAATTTAGGTGGCATGCACAGACTGTGGGCATGGGGAGAGTTGGGGGCTCACTGGACTTGGCAGCCACTTGGAATAGGACGATAGCTTTGGTGCTGCAGGAGGAACAATGGTCCCATGTTTTCTCTTTCCCAATCCCTTTCTTCAGCTCTCAACTGTCATGTCTGTGAGGAAGAGAACAGCCTTAACTGCACGAATCCACAGACATGTTCTGATGAGCAAAAGTTCTGTGTGATGGTTGCTGCTCGTAAGTGTTACTTGGTTTGGGGTTCTTCCTAGGATCCTGTGGACGGGACAATACATGCTGTCAGGAATAGGAGCTGTTGGCCGGGCAGTGGGGGGTGGGGGGTTGGGGGGGTGCTCACCTTTGATCCCAGCACTCGGGAGGTAGAGCCAGGCATATCCCTGTGGGTTCAAGGCCAGCCTGGTCTACAGAGCAAGATCCAGGACAGGCACCAAAACTACACAGAGAGAAACCCTGTCTCAGAAAAACAAAAAAAACAAAAAACAAAAAACAAACAAAAAAAAGCAACTGTCAATCAAAAGTGACCTTAAATAACAACAAACAAAAAACCAAGTCAAACCAACACACTGAAGGGGAAATGCCCTGAGAAGCAGATGCAGGCCTCAGTGCTGGGAAGCACAAGCCAGGCAGAAAAGCATGCAACAGCAGCTATCAGTCAGCAGTATTAGGATGCTGGGAGAATAATATAGATTTATCTTTATCTATCTTTATTTTTTTTAAAAATGATGTCAGATGCCTTATTGAGACTAGCATCTAGGCAGTTTTTATGAAGGACAGTTACAGCTTAATAGATATTCTCGGAGAAGGGGCCATGGCTTGGGTATTTGCAGACTGATCCACTGCAGAAATTCTGGATACAAGAAGGGTTTCCCAATGGGGATCCAGGGAACCCACAACATTCTACCTACAGTGGGGTGTTGTTTTCAGCACTTGAGCATTCGAATTCAGTTCTCATCACCACTACCACACATACATTCCTGGTCTCTCTGTGTTCTGGGAAGTTTGTAGGATGGTAAAGCACTAGACAGGACTTGGCTCAGCTAATAGGAACTTTATTTCTTAATATGAAAAAAAAACTATGTTTTTATTAAGAAATTTTTTATTAATTTTACATACCAATCACAGATCTTCCCTCCTCCCACTCCTCTCGCCCCCCCCCCCCCCCCGACAATCCATCCCCAATTCCCCACTACAACAAGATAAGGCCTCCCATGGGATGTCAGCAGAGCCTGGTACATTCAGTAGAGGCAGGTCCAAGCCTCTCCCCCTGCCTCAAGGCTATGTGAGGTATCCCACCATAGTAGTGAGCTCCAAAAAGCCAGCTCATGCACCAGGGATGGATCCTGATCCTGCTGCCAGGGGGCCTCTTAAGCATATCAAGCTATACAACTGTCTCGATTATGCAGAGGGCCTAATCCCGTGGAGGCTCCACAGCTGTTGGTCTAAATTTCAAGAGTTCCCACTAGTTTGGTTTGGTTGTCTCTGTAGGTTTCCCCCTCATGATCTTGATGTCCCTGCTCATAGAATCCCTCTTCTCTCTCTTTGACTGGACTCCTGGGGGGGGGAGGAATATCTTGTGCAATGAAAGATGCGGTTGGAAGACCAGCAGCTGAATCTAAGCCGGATGGCCAGAGGTCCTTCCAATATGCTTCTGTCTGTTTCAGTCACTTGAGTCAATTCTGTGTTTTAAAAGTTGAGGATCAAGGATCCTGTGTTTCCAAATAAAGGCACAAATCCCCAGAGCATGTGGAGGACCACACAGTCCACCCTGAATTAGCCTGGCCTTTTTCCTCTTGAATAGTGGTTCCTGCCCTCTGATTGATGCTCTCATTGAGTAAAGGTCTCTGACAAGGTCTTAAGGGGTGCACATAATTCAGAGAGGCTCTGGTATCAGGACTTCAAACTCATATCTTTTTCTTTCTTTCCTACTAGGATTGTTGGAACGTTTCTACATTTCATCAAAACAGTGCACCAAAACCTGTCTAATCCCTCCATATTTCCCTCCTGCCCCTGAGGAAAGTTCTGATGCTGGACCGCCCCAGCCTAAGAACTTTGTGGTCCAAAAACCCTTGCCCTTCTTATATTCAAAGTGCTGTAAATGGGACTTGTGTAATCAGCATGGGCCACACCTCTTATATTACAAGGAGCAGCCTGGAAAAGCCAGTGAGAGAAGACACAGACACACTGAGCTGTTCCTGCCTGGCTTCATGGTCCTTATTGCTGCTGTGCTCACAGCCCTCAGCCTGCAGTAAGTAAGCTACAGATGGACCCGGAGCATGCCTTGTGGGGCATGAATTCCCCGTACCCTGCTGGACCCTTCTAATTAAATTCGTTTCCCTTTGTTCACCTCTTGGCATGATTCCTGTGGACTCTGGATGGGCAGGTGGGAAGCCCACAGCTCTTCAGCTTCCAGAAGAGCTAGTCACAGGCCTGGCCACAGTGTTGCTGGCCAGTGCCTCTGAAATTAAGTCTTGCCCCTCCCTTTTCTGTTCCACTGCCTCTGAGTTGATGGGGAGGAAGCCCACGTCTCCTCCACAAACACAACGTGATCCCCCAGGATCAAAGGAGAAGATGGACTAACAGGAGGTAAATATCCTGAAGGAAAAACTCTGCACCATCTAGCCCACTACCTGACATGTGTGTATCCGTTTGTAAATTTCCACCCATGGATTTTTCTGGCATTAGAAGGTTGGACCAGATAGATGACAGCAGGTATATGTCCTCCATGTTTCTAGTGAGCTGCAGTCATCCATAGGAGTTGACCTCTACCAAACAAGGACTTCCTACCAAGGATTTTACCTACTGTCAGAGCAGGGTGTACTTATATACACTCCATCTTCCTTCTGGTCTTAGGTAGCTGGGCAGAGAAGGTCTGGAGAACCTTCTAGAAAACCTCTGTACTATTTCTGAGGCATCTCTGTCATAGGAGTCAAAGTCTATTTGGAGGACAGGAATCAGGAAGGACCCTTGAGGGATGGACAGTATCTTCAGGACTGGACCTCTAACTCCTCTGTCTCTCAAAGGCTATGAGTTCACACCCCGCCTTTGACCCACCCAGTAACGACAGCCAGGCCATTCCTATACCCCTGGGGTAAAGTTTAGGTATGCTACTTTTGTTAGGGCAAACAAAAGTTGAGAACCCTGAAGAAACAGGTTGGGGGAGGGTGTGGTGAGCATATAAGAGAATTAATATGATATCCTGATAAGGGTTTTGTTTGTTTAGTTGGTTGGATTTTTTTTTGTCTATGTGTCAACTTGGAAGAGAAACATCAATTGAGAAAATGCCTCCATCGGATTGGCCAGTGGGCAAGTGTGTGGAGACATTTTCTTGATTAATGACTGGTGGGTGTGGGAGAGCCCATCCCACTGTGGGTGGTGCCACCCATAGGGTCCTGGCTTGTATCAGCAAACTGGGCAGTCCATAGGAAGCAAGCTAGGAAGCAGACGTCCGTAACGGCTTCTACTTGAGTTCCTTCCTCTAGTTCTTGCCTTCCCTACATGATGGACAACTGCAAACAAAACTTAACCTTTTCCTCCACAAGTTGCTTTTGGTAATGGCATTTCATCACAGCAACAGAAAGCAGACTAGGCCACACGGCGAAGCGCTGCTGGAGGTTATTTAAACGGGTGCAGTCTTCAGTGGAAAATAGGCCTGTAAAAGTAGACACAGAGTAGTCTTCAAGTTGGAACCTATGGGCCTTCAGCCACATTAGGAAGAACCATTTTCAGCAATTTAATTGTGGTTATGATTGTACCGGACTGACATAGGGATTTCTAGAAGGGTCTCCGCAGAAGGAAGGAGACGCAGAAGTTAGTGTTTATGAAAGTCGGGGATCGGAGTGGGCACTACCTTATGTGAAAGCTCCTTAAGAGCAAGTAGACACAGCCCCATTGGTACAAGGGCAGGCTTTTATGCAAACTGGTTGGAATGGGGACAAGTCTTGGGCCAGACACCACAAGAAGGCCAGTGACATTCTCTCATCAACCTGGCAGAGTAACAAGAGCACACAGAAACCTCCAACCTGTAGGAGTAGGTGGGTGGGGTGGGGTAGGGGGTGGGTGATGTTCAGTAAATGACATTGTTAAACTAGATATCTGGAAAGGGGAGAGAATCCCCCTTCTCCTCGTGATAAGGTCTCATTCTATACTTAAGATTGGCTTGGAATTTGTTATGCAGCCCAACATAGCTTCAAACTTGTGACCCTCCTTCCTCAGCCGCCCAAGTACTAGAATTACAGGTGTGAGCCACCATACCTGGAAACTATATTCATTTCTGACAGCCGTGTCTCTCTGGTTGTCTCAGAACAAGAGTTCAAACGAGGCTGGTCTCTGAGTAGCATGTTAGCAAACTGGAGCATTCCTTAAGGCAAGAGAGAAGGGAGGTCATGAGGCAGGAGGCAGGGAGCAGTCATAGGGAAACCCAGCACCGTGGATGTCACTGAGTACAGACTTTCCCTGGTAACAGCCCATGTACATTAGTGGGAAACCAGGTGGCTGATGTGTCTGACTGGGAGCCACTCCACAAGGCCACAGAGTAAGGAATAACTGCCCTTGGTTTCATTGTTTTTTTTTTTTTTTTTTTTTTTCGAGACAGGGTTTCTCTGTGTAGCTTTGCGCCTTTCCTGGGACTCACTTGGTAGTCCAGGCTGGCCTCGAACTCACAGAGATCCGCCTGGCTCTGCCTCCCGAGTGCTGGGATTAAAGGCGTGCACCACCACCGCCCGGCTGCCCTTGGTTTCAAAAAACAGTAGTCAAATGGGTTGGATGTGAGGGTGTAACAGCTAATGCTGTCGACTTGACAGGACCCATGATCATCCAGCAGACAAATCTCTCTGTGAGAGATATTCTAAATTAAGCTAATTGAGCTAAGAACTACCTTAAGTGTAAGCAGCTCCATTCCATAGGTTGGGGTCCAGGGCTACATAAAAGGAGAAGACAAGCCCTGCGCCAGCATCCATCTCCCTCCACCCGCTGACTGCGGATGCAGTATGACAGCCGCCTCACCCTGCTACACCGCATGTTTTCTCCCGTGGTCAACTGTATCGTCAAACCCTGAGCCAGGATAAACTTCCTTGCTTCCTGGAGTTGTTTTTATCGGGTAGGGTTGTCAAAGTAATAAGAAAAGCAACTAATACAAATCAGAGGTAGAGTGCTTGTCTGGTACGTGCAAGGCCCTACGCTCAGTGCCCAGCGCCAGAAAAATTAGTAACTAGAGAGCAGTTAGGTGCTAGACTGTGGAAATATAGCTCAGTGGGCAGAGAAGGAAGTAAAAGCCATGTGGTGGCTGACATAACTAGAGCCAGTCGCTGGAGGCTGAAGGATGGGGGTGGCAGACCCCGTAAACTGTAAAAACCTAGTATGAATAAGCCAAGAAATGGACCGTCCAAGACAACACTGTGTAGCCGCTGCTAGAATGCGTGCACTGTGACAGGACAAGCAGCTCCAAGCCATAGTGACTCCAACAAGGTTAAAAGGTGGATTTGCTAGCAAAGGAAGCAAGGAGGTGGGCAGCTGAGGATGGAGTGGTCCTGTTTGAAGGACCCCTCCTTGGACACTGCTGTGGTCTGAAACACACACTGAAGGCAGGAAGGTACAGGTTCTATAAAACACCATTATTCTCAGCATTTAAAACTCTCCAGGTAGAAGAGCCCCTTACCAATATGTAAGCTTCCAAACAAAGGCACGTGTACTCTGGGTACAGAGGCATCTTGTAGGGAGAGCAAGTGTCCGGAGCCCACCGGTCACTTTACTGCTCTACGGATGAACTTAGAACCGCGTAGTCGCACACGGGAAGGATCCAGAGTCCTGAACTGTGAGCAGTCAAGTGAACCACCCCAGGACGCAGGTAATAGGGTTCATAAACTTCAGGCTCACAGGCTCTTGGAGCCTACACACTGTTGAACAGACATGCTTATCAGCCACAAACGCTATTCCCAGTCAGGAGCATTCAGAAAACTCAGGATGGAGACATGGCTCAATGGTTAAGAGACCAGGCTCCTTTCTTCCAGAGGTCCTGGGTTCATTTCCCAGCACCTGCATAGCTGTGGCTCATAGCCCAGCCATCTGTAACTCCAGTTCCAGGGGATCTAGGGCCCTTTTCTGGCTTTGCATGTATGTGGTGCACAGATACACGCACGCAAAACACTCTTACACATAAAACAAAAATACATAAATCTTTTATATTAAAAAAAGAATATAAGAAAGAAAACTATTGCTAGGCTGACTGTGGTGGTGTGTGCCTCCAACCACAGCTTCCAAGAGAGGAAGCACATGGTGGTTTGAATGAGCGTGACCCTCCTAGACTCATATACTAGAATGCTTGGTCCCTACTTGGGGGAACTATACGGGAAGAATTATGAGGTGTGGCCTTATTAGAGGTGTGCCACTGGAGGTGGGCCTTGATGTTTCAAAAGCCCCCGCCTACCGTGCTGTCTCACTCTCTCTGCCTCCTGCCTGTGGGTGAGATGTAAGCTCTCAGCTACTGCCCCAGCACCATGCCTGACTGCCTGCTGGCTGCCATGCTTCCCACCCTGATAGTCATGGACTTATCCTCTGAAACTGTGAGCAAGCCCCCAATGAAATGCTTTATTTTAAAGTTACCTTCATCATAGTGTTTCTTCACAACAACTTAGTGTTCTTCACAGAACAGGAACTGTGAAGACACAGAAGAAGGCAGATCTCTATGAGTTTGAGGACAGCCTAGTCTACATAAAGAGTTCAGCCGGGCGGTGGTGGCGCACGCCTTTAATCCCAGCACTCGGGAGGCAGAGCCAGGTGGATCTCTGTGAGTTTGAGGCCAGCCTGGGCTACCAAGTGAGTTCCAGGAAAGACGCAAAGCTACACAGAGAAACCCTGTCTCGAAAAAAAAAAAAAAAAAAAAAAAAGTTCTAGGCCAGTCTTACATTGTAAGATATTGTCTTAAACAAACAAACAAACAAACAAATAAAGAACAGATGAGGATGTCATGAGTTCCTTTATGTGACTATTAACGTGAGAGAACCAAGAGCTGAAAGAAATGTCAACAAAGTAATAAAAGTTATCCACGTGAAACCTAGAACAAACACCAGAATTAATGATGAAGGATTAAAAAAAAAAAAAAAAAAGATCCACCTAAACCCAAACCACAATAAGCACATGTGTGATCGCCACTGCCACAGAGCATTAAGGTGAAGGACTTAGCCAATAAGAAAAACAGAATAAGAAGTATAGAAATAGTGGGTTGTTGTTTACAAAAACGTCTCACTAGATCGCTGCTTGAATCACTTTGGGTTACTGTGCCAAAATACCTTGGGATGTATAATTTATAAATAATAGAAATTTATTGCCCACAGATCTGGGTCTAGGAAGTGGAAGATTGGGGGCAAAGTTCAAGACTTGATGCTTTGTTGAGAGGTCTCCTTCATGGATATCACCTTCTATGTGTCTGCACATAGTAGAGGGGTCAATGGGCCCAGGCTACTCCCTTCATGTCTTTTATATTGGCATCCCATTCATAAGAGATGGGCCTTTGTGACATACCCACCTACCACAGACTTCCTCTGTTTAGCCCCTTGACCATGAGATTGGACTTCTGCTTGAATTCTTAAGAGATCTAGACATGTAGACTGTAGCAACAGTTAAGAAAACACCTGTTGTAAATTGCCAAAGAAGTCCAATGAAGAAAATTTAAAATTCTTTCCAATGACACGCCAATCTATTCTGTGCATGTCAGAAGCATAAAATAAAAAATAAAGTTTAAAATGATGATTAACAAAATAAACTTTCAAATGATGAAATATGAATCGTGGTGCCTGGCCCTCGTCACTTCCCTCCTGAGGCTGGCAGCTACCTCCAGAGAGTCTGCTTTCTCTGGCTCTATACTGTCACATGGAGGAGAACAGGGGCACTGCTCTAGAAGACAACGAAACTTGAATGAAAGCATAAATAAAAAGTTTAGGAGCAGACATCCCAAATTAAGCAATAAAGTGAGGGGAAAACATACCATGCACAGAGACTCAGTGTAGGCTATGCACGAGAAAACAATTCACAGAAGTTTCTGTTGCATGAATCCTAAATGGTCTTATAATAAAAAGCTGGAGCCAGATATTGGGGTAAATGCTGGAAGATCAGAGAGAGAAAGGAACAGGCCACTAGAGAAACTTCTCACCACTACCGAATCCTCAGGCAAATGGAAGGCGAGATCCTATCTCCACAAATCCTCTGACTGAATGCCTCTGAGTTCTCAGCAGAAAGGCTCTCTAGTTCCTGTCTCCTCATGCCTTATATGCCTTTCTCTGCCCAGCCATTTCACTTTCTACCTCAGCCTTCCCAGTACTGGGATTAATGGCATGTGTGCTTCCCAAATACTGGGGTTAAAGATGTGTGCCACCACTGCCTGGCTCTATTTCTCTCCTAGACTGGATCAGTTTCATGTAGCCCAGTGTGGTCTTGAACTCACAGAGATCCAGATGGATCTCTGCCTCCCGAGTGCTAGGATTAAAGGTGTGTGTCACCACTGCCTGACCTCTGCATGTAACTCTGTGGCTAGCTCTGTCCTCTAATCTTCAGGCAATCTTTATTTGATACACAATATATCACCACAAGTTTCTACTGAGAATCCAGAATGTGACTATGAGATTTCCATTTCCTGTATTGGTTCAGTCTGATAAGTACAGAAATAAATGTAGACACTGGGGAGATGGTTTTGTGAGTGTATCGGTCCTCTTCCTATTACTGTGATAAAAGCTGACCAAAATCAACTTGAGGAAGAAAGGGTTTGTTTCACCTTGCAGCTTACAGTCCATTTAGAAGGGAATTCAGGGCAGGAATACAAGGAACGAACCTAGAGGCAACAACTGAAGCAGAGACCTTGGAGGAAATCTGCTGATTGGCTTGCCCTCCATGGCTTGCTCAGTCTGATTTCTTATACATCCTAGAACCACCTGCCCAGAGGTAACACTGCCCGTAGTGACCTGCCCTCCCCCATTAATCATTAATTAAGAAAATGTCCTACAGACAGACTTGCCTATGGGCCAATCTGATGGTGGCATTTTCTCAATTGAGGTTCTTCTTCCCAGATGACCCCAGCTTGTGTCAAGTTCCCAAAAAATTAACCAGAACAGCACATAAGAGCACTTGCTGGGCAAGCGTAAGAATTTGATTCAAATTTCCAGCCCCCAGTTAAAAACAAAACAAAACTACAGATGTGGTGTAGGCACCTATATGTCCACTCCTGTGGTGGGTGGAGACAGAAGGACCATTGGGGCTTGCTAGCCACCAGCCTAGCTCCAGCTTCAGTGAAAGACCCTGTCTTGAAGGAGCGAGACAGGAGAAGAGTGACATCCTCCATTGGTCTCTGCATGTCCATGTAGATAAGATGACATGCGTGCGCGCGCGTGCGCGCGCGCACACACACACACACACACACACACACACACACACACGGAGATGCAAACACACTTAATCAACAATTGAAAAAAATAACTGTAAGTAGGTGATAAGTTGTTTTCACTCTTCAGACTTGAGAAGGCAGAATATGTCGTCTGGAGTTTCTTAGATGCTCTTACCTAGAAATGACAGAATCCACAGCACAGCTACAGTCTGAATACGTCCCCAATGTGCAAATATTGGAAACTCACTCCCCAGCATGCCAGTGTTGTGTGTTGGGATGGAGGTTTCAGAAAGAGCAGTTAGGTCTGGGGCTCTCCCTCGTGAATGCTGTTATTGCAGGGGTGGGCATGTTATAAGAACATTTTTGGAAACTGTAGAAATGGCTTTGTGGTAAGTGTTCTTGTTGCTCCTCCAAAGAACCTAAGTTGGGTCCCCAGCATCCATGTCTGCCTGTATCTCCAGCTTCAAGGGATCCAACGTCTTAGGCACCTGCACTCACATAATTAAACATAAAATAATTAATTAAAAACCACTTTGGCCCTCTCTGCATCCCTCTCCTCCCCATCTCCTACTCTCTCACCTTTTGGCTGTGGCAGGAGAATGAGAAACAATGAAAAGACCATGGCAATATAAACAAATACAGACTGTATACGCAGTAATAAGGTCTTTCGGGACTTAACCTAGTGTATAGAATTAAGGACTTGTGCAGCACATTTAATGTAGTGAAGAACCATGTGGGCCTGGTTCATGTATTAGCACACAGGTAGCAGAAGAAGGATTTGGTGTATGCTCACGGACAAGCATTGTACCAAGTGGCCACAGTCGTGAATGGCAATAGACATAATTTGTTCCAATAAAGCTTATTTATGGACATAAAACTTGGGTTTCACATAGTTTGTTTTGTTTTTGTTTTGTTTTGTTTTGTTTTGAGACAAGGTTTCTCTGTGTAGCTTTGGAGCCTGTCCTGGATCTCACTTTGTAGACCAGGATGGACTCAAACTCACAGACATTCACCTGGCTCTGCCTCCCGAGTGCTGGGATTAAAGGCATGCGCCACCACCACCTGGCGGGTTTCACACATTTTAAGGAAGGTTTATACTCTATTCTGATACAGTTAAATTAATAAAATGCCATTGAGAATCAACATTGGGAATCAGTCTGCAGGCTACAGTTTCCCTATTCATGTCCATCCAGGAAAAGTAGCAAGGATGTGTAGACGAATTCATCAAACTTGAACCTTGGTGTTGTCCAAGAGGCTGGACCTCTGTGGAGGAGGGCTAGCTGCAGCTGGGGTCAGGTGACCTGAGTCACAGGGATGGAGTCTGAGGTATAGGAACTCAGGGTGGATGTGGGCAGAGAGGGAGCCAGGGGTGGAGTCTGGGCTGGAAGGGGCTGGGGTGAGGGAGATAAAAAGGGAGCCCAGCTTCTAAGCTATAAGATAAGAGGGTAGATTTGGACCCTGACAAGGGACACAGCTGTGGAGTCTGAGATGGGGAGGTCCGTGGTAGATCTCTATTCTAAAGAGACAAGTCTAGGGTCTCAGGGGTACTGTGAGACCAAGACTGGATACTTGCAGACTTTTCTCAATGGGAGAGAAGAAAAGAATATGTTGGGGGAGCGGGGCTGGGGAATGGAAAGCAAGGAGCTGCAGCATGCTCCCTGGCCTTGCCCATCTCTACTTTCACCCAGGGCCTTGTAGACACGCTGTTTGCTTATCCTGGGCCCATCATGTGGATATTGGAGGGTGGGATGAGGAGGTGGAAGTGAGTCAGCTTAGCATTTGGCACTCTGTGTAGCCATTAAACGAAAGAAGTCAGGTAGAGTGTCTGCCATCAGTCACGTGGCTGCAACGGGAAGCTTTGCACAGTTGCCAAAGAGTAAATCAAACAGGGAGACGGAATCCTACATGTGCCTGCATCAGTTCACATCACCTTAAGATGTACAAGGCAAACACTAGCAAAATGGAAGTTCAGATGGTAGATTTCAACATACATTCCTATGATGGAATGAAGCAGAAAACTAGTGAAGATGATATGTAGCATTTGAGCATCCCATGAACCAAGAGATTAACCAAAAGAACTGTCTCAAAACAAGTACAGAACTTTTACCATGGGAACAGTAGCAGTGGACTCTTGAGTGTTTATCTTAGAGAGAGAAAGATACAGTCGTATAAAACCCGTACATAGATGCTCACAGTAGCAGCATCAGTAATTGCCCCAAACTAGAAAAGAGCAAGATCTCCTTTGGTGAATGAGTGAGTGGCCAGACCAACCATAGCCCTCTTACACCACGGATAATTAGTCAGCAGAGTGCAGATGACCTTTGGATGCCTGTGATGGTCCTGGTCAGGATGGGTCTGCTAGCGAGGCAAAAGTATCACTCTCGGAGGCATGAGGCCTCCCAGTCTCCCACCTTTGTGACTGTTCTAGTTCTGGGAGCCAGCAGAAAAGCTAAGTACTTAAGGTTTAAAGCACAGAGAAGCCTCTAAGCTGGAGCAGGTCTTGACTTTGAGGAGGCAGGGCCGGGACCTCAAAAGTACCATGAAGCTGAATCTAGAAACCCAAAGTGTGAGTTTTGTGTGTGTGTAGTTGAGTGCATAGTTAGAGTTCCCATTGCTGTGAAAAGACACCATGATGACGAGGGCAACTCTGATAAAGGAAACCATTTAACGGGGTGGCTCACAGTTTCAGAGGTTTAGTTCATTATCATTATGGCGGTACATGGTGGCATGCAGGCAGACATGGTCCTGGAGAAGGAGCTGAGAGTTCTACATCTTGATACGCAGGAAGTGAACTGTCTCATTGGGCGTAGCTTAAGCATAGGAGACCTCAAAGCCTACCTCCACAGTGACACACTTCATCCAACAAGGCCATACCTATTCCAACAAGGTCATACCTCCTAATGGTGCCCCTCCCTTTGGGGGCCATTTTCTTTCAAACCACCACAATAGGTAACAGTCAATTGTGTGTAAATGGGAGTATACCAGTTTGAGTACATGTGTGACTGTGTGCATGCCTGTGTGGATGTATTACATGCATAGGAGTTTTTAGATATTTATTTTTATGTGTATGTCTGTGTACCACATGCTTGCATTACCATGGAGATCAAAGGAGGCATCTGATTGCCTGCAACTGGAGATACAGATAATTGTGAGCTGCCATGTGGGTACTGGGTACCAATCCCAGGTCCTCTGGAAGAGCAGTCAGTGCTCTTAACCACTGAGACTGAGCTATGTCTCCAGTCCCAAATGTAAGATCGTGTATGTGTGTTTGTGTTTGTGTGTGTGTGTGTGTGTGTGTGTGTGTGTGTGTGTGTGTGCATGCAATGTGGTGAATGTGTCTGCATGTGTGAGTGTGTGGTCAGGTGCAGATGAGCAATTGTGTGAAATGGAGAAGAGAACTTCCCCCACCCCCATGGGCAGAGGTTGATGGGCAGAAGACAAGGTGGGCCTCTCCCTGCAGAGGGACATGGAATGTTCTTCATGTTAGTTCATACCAACTGCCAGGATTCAGCTGCAAGAGCATTTTGGGAAAATTTTTATGAAAGATGGGAGGGTGTGAGAGTGAGGTCTGTGGGGCCATGGTGCAGGTCTGGTGGATATAGGAGAGAGGTCCCTGGCGGGGGGAGCATCTGAGATATTGGACAGACCCCTGGGGCTCTGGCCAGTTGTCCACAGATGGTTGCATGGCAGTCATCTGCTCAAAGTTTTGAGGGGGCTGCTATTGTTTGGATGCAAAGTACTCTCAGGCTCATGTGTTAAAGCCTTGGTCCCAGCTAGTGGTAGGTGGATTGGATCTCACGAGGATGCCAGCTTCATCAGTGATTAATCTGCTGATATGTTCACAGTTGAATGAGCTGTTAGGAGGTCACCAAGAGAGCAGGTCACTGCGGGTACGCTTTTGAGGAGCCCCCAGACCCTTCTTCCATATGTCCCCCTACTTTCCTTGTTTTCTACAAGGTGAGTGGTTTTCATCCACCATGCCTTTCCACCGTGATTTTATCTTGCCACAGACCTAACTCCCATGCAGCCATCTGACTGGTGACCAGTAACTCTGAGGTGGTAAGCCAAAATAAACCTTTGCTTTCTTGAGTGGTCGGTTTGTTTTGGGGTTTTTGCCACAATGATGGAAAATCAATTAACACAGCACTTGGGGGATAATGGGCTGAGTCCAAAGGGGCAGTAGCTGGGATATCTGGCCACTTTGCTACCAAAGCTTGAAGGAGCCATAGTTGCCCAGTTAGGGTGCTGGTGGCCAAGCTCGATTCAGCTTTGCACCTGGCCTTTGGACTCGACTTAGGTAACGTTTCTACAAGCCATGCTTCTGCTTGGCCAGCAGGGGGTGCTAAAGGGAGCCTGTTCTCTGGTGACACCACCTTCCCCTCAGCTCTGCTAACTAAGCAGGAAAACCCAGTGCCCTGCCCAGAAGGTGCCAACATTTTTATCTGGCAATGGGGGAAGAACCATGATGAGTACCATGACTTGAGAAAGGAACTCAGGGAAACGTCCCCTAAGACACAGCTTCATTTACCAAATTCTCTGCGCTGGCTGGCGAGTTCTGTTTATTAACTTCCAAGGCTCCGAAGGAACAGCCTATGTATCAGGCAACTGTCAGGTCACCCCCAAAACGTGCTGGGAACTGGGAGGGCAGGCAGAATGCCCTTGTTTACACAGCTGTCTCCTGCAAAAATACTAGCTGCATCCCAGTCAGGGGCAGGACTGGTACAGCCAGTCGCCCCAGGCACCCAAAACGAATTATCTGTGTCCTTACCTCCCCACCCCTGTCTCCCCATCAAGAGCCAGCAACGCTTAGAAGAGTGGGCAATCAGGACATGCCTGGGCAGGCAGGAGTCAGTGTAGCAACTGTAGCATTGAGTGAACCTGGAACCAAGGCAGGATCCCCCAAGATGGGCTGGGGGAAGCTGGTGTCCACCCTTCCAGGAAGAAGAAGGCAGCCAAGATGCAATGCGTGGGAAAGAAAGGAGGGGATGGAACAAGTTTGGCCAGGAATAAGCATCCGGATCCCCTCAACTGCCTACCTTTCAACCAACCTCATAATCTACATCACAGCTACCTTTTCAGTCCTTTGTGGGGTACTTTACACACCTTTGTTTCTCCCAAGCTCTGTTCTGAGATCTAACATGACATCTCTCAATCTCCATGACCTAGGCCAGGGCTCTCTGTGACAAGGATAAGGGCCAGTATGTGACCAGGATAAGAACTCAGAGTATGACCAAGATCAGAGCTCAGCGTGTGACAACAGGTATGACCAAGATCAGGGCTCAGCTGTGACCAGGATAAGAGCTTAGGGTGTGACCAAGGTCAGGGCCTGTGTGAACAGGTCCCAGGTTCAAGCATACCTGCAAGTCAGGATATTCATTATGGATTAATTAGTGATGGCCTGAATTGTGCCCTTAGCTTCATTATCTCAACATCTTATCTGATAAAGCAAACAATTTCTTTGCCTTCTTCAGGTTGCTGGAGAGATCCTATCACTGACTACAAAACAAAACTACTCCGGAGGCATCTTCTGGCTGCCAGGCCACTAACACTCTAGCCTGTTTGAATATGAGAAAGGTGGCCATTGCTCCACAGCTCATTTGAGGACACAACACACCTCGAGTCCCTGGCTTTCCATAGGCATTGCGATAATTTTTAATGTCAACTTTCCCTTTTGTAACAGTTGTAGATTCACAAAGAATTTGCAAAGACAGTATAGCTACATGGTTCCCACATCCCCCACTCCCAGCTTTCCCTACCCCCATGTCTTAGACTCCTGTGATCTGTTCATTAAAATTAATGACTCAGTATTGGCTCATATTTTTATGTAATTTTCTTTGGTTTTTCCCTAATGTCCCTTTTCTGCTCCAGAATCCTATTGAGGGCCCCACCTAACACTTAGTCATTATGACCCCTTAAGATTCCCCTGGAAAGAGGTGACTGGAGACGTTGCTTGGCTTTCTAGGACCTTGTCAGTGGCCAGTACTGCCAAATAGTGGAGTGTCCCTCAGTGTGGTGGGATGGTTGGGCTGGGGAGACGTTTTTGAGAACACAGGGAGAAGCAGAAGAAATGTGCCTTTTCTGGTGCCTTCTTATTTGCAAGACTTTTCACAGTGGATTTGACTTAGGTCCCCAGAATACCAGCTGCCTCCAGGTGCTGTCCTTTGGAGTTCTCATGGCATGTTCTTTAGAGCATGGCCACTGAATGCAGGCACAACTGAGATGCCACTGGGCTCTGCTCTTTCCAGGGCAGGATGCCACGTAACTAGGTAACTCACGTGGTATTCTCATACATAGACGTGTCTTCCCAACTCTTGTTTGTTATTTATCATTTCGTTTGTTTGTTATTTATCACAGTACATATCACAGTACTGGGAATTGACTCCTGGGCCTTATACATGCTAGGCAAGTGCTCTACCACTGAGCTATGTCCTGGGTTTAGAAACATGAGCCTCCCAAGTGCCGAGAGTGGAGGAACAGGCCACCACACCCAGCTTTTTTATCATTTTCTTAACTGCTGTTCCCTCATGATGATGCATAACTTCATGTGCACAGTGTGGCCCAGTCCATCGAGGGAAGATTACTCTGTTATAAAAAGGGCTGGTGTGCTAACACATGCTGCAACATGGGTGAACCAAGGTCCATGTGTTGTATGATTCCGATAACATAGAACACCCAGAAGAGGCAAATCCTTAGGGATGCAAAGTAGACCATGGGTTTCCAGGGGCTGAGGTGGGGGACTGTCGATGGGACAGGGTATGTTTCTGGGGCAGACATAGATGTTGGTGAGAGCTGCAGCTACCCAAGGGACTGAAGGGTATGTGGGCATGTGAATTACATCTGAAAACAGACGTCCGAATAAAAGTGCCTTGTGCTCATCACAGTCTGCCCTGTCTGACCTCTAGATCCACCATTTCTCTCACCACAGAGCAGTATCAGGAGTCAAGAGCACTGGAAGAGCTGCTGCCTGTTTGACCAGGTTATCTATCAGTCTCGCTCTCCAGTCTGCAGACCCTAACTGGTAGGTCCCTCTATTTGCCATCAGTATTATTATTGATCTTGATCTTTCAGAATACAAAGAGGGGTTGGGGAAACTGGGGACAGACCTAATACCCCATAGTGTGGGTGCATGTGAGCTCAGATCTCTGACTATAGGTATCTCTCAAGACTCTATCTCTCCCCCGAGGAAGAGCCTAGGTCTTCTGATCTTGCTCTGACTGAACCCAGTATAGGCCTTGTACTCCCAGGCTATCCTGCTTTCCTGAGAACAAGGGTCCCCTATGGGGTACCTTGACATAGGACCCCAACCCCAAGCCTCCCTTCTCAAGTCCCCATCCCAGGTAGTCAAGACCTACCCGCTAGCTGCAGGTCCTGACTTCAGGTCCTGATTTCTTGCCCCAACTCACTCGGACTCAGTTTACCCCTTGTGACAGGAGCAGGAATTTTGTGCTGACTAAACTCCAGATCTTTCACTAACTAGACAAGGTCACCCTGCTCAGGTGCCCACTTTCTCCTTACTGGTTTGCCCGCTATGCCATAGAGGGGTCCTGGCAGGTCCAACAGGTACAGAGAGGTCCGGGAGTGTGTGGGGGGCTCAGCAGGTAGCAGGCAGAAGACCTGTGGGCATACAAGAGCCTGAGTTGTGGTTTATAAAGTGCATTTGGCCCTTAGTATCTGTGTCCACAGACTCTACCTCCATGCATGCAACTCACCTGGACCAAAACTCTAGGGTGTGTGTGTGGCGGGGGGGGTGGGGGGGGGGTGGGGGGGTGGGGGGGTGTATCTGTCTAAACACCCAGACCTCCTTCTTTGTTGCTGTTCCCTTAACAAGGATATAACAATTTTTCACAGTGTTTACACTGGATGGGACATTCTGAGCAACTGAAGGATGATTTATTGTGAATCAGTGGGCAGGCACGGGTCATGGCAAACCCCATGTTATCTAACATAAGGGGTTTAAACTTTTGAAGCCAGCATGTGGAATGAAGCTCTGGGTGGTTGTGCTGGATCTGCAGCCTGGTTCCCACAGAGTGAGTTCAGACACTGTGAGCAGACTACTCTGCCAAGTCCCCAGCACAGGTAGGAAAAGGCAAGGTAGGAAGAAGCCAGGGTTTCCAGACAGAGTATCCAAGAACAGAGCTAGGCCCTTGATTCCCAGGGAGGTCTTGGGCTCTTGACAGGGACTTAGGATTCTTTTGAAGTGGGCTTGAACTCCTCAGGACTAGCAGAGTTGACTGGCCTATGCCAACTTCTTTCATCTGCCCTGCACTTCCCAGGAGTGGGAGCCCTGTCCCCTGTTGGCATCTGGGAGTGGAGGCTAATGCCAGGCTAGAAAGATAAATGTTAATTATGGGCCAGCTAGGAGAGTCTAGGCTCTAACTAGCACCCATCCAGCTGCACCTGAGTGGGATTCAGGTGGCTCATTACCTTAACGAGAGGCCATCCCAGACAGCTGCAGCCCCTGCATACTCCAGCCCAAACCCAGCAGCTCCTACCCTATTTCTCTCCTCTTCACACTGGTGGACAGGGTAGCACCTCACTCCATGAAGGCTACAGAACCTTTGCCCCTTAAAAGCCCTTTGAAGGCTGGTTGGGGTCAGCATTCATCAGTTCCCTCTTAGAGGACACACTGTCCTTGCAGATCTCCAAATTAGTGACCCTGACTCAAGAGCCGTCCTGGTCAATTCAGCCGACATGGCCAGCAGCGAGCTCTTGGAAGCCATGAGATCCTGGCCTGTTTTCCGAGTCACACTGGCAAGCTTTCTACTTTCAAGATTCCGTTTTCACACTTTGCAGTGCACATGCCTTGCAGCTTCTCCAGGAAGTGCCACTGGCCCCCGGCCCAGCTGCCATCTGACCACGACCACTTCTGTTAACGTGGGTCCCACCACGCATGGGCACACAGGCGCCATCACGAGCCCCTCTGCTTGCATTCTGCATCAAGGGTTCCCAGCCTGGTACTGAGACGTTGGCTCACTGCCTACAGCAGGCAGGGGTGTCAGTTTTGCCCACTCCTGATGCCTCTGCTGCTCAAGCTCCTTTTTTTTTTTCTCTCTCTCTCATACAGAGCCCCATAGCTTCATGGATACAGGGATAGAGAGAGGCTAAGAAGCAGGTCGGTCCAGGTTGGGAGGAGAGAGAACAGGGTTGTCCTATCAAATCACTTGAGGTGACAGTGGCAGCTTACATATTCCTGGAGGTAATATGTCTCCTGCTCTGAGGTGCCCATCTGGGGTCCACCCATAGGAAATGTTAAGCCTGTGGGTACAGCCTTGGGCCTACCTCTTTTTCTCTAGGGCTATGACTGGGGTCCATGCATCCTGTTTTGTCCATCACACCACTCCTAATTGCCTGGGCGGCAGAGCAAGGAGACACCCAGACTTGGCAGATAGCTTGATGGCATCCCAGGAGGCTGAGTCCCAGCTCCGGACCAGGGACGGCTGAGGCTGCTATGTGCAGCTGGGCCCTGGACGCTTGCTTGCTCACAATCATTTCCACATGTAGGAAGTCCCAAGCTCAGAGGCAACATGAGCTGGTGGAGTGGGTAAGCAGAACGGTTGGCTGGGGAACACCAGGGGTCTCAGCCAACACCACCTCCAATGTGCAGCCTATTGAGGCCCTTGTGGTAGGGAAGTGTTCAGAGACCAGTTCCCCCACAGCCCTCACAGGGCACTCTGACAGAGGTCAGTTCCTCTTGGCCGTGGGAGGCTGAGAAAAGTGGAAACAAACATGCCCCAAACCATGGAGATTCTAAAGAATCCGAGAAACCATTCGAATAAGACTGCAGAGCTGCTGGGGCACAGGGAGCAAGGTCAGATTCTGACTCTGCAACCCTGGTGCTGAGGTGAGAGTCACTCCTCTGCACTCCAGCCTCCCTTTCCCGGGTCTGTAACCTCACCTCCTCCCTTTGTCACTCACAGCCCAATGAGGCCTCCAGCATCTTTATGCAGACTCGAGGAAGACACACAAGAGCCCCTTGGGCTTCTAGGCCTCTAGAAGACATCTAGAAATAGTTCAGGGGCTATGTGGGCACCTTCTAGGCACAGGCCAGGGCAGGGGCTGAGAAGAATGTTTTGATAAAGGCGATTTGCCTGAGGAAGTATGTTCTGGGCACAAGGCTAGGCCTGGATGAGAGTCTGAAGGTAGAGACATAGCCCAATCTATGGGCTAAGGGAGACAGAATACACTTGGACAGGCACATAAAGCCAAGGGGGACCAGGATGTCTGGGCAAGGGGAGGTTTGGGCAGGGGCACCCATAGGATGGAACAGGAAAGATGCTAGGAAATGTGAACTCCCATCTCTCAGCCTCAGACTCCAGCAAGACCCCATAACCAAAAGTACAAGTCATTTCCTGTCTCCTCTGGGAACCCTGGCCATCACACAGCTCCCAAGGTGGAAGCCAGATACAGGGATAGGAAATGCACCAGGCTGTCAGTACACCTTTGCCCTGATGAAGTTCCGTGATCCAGATCAGCCTCTACGTAGGCGGAGCCTCAGCCCCGACCTGCAAGTTAGAATTAACCTTTTGACCCGGTCCTCAGGAACTGTGCATGCATTGAGATTGAAGGGGCCATATTCAGCCCACAATACTTCAGTTTCTCCCATTAAATTGGGTTTGGTGTCTCTCTGACTGCCTGCCTGATGTGAAGGAGAAGGTGCGCACGCATGCGGGGGAGGGGGGTGGGGGGGAGGTATGGGGATGGGGACAGGACCATGATACTCAGAGAGAAGCCAGTCTTCAGACCCCCAGGGGAGAGCCACATTCTTCTCAGACCACAAAACAGGGCTGTCACTGCAGACCTCCTTCCTTTTCGCTGGTGCAGCTGGGGTCTCTTGGTAATTGCCGGAAGTGGAGGCTTAGAAGGCTCGGGACCAAAGAGCAGGTCAAGGGGCACCTTGGAGGTGGGGCTGAGGAAGCCTGGGGGACATGAGTCAGGCCAGCCCTGCCACCCCAAGCTCATCCCCCAGCCAAATTACCAGGTTTCCCCAGGCACTCACTGGCCTTATAAAGGCACCCTCTCCCTGGTGGCTGCCAGTTGCTGGTGGACATCCAAGATGAGGACCCTCCTGGTGTTGCTGCTGCTGGCTGTTGTGTGTGCTTCTCTGGGTAAGGCACTGGCTGCCCCTGGTTTGAGGGGAGGCAGGCAGCCTCTGGGAAGGGTTCAGGAACATGGGGGGTTGGGGCTTCTGAGCTGAGAGGGTACCATTTGGGGCACTGGCCTGGTGAGAAGGCTTCAGGGAGTGAGGTAGAGGCACCTATGGTGGCTCTCCCTGCTCAGCCAGACTCAGAAACCTCTTCCCTTTAGATATTATGTGGTACCTTTCTGGCTCTTTGTGTGTGTGTGTGTGTGTGTGTGTGTGTGTGTGTGTGTGTATGTGTGTGTGTAGGGGGGGTTAGTATAAAAATTAGGGTGAGAAGCCAGAGGTGCATGAAGGGGAGGTGCCCTGGGTACCACTTGTGAGTACTGGGACCTGAGATTTAGCGAGAGTGGCCAATTCTTCTCCCTCTTCCCAGGATGAGCTGCTCCTAAAATGCAGGATTCTTGGTGCTAAAAAAAAAAAAAAAAAAGGAAGGAAGGACATGGACAAGACAGACTGCATGGGTCAACCTCTCTAGCACACTCTGCCCTGACCCTGATGACCTGGTTTAGGGACAGAAATGAGGCGGGGGAGTGGGAGGGATGGACTTCAGCCTGTGATTATCAGTGGAATAATTATCATCTCCAGGATAATTAGCCCCATCAGCTTCCCCTGAGCGTGGGGAGGGGGCGGAGGAAAGGAAGAAGGGCCTTGGGCAGCAGTCTAGCCATCGGGTACCCATGTAGGAAGGTGGGGGGACAGTGGGAGGGGCCTGGAGGCTGGCCTGGAGAACAGGGAGAGGGTCAGGGTCAGGTTGGGGTTGTCACTTAGAAAACATGGAGAGGAAGATACTAGAGAGACCTCAGATCAGGGATACCAATCAGGAACTACAGTCCCAGCTACAGGGCAGGAGGGTGGAAGGGCTGAGTCAGAAGGTGTGGACACTGACTGGCTGGGGCACTTTTGTCCTCAAGGCTCAGCTTTCCTGAGAGGTTGAGCTTATAGCATTCTCGCAGATCCATGCCTGCTGGAAACTTGTTGGGGCTCTGAACACTTAAGGAGGACAGCCCAGGAACTCTCACCAGCTCGTAGGGCAGAGGGTCTCTGGGGACCACAATGAGGAAACTGAGGTACTATGAGGTCCTTGTCTAGAATAACCTAGAAGTGTCTCCCCAGCCAAACAGGACCGGAGACTAGTATGCAGAGGTACTGCATGGGGTAGGAGAGGATCGTCAAGAGACATTGCCAATGAGGAAGCCATTTTTCCTGAGAGTTCCAGAGACCCTATAACCTGAGAAATGTATATCTCTTATCCCAGAAAGGAGTGCCGCAGACACCTCCCAACTCGCAACACAGGGCCACCACAGCTTCAACACTGATGATTCTTATGTGGGAGGTGTGATCATCTAATCCCATCCAAGCAGGTGTGCATTGCCAAGGGCACCTGTTCCCTGACACTCTCACAGGAAAACCCCTACAGGACACTCCCCTGTATGACACTTCTACAGAACACATCTGCTACTCAATGCCCTTAAGTGAAACTCCTACAAGACACTCCTTACAGGACACCTCCCAAGGCCTGGCCACAAAGATGTCTGTCTCCACAGCCCAGCCTCTTGACCAGACCCCCTAGCATGTCTGGTTGCAGCTGAGAGGTCCTTGCAACCCTCCAAGCTGGCCTTGTTTCTGCCGTTCCACACCTTTGGCCGATGCAACTGTTCCCAGCCACACATAGAAATCCACCCGTGTGGGCCCAGATGTGGGGCCCTACCCTACCCTCTCACAAACCATGTTGCCTCTCAGGAGTCACCATGGAGTAATCATGATGTCTTCTGCCCCAGCCACCCTTACAGGAGTCTCGCTGCCCACTGAATCAGCCGTGCCTAGGAAGCCTGTGTTCTCTGGCGGGCCTGTCAGTTTTTGTGGTTAGAAGCTGTGGCCAATGACACAGCATCGGCAACCACCCATCTCTGGAGTCTGCCCACTCACTCCCTAGCACTGGCAGCCTTTTGTTGATGCCTCTGCCTTCAGCCTGGAGGTTAGGGCCACCAACAGACCTTAGGTAGAGGGGGGCAGGGCCAGGCTGTTCCTTCCCTCCAGATGAACAGCTCTAAGTACCTAACGATGCTTAGAGACACGAGTCATTGGAGCCAGCCAGCCCTGGCAAGGAAGCCAGCTGTCTGTAGCCCTTAAAGCTCCCTTCAGCCCTCTTCTAGGAAGGAAGGGCTAGGAGCCATGTGCATTATGAATTCTGACATTTTATCATCCGAGAAAGCCAAGAACACTATTATTCCCATGTTATAGGTGAGGACACCATGGATCGCAGTAGGGATAACGAGAATTAGAAGCTCTAAATCAGCCCTCTTTATATCTCTTCCTACTGCTCCATCCTTCTGCCATGCACCTCTACTTCTCCATTCATACACCTAGCCATCAACCTACCTATGTGTTCATCTAAACATCCATCTGCCCGTGAACCCAACCATCCATGCACCCTTTCACTACCCAACTGTTTATCCCTCTGCCCATCCACCAATCCATCCATTCCTCTGCTCATCCACTCACACACACACACACACACACACACACACACACACACACACGCATCCATTCACTCATCTGTCCAACTAGCCATATAACCACACACCTATCTGTCCATCCATCCATCCATTTGCCCATCTGGGCATCCATGCTTCAACCCATTTATCCTTCTACCCATCCATCTATCTACTCATCCAAATGTACATACATCCATCTTCCCATCTATCCATCCATTCACCCCTTCTCCAACCCACCCATCCACACAACCATCCATCCACCCACCCACTCATATGTGCATACATACACCCATCTACCTACCTGTCTGATCTCCCTTTAATTTAGCTGACAGGGCTCTCCTATATTCACTAATGTCCCCAATCTCCTTGGCAGAGAGATAAATACAGAGCAGAGAGGCAAATAAGTGTGGGAGTTCATAGGTGCCAGGGAAGCTTTGAGCAGAAGGGCTTTGACTCTAGCCTGAGGGTAGCATGCCATCACACCCCACACTTGCCTGTCACTCAAGCTGACACTGATACTGACACACACAGAGCCAGAGGGGACAGAGGGAGGAGCATGTCTGAATCACTACCATGAAGTTCCTAGCTTTTCAGACCCTCCCAGAGGACTGGGGGAACTCCTGGAGGGAGAGGAGGATCAGAGAGTATGACCTTGGATGGGCCACTAGGCAGGCAGCTGGGCACTTCGCCCCAGCCCTAGTCTCAGCCCAGACTGATGGCCTGTGCTTCCCCCCAGCCCGGGCCCTGCACTGCCATGTGTGCTGTGGGCACGAGAACTGCGAGTCTCTCGTGGAGTGCGCCTTGACGGACAAGTACTGTGTGATCACTCGGGCCAGTGAGTACCCTGGGCCACGCAGGCCCCATCCCACCCCAGCAGCACTACACAAGCACTTTCTGGCCCCCTTTCACCTCTTTCCACCCTCCACGTCAGAAGCTCTCAGTATCCCCACTCCAGATTCTAGGGACACCATCATTCTCTAGTTCACAGTTTAAATTAGGCTAAAGATCAGGTGGGAGGAGGGTTGGATACAGGCTGACGTGTTGAAGATACTGACATTACACCCTGGTATCCAAGGCCCCTCTGGACCTTTCCTGCTCACCCACATCCCTGTCTCCAATCAGCTGACCATAGTCTCTGCCTCTGGGTACTCTGCCATGACTCTAGAATTCAATCCTGCTGCTGACCAGAACTCTCTCTTCCCTGACCAGGCCCTCTCCTTTATGTCCCACCGTGCACCTGGTTCTCTCCTGAGCAGTGGGGCTGAGCTGGGGCCTAGAGCTTGTGTATTGGGCTGTGATGGTGGCTGTGATGGGGTTCAGGCTTGGTGCTGGAGTAGCTGGAGACAGGGAGTCACTTACTTGAAGTGGCCCCAGAAGAAAGCATGGGCGTATCAGAGAGGCTGACAAACCTTTCTGACTCTGAGGACAGTGTCACATCTAGGTCTAGAAGGGTTTGGGGGAACTCTCTTTGCTGCTGCCATTTGGAACTGGATCATGAGACCCCTGGCTCCGGTGAACGGGAGTTGCTATGGTCACTAGGCAGCTTGCTCCAAGATCCTATTCTGGGAGGAGGGGAAGGAAACCAGGTGGCTTCATGGTGGCCCTGGTCTGTCCATCAGAACACAGTTGCCCACAAATCCCAGTGGTATCACAGGCACTTCTAGCTCAGACTTGGAGCCCCCCTAATTTACAAAGAGGCATTGTCCTGGAAGAATCACACACTCACCCAGCCCAGACCCTACGTGATACTCTTGTCTGCACCCTGGCTGGTTCTTGTGCTGCTCGGTTCAGGGGCTCTAGGAGGAAACATCATATACTCCTCCACTGCCTCCAGGACCCTCCTTGCTCTTCAGAGGAGCATCCTGCCCAGAGATAGCTGCTGTTAGCTATCCATAGTAGTGCTGCAAGAGATGAACAACTAATGGGATGCAGGCCCAACAGTTGCCCAGGGCACAAGGCAAGAACAGTGAGGATGGGATCTTTGCCCAGCAACTGGTGAGTGACACATCAGGAGCCAAAATCCAGCAAAAACCCAAGCAGAGGGGCCCTGCTGAGGCAAAGATGGTAAACAGTGAGTGTCTGCAGGTAACCAGGAACCAGAGCTCCCCATAGTTCTATCCCTGTGCAAGAGCTTCTTCCCTGGGCTCCTACCCTGTCCTTGTCCTTGCTGGCATTTTCCCCTTGCTGAGCATGTGTCTATCCAGCCTGTAGTCTGTCCATCCATCTCCCCAAGTATCTGCTGAATGCAGGAATACTGAGGTATGTGGAGGCATTCCTGCTGAGCATGTGTCTATCTGGCCTGTAGTCTGTCCATCCATCTCCCAGGTGTCTGCTGAATGCAGGAACACTGAGATATGTGGGGGCATTCCTGTACTCCAGGACCTCAAAGGTCACAGTCAAGCAGAGCTCAAAGATAGCCCTCAGAAGGCAGCAAGGAGTTCCCTGGAGAAGCAACATGGGTTGGCAAGAGCCTTGGGTAGGAGAGTCCACTGTGGGTAGAAAGAGGCTTCTGTTCCTGCCCCTGTCCAGTGAAGTGACATGGGCAGATCGAGGATCTTCCTGTCCCCGAGGTGAGGAGGGAAGGGATCGCAATGACGTGAGCAGTCTGTGGCGGGCCCCATGTGTTAGTCCCCCGGGGTTAGGAGAAGCATCTAGCGGCTGGGTTTCCAGGGAGAGAGAACAGATTGAGTACCAGTGCCAGAACCTTCTCTCTAAACCCTGCCATGGCGTCCATATCTCCCAGCCATTTTCCACACACAGCCACTAAAGCTGCTTCTCTCCTGCTTCCTCTGGGATGGCAAAAGTCCCTACTTTAGACTTGGGCATTTACTGTAAGATGTGAAGAAGTCTAGCGTCCCTTTTGCCCCAGGAGGAGGCTGTGTCCTTACAGTACTTCCTCGGCCTGGATGAGTAGCAGCCACTAGCAGCACGTGCCCATAGGGTTAGGTTCTCTTTTGTCCAGGAGCAGCTGTGATCCACTCTGAACCTCCGTCCCCTGTGTTGCCAAGGCTAGGAAAAGACTATTCGGAGGTGGTACTGAGCTGGGCCACTAACTACCGCCAACTAGTGATTAACATGTACCCATACTCTCTTCACACCAGCACATCTCTCAAACAAGCCACACATTCCTCATTACTCTAAAGAAGGGCTGGGGCAAAGGCTAATTCCACCTTTGGTCTGTGTTTCCCAAGTGGGGAAACTGAGGCATAGAAAGATCAAGCATCCTGAGTACTTATCCCACCTCCATCATACAGTGTCTGGGCTAACTGGAGAATAGAGGCCCCCTGCTCACAGGTCTGGAGTCACAGCTCCCAGAACCTCTGAACAGTGCAGATTAAGGGAAATTACTTGCTTTTCCTGGGGCCGTGTGTTCTCAAGAGTTCTGCTGTCCCCACTGTGTGTGTATAAACACAAAGCAACTCATCCCTCTGATGAGCATGCCCAGAGAACAAGTCTTGCACACTGGTATTTCCCGAGACAGCCTCAACTCAGGTCAACTTCTCCTCTCCCAGGGGCCCTTGCGAGCCCTGCCCCTGACTTTCTCACGGATTGTGAAACCTAGGGGCTGCTATGCAGGCTGTGGAGCTTTATGGTCACTTAGCCTTGTCCAGGGCGTCCCAGTCCCAAGAAGTGTGAGAGCTAAGTGGGGCCCAAGCCTGTCTCCTGGTATCTGAAACCTGGAGGAGATGAGAAGGAAGGGGTGGAGAAAAGAGAGGAGAGGATTGGAGAACCAGATGTCTCTCAGGAAAGGGAAAATGGAGCTGAGGGACTCAGAGACTGAGGGAGGGAGAAGTCTTCAAGTCAGTCCCTGGCCTCCGGTGTCACAAAGTCCAGTCCATCATAAAGAAGATATGTCCCCAAAGTCACCGAGGAAGGACACTCGTTCACAAGGTCCTTTGAGACGCCCCAAGCTGCCACTTCAAACACTCCAGAGTTCCAGGCATTACCTCAAAGCATGTGGCCCCAGGCTGCAGGTCCCCCAAGAGCTGGCTGGGTAGTGACAACTATGGGCACTGTGGCCACGATACCCATGGCCATTCCTCCTGTTTCCACAGCCAACCCTGGTGGCATCCTGGTCATGAAGTCCTGCGCGCCAACCTGCCCCAACAGCACCGTGTCTTCCGACGGCCGAGCTCTCTCTGTCTTCTGCTGCGAGGGCAACCATTGCAACCGCAGTGCTGCCTCAGGCCTGACCAGCAGCCTTGGGGCCCTATGGGCCAGTGCCTCTGCCAGCCTACTGTGGGCGCTGCTTCGAGCTGCCTGGTGAGGGCCTGGGTGGCCTTTCCCAGCTGTTGCGGGGGTGGGGGGTCTGTTTGCAGCCTCAGAAGTATCCTACCCCCGCCCAGCCAGGCTGTTAACCTCTCTTCCCATTTCCCCCAAGACACACTCAGTCTTCCCTTCTCTCGCAGAAAGAAAGTAGCAGCATCTGCCCCTAAAGGCTCCAGCTCTCTTCCTTTCTCAGGAAATGCTCCACCAGGGCACAAGAACACACCTCCCCAAGAGCTTCCCCCCCCCTCTTCTATGAGACCTTAGCCCTTTGCTGAGTCCTGGAAGTGCCCAGCAACCCTCAGTGTGAAGAGCCACTGTTTCCCTAACTCCCTCCACCCTCACTTCAGGAGCGTCCAACAGATAGTAGGCTTGGCTTTTGTATTACCCGCTCCTTGCCTGACAGGACCCTGTACATGGCCATCTGGACCCCTGGGCCTCTTCTATGCATGAAGTGATCCTGGTATGGTGACATGATTGTAAAGTTTGGGTACTGGATCCTTCCAGCTCCTTGTACTCTATGGTCACCAATATTCTCTCTGTCCATACAACCATTTACTCACACATCCATCCCTTCATCCATCCATCCCTTCATCCATCCATCCCTTCATCCATCCATCCCTTCATCCACCCACCCATGCATACATACATCCAAGCATCTAGTTGCATAGACCAATTAAAGTCTGCCTACTAGGGCCTTCCAGGGTCTCCATCTTTTAGCCAAGTCCTACAGCCCCGGGACCCTACTAGTTCCTGTCCAACTGAACATAAGCTTTTAAAAGGTCCCCTAACTGCTCACTGTGTGTATGGGGGTGGGGGGCTGGCCACCTTGGGCTTGGTGTCAGGCATTAGAATAGGTGTCCATCCTCTCTAGGCATGGGGAAATCACTTTGTCTCCCTGGAAGCACCATCTTGCCAACCCTTAACTGGTGCTATTCCAAGAGAAAAATAAATGGGCAAGTCTGCTCGATCCAAGGTGTTGAGTCTTGGGGATTTCTGGTCCTTGGCCAGCCTCATCCTCAGAGGCAGGCAGGGGCACCTGAAAGAGGGCCGGGTGGAATTCTTAATACAGAAGCCTACGTATAGGAGTGGTGTCTCTGCCTTGCACTCTGCCTCTTGGGTTTCCCTGGCCAAGACAGAGGGAACAGACTTCTACAACATCCCAAGTGGGGGGACTCACAGGGATCCCCTGAGAGCCCTTCTGAGCTGTGATGTCCCTGATACTGCTACTGGCAAGATGCTCACACCCTTCACAGTGCCCCCAGGACCTCACAAGTCCATACCCCTGGTTGGTGGCATAGGAAACCCTCATCTTTATGGACAATCGCCAGGACTCTGAGGCCACCCAATGCCACATCTCTGGGGTTCTTCCCGAAGGGTAAAGCCAGAGCCCTTCAACTCTGGAGAGTTCTGTTCCTCGCCCCTGGTGTTTTTTCCTGTCGCTGTAATAAAATACCCTGACAAGAGCAGCTGGAGATAGAGTTTACTTTGGCTCCCAGCTCAAGGTCCAGTTCATCATGGTAAGGAGGTCAAGGCAGCCAGAGCTTAGAGTATGTAATCACATTGCACCCATAGTCCAGAAACAGTGCTCAATCTCCTTTCCCTCATCTGCTGTATCCCTAGGCAACCCACTCATTCCCTGCTTGTTACCTCCCACCTACCCCCAGAGCCCCTCTACTTCCCTGTGTGTCTTCACACATCCCTGAAGACACCTCCTAGCTTCACAGAGCCAGTCTCCTAGTGTCTAGACTCAAGTGCCCTGCCTTACATGCCCTCAAAGACTGCTCAAGTCAGAAGTATGCACTGGGCACTTGGGAACAGCAAGCTAGGGCGGTGGAGATGGAGCCCACCTTATCACACACCTGCAGCTGTAGAGGACAAGAAGGTAGGAAAGGATGAGCACACTGAGTGAGCTGAGGGTGCTGAGCAACCCCCTCACCGGAACCTGGACATACCTCGTCCCCTGAACCTCTTAGTATGCCTTCCTTGAGTGGCCAACCTACTTCTACAGAGTCTGGAGGTCTAGGGCTGTGAGGGGCAGCCATCCAGGGACATGGAACGTTCTCCTGTCTGACCAGCTTTCCTGTCATCTAACCAGATGGGCCCCACCCTTCATGGCAGCCAGTCCCCATTGTATGGCTGTAAGTGTCTCATCCCAGGGTTCTGCTCTCAAAAGCTGGGTAGGGCAGGGGAACAGGTTGTTACCAAGCCAAGAACCCTTCTTAGTCTCAGAGGAGGGAGTGGTTGTGCACAGAACTTTCTAGAGGGCCCCCAACCAACCTTTATGGTTCCTGGGGAGGTAGATGGTGTAGGCAGCCTGAGCTCTGTCCACTCCTCAGGGTGTCCACAGGTCTGGAGTGAGCACACTCGGGGACCCTCCTGAAAACAGGCCTCCTGCTGCTACATTTGGATCCCTTCATGACACCAGACTCATCCCTGCCCTGTGGCAAAAGATGGCAACTCCCATCAAAGCTGCAAATCCATGTCAGGGGTTGCCGAAGCAGAGGAAGGAACAGGCCTGCAGGGCGAGAGTGATGCAGACCGCCGTGGGAAAGCATCAGAGCTCCTGACCCACGGTAGCAGAGCGCGTGCAAGGCTTGGAGGTGGCTTGAGAGGCCGCAGGAGAAAAGAAAGTGTCAGGAAAGGGAAACAGTGAGCAGAAAGTGGAGTGGCCAGCCCAGGCACTATTCGTGGGCAGGGTAAGGGAGACTGGGCTTGACCCTAAGAGCACTAGGTCAACAGGAGAGGGACTCCATCCAGCAATGTTTGAGGCCAGGGCCTTGGCTCTAGGAAAGGAGTGAGGGAAAGATGGTAGAGCTGGGGATATAGCCACAGTCCCCCCCCCCCCCCAGCTTGGGAGACATGGGGTTGGCTGAGAGGTGGAGACAGCCGGGTAGGTCCCTAGGGTCTGGAGATGGTGTAGATGTTGATGCACACAAGGGAGTGTCACTGTTGGCACAATTGAGGCCCTGGCTCCCCAGCACAACAGTGGGTGGGGTGGGGAAGAAGCAACTGGAACTCCCCAGGGCTCAGGTTACAATAAGAACTCATAGTGGAGCAAGAAATGGAAGGCTGGCTCTGGGGTTAAGCCCCTTGTGACAGCCAATGGAGAGTTCTGGAATGAAGTCAGTGCTGTCTGTGTTCTTTGCATCTGCCTAGCTGGCCGTCTGACCTTGCATGGTGCATCCTCTACTCTGGGCACTGGTGTCTCTGCACCCCAAGGACCTACCCATTCCTTGCTCTTATGTAACTCTGGGTACAGACAACAAGCCTCTTGATCTCTTAAGCTTGTAGGATTGTGGTAGTAAAGCTCCCTGGCAGGGCAGTTTAGGACCCTCCTCCCTGCCCTGGGGCTGTCTCCACACCCAGAGAAGACAACAGCACCATGCCAACTCCTCTCAAGCAATACAGCCTTGCCACCTAAGGATGAAGGAGTGGAGCCCAGCCTTCCACTCCAGTCGTGCCACATGAGGACAGCTACCTGCTCCAAGGGTAGCACTGATGACAATAAAAGGCAGCAGTGTGTGAGTCATCCCTTTCCCTCTAGGGAAGGACTGGCGATTCTCTCCTCAAGTCCTCTCCCATCCCCCACGTGACCTGTGTATCACAGCCCCCCCCCCAGCTGTCACCCTTAGCCTTGCCGACTTGGACTCCCACCCTCGGCCAGCTCAGCTTTCTCTTGTCAGGGTAGCTTCTATTCTCCCTGCAGCAGAGCACGTCAATGGAGAGCACAGGCTAGGGACGAGGTCGGGAGGGCAGAGATGCTGCTGCAGATCAAGTAGCCCTTTCCTGGGACAGGCTGAGACCTCACTTCCACTGTCCTTGTGGGACTCCACTGTGAGCAAGTCTACACTGAGTCATAGAGGAGGGGCTCCTGGGTGAGGTAGGAACTCACTCAAAGACTCTGGGAGTATCACAGGGATCATCAAGGACTCACCCTGCGGTTGGGGTACAGGTGAGAAACTGGCAAGCGCTCAATGTAATCACCCATCCTGGAGTTATGAGTAACTCCCTTACCTTACAACTGAACTCATCACAAGTCTCTCCTCATTGTTAACAAAATCTGGCCCACTGGATATGATTCCTGGACCACTCAGTCTAGTACAGCCTCCATCACTCCACCTGCTGCCCTAACCTAATTGTCTTCATAGGCCTTGTTCATACTTGATGTCTCAAAATTTAGTTTTCTGTTTTTACTGAATGGTGTCCTGAAAATCTGAGCTCTGTCATATCAGGATTCTGCCTTGTATGCATCTGTATTCCTGTTTGTCCAGCATGGAGACATGAACATGGCTGGTACTCTGCAAATCATATTTATGGTATGCATGTACAGATGAGTGGATGGATGGATGGATGGGTGGATGGGTGGATGAACAGATAGATATGTAGAAGATGGGTGGATGAGTGAATGGATGGATGGGTGAGTAGGTGTGGGAGCCCAGAAAGGTTTTCTAGTGAGATCTGAGCTTGCTTTACACAGCAGAGCTGCATTAGGGGATGGCTTGACCATGAGCAAGGTCACCAGATGTTTGGGATGGTCTACACTTGGATGTGCTGGGGGGAGGTCTTTTGCTCCACCCCTTGACATTCCTTTAAAAAGCTCTTTAGTAGAGACAAAAGGGGCTGACTGGTTTGGACCCAGGCCCTCTCAGGGCTATCCTGTGTTTCCTAACTGTCTCTCTCTATATATATACTTCTATCTACAAATTCCTCATGTCTTCCTGCTCTAGAGTACCCTGAGGGAATAAGAGGGAGCTGGTCTCCCTCAAATGGTGCCAGAAACAGGGACCCAGAGTATTTGGTGAAAGCTTGGGGAGAAAGCCCCGTGGGGAGCAGTTGGACTAGTCCAGTTTTGTAGGAAAAGTAAAGGTGTGTGTGTGTGTGTGTGTGTGTGTGTGTGTGTGTGTGTGTGTGTGTATGTGTGTGTGTATTCTCAGGAGGAAGAATGAGGGGCTGGAAGATGCTCTAGTAAGGCTGCAGCATAGATTTTTTCTCTATCTAGTTTTCTCTCTCTCTCTCTCTCTCTCTCTCTCTCTCTCTCTCTCTCTCTCTTAAAATTCTATCTATGAAAAAATAAGGAATATAGTGTAAGAAAAAAATTAGGAATAAAATAAGCTACAAGACAGAGAAACTGGGTCCTTAATTTTCTAACTATGGGGCTATGAATGCAAACTGGGAAGAAAATCTATCTTCTTTGAGCTTAATAGGCAGAAAAAAGCTCTTCTTTGAGCTTAATGGGCAGAAAAGATTCCTATAGAAGCTTTTAGCCTAGGGACAGCTAGAATGCTAAGTCCAAGTAGCAGAGAAAAGAGATTTCCCCTGAGGCAGATACAGATGGAGAATTAGTTTCCTCTTGACTGTGAAGTCAAAAAGTTTAGAGAACAGAAGTCTTGGAAAAACTTGGTAGTCTTTCTCTCTAAAGCTGAAAGCTTTCTTGGAAAAAACTTAGTAATCTCTCTCTAAAAAACTAAAAATCCTTTTAGAACTAACTTTCTCAGTTTTTCTCTTTCAGTAAGGGCAAAATCAGATTTACCTGGAAGAATGCGGGAATTCACTGTGGTTCACTCCAAGAAAAAACAGAAAGACCTCTTGAAACAGGGCAAAACATCCCTCCTAGCCAGGAAAAGCAGCAGTCAGAATCCCCTGAGGTTAGATAGAACTTAGCCGTAAATGCTTGGGAGAGTGCAGGCAGGGAACCACAGAGAGCTGAGTGGGGCAGAAAACTGCTGACTCAGAGGAGGCAGTAATGCTGAGCCTCTTGGCTGTGAGCATCTGTGGTGTCAGGGACTTTATAGCTGGGGGAGGAGTTAAGCCATGACCACTATCCAGGAGAAAAGCTCTCTTTTCTCTCAGGAAAAGAGGGCTTTTCTGAAAAACGTTTGTTTCTATGGGGAGAGAAGTCCCTACCTTCAGATGCAGAGAAAGTCACCACATCAGGGGCTGTTTCCGGGGGAGAGGAGATGAGCTGAGACTAAACCCGGAGCTGTCTGGGAGGGAGTCTCTCTGATGGACCTGTGGGAAAGCTCTGTTTTAAGTGCTTTCATTTCTTTTCATTGACTGGCTGGGGCAGATGAGAAAGCCCCTAGGGAATTTTGCTTTGGGCATGGAGGGACCTGTCTGCATGATTGGGAGGGTACACTCAGCTCCAGGAACAGTGTCAGCAAGGGAAAACACCTAGCAATGCCAGCTCAGGGAGAACAGAAATCTCCCAATCTCCTGTGATGAAAAAGCAAAAAGCTCAGTTCAAACTTCCCATGCTGAAAGCAAAAACTTGGCTTTGGCCGTGTAAAGGGAAATGGAAATGGCAGACCTGAAAGGAACTATGGGAAATGGAGTCTGAAAGGTAGCTCAATATAGAGAAATGCATTCTGGGAAAGGTAGTTTTTCAGCTTAAGATGGCAATACTGTCCAGAAACTTTTTTCAGCTCAGAATGAAGTTTCTTTTCAAAGCAATGTTAAAAAGTTTAGCCTTATCTCTTGAGAACTAAGACCAAACAAACAGCTTGCCTCTAAGATAATTAAAATGCTAATACTGTTTGTCAACAAGCCACTTTAAAATCCTTAAAAAAGCAAGGGAGGGAAAGCAGTCCATACATTGAACATTGTTTTAGATATGAAGAAATCTATGGGCAAATAAAACAGTTCTTTGCCTCTTGAACAAACGGCCTGCAATGAATGATTCCTTTGAAAATCTCATAGGGAGACAAGGAAACTGGCATTCAAAAGGATGACTGCTTTATAGATGGGGCTCAAACGCCAAAAAATTTAGCTATATCACAAAATAGAGTTGCTTCACTTCCTGTGTTGTTAAGAGAGTCTCTCTAATAGTTTTAAGAAAGTAGTCATATAGAAAGTAAGTTTATATTAGGGTGGATATTGTGTGAGTCTTTCTAATAGTTCTAGGAAGTATATGTGCTAAGGTAGTCCTATAGAGCTTAGAGAGTCTTTCTAATAGTTCTTCTTAAATCGCTCCTTAAGAATATAAGCTTATAAGAAATATAAATAAGTATATGTTGAATGCGTGTTTGTGAGAAGTGTAAATGTTGAATGTAAGTCTAAATGTTTATTGTAAGCTTACAAGAAGTGTAAATATGTATAGTGATAATAGTTAAGAGAGTTGTAAATATGTATGGGGATGTTTATACCAGAATTATCTTAAGGTTAATGAACCAGAGTTTGGTAAAAAGCTAAGGGAATCTTTAAGTTAGATATAGTTTATTGGATGCAGTTTGCATCAAGAGTTTTAGTTGAAAAGGGGGTTGGCACAGCTAAAATTGTTATGGACATCTTAAGACCCATTCCAAAAATTAAATGCCATCTCTATCATCTTCTACTCCTGTACTGGGAGGTGTAGCAGCTATAGAGATCACTTTGGAGGTTGTAAGTGTTAGAATTCTGCCCTCACTCCAGCTACATGACTGCACATGTGCAGTTCAAGAGTTAAGCAAAGGGTCTTGCGTCTTATGTCATTACGTTCACGGCGTGGTCATATAATCAGTGCATGCATGGTGTAGCTTTGTAAGCCCACCTGTGCATGTTCACCAGGAACCCTTAAAGAGCCATGACTCAGACCTCTCTCTCCTCTCTCTCTCTCTCTCTCTCCTGCTCTGTCTCTTCCCAACCACCTTTCCCTCTCCCTGCATGTGCTCCTTTCCCAGGTCTGGTTCTCTTGTACCCCCCACCCTTCTTCCTCCTAATAAGTTGTCTGCTACTAGGCAGCCATGACTCATGACTTGTGACCTTTTTGTGCCACAACCAGTGCCATTTATCATTCATTTCAGTAAGCTCAATAGGAACCTGGGCCAGAGCTGAGTTAAGCTCAATACTCCCTTCTATCAGAGGCTGAGAGTTAAAGATGGACAATTTTCTCTTGATAGCTTCCAGCCTAAGATAGAGTGTGCTTGATGGAAAGCATATCTCCATGACGGGTAATGGAAGAAATAATTATAGAGAATGACCTAAAACAGAGCTCAGTCTATTCTGTGGGGCCTCAGGGGCTCTTTAAAAAATTAAGAGGAGGGACCTGTGGGAGCCCAGAAAGATTTTCTAGTGAGATCCAAGCTTGCTTTACACAGCAGAGCTGCATTAGGGGATGGCTTGACCATTAGCAAGGTTACCAGGTATTTGGGATGGTCTACACTTGGCTGTGCTGGGGGGAGATCTTTTGCTCCACCCCTTGGCATTCCTTTAAAAAGCCCCTTAGTTGGGGCTGGAGTGATGGCTCAGAGGTTAAGAGCACTGATTGTTCTTCCAGAGGTCCTGAGTTCAATCCCAGCAACCACATGGTGGCTCACAACCATCTGTAATGAGATCTGGCACCCTCTTCTGGCATGCAGGTATACATGCAGACAGAATACTGTATACATACTAAATAAATTAATTTAAAAAAATAAATAAATAAAAAGCCCCTTAGTAGAGACAGAAGGGGCTGATTGGTTTGGACCTAGGCCCTCCTGAGGCTATCCTGTTTTCTGTCTCTCTCTATATATATATTTCTATCTACAAATTCCTCATTTCTCCCTGCTCAAGAGTACCCTGGGGGAACAAGAAGAAGCTGGTCTCCCTCAAGTAGGTAAGTAGATGGATGGATAGGTAGATGCATAGGAGGGTAAGTGAATGGAAGGGTGGATAAATGGGTAGTTTGATAAGTGGGTAAAGGATAGGTGGATAGATGAATGAGTGGATGGATGAATGGTAGGATGGGAAGATAAGTGGTTGTATATGTAATGGATGCATACATGGGTGGATGGCTGGATGCTAGGATTGATGTATGGGTGGATGCTATGATGGATGGATGGATGGATGGATGGATGGATGGATGGATGGATGGATGGACAGGGATAGATAGATGATAGAATGATACATGATAAGTGGATAGATAGTAAACAGGTGATGGACAAGTGGATGGGTGAATGAATGAGTATATGGATAAATGGATCATGAGTGGATGGTTGATTGATGATTGGTAGGAGAAGGTGCTTTTAGAGAATTGCTACTGATGGCCAGGGTCCCAGGGAATAATTTAAGGTGTGGCGGGCTATGCCAGGTGCCAGACAGCAGATGAGCAATACCCATGTCTAGATTTGTGGCTCCATGTGTAAAGGTTACTCTTGTGCTAGAAGAAAGGGGTGTGGAGGAAGAGCCCCAGGCCCAGAGGCCAGGCCCAGCTACGTCTCCTCTTCCTGAGTGATGATGACCGAGGTTCTGCCCATCTCTGTGTCATCTGAGGCTCTACCTGTATGATTAAAGACAGAACAGGCCTCAGGGAAACAACCCTCTCTCCGTTGCCTGACTCAGAGAGCATTTACATGGCTTTGCAGAAGAAGAGATGGAACCAGGGTGTGGCATGGGAAGCTGAGGCTCTGCTGCCCTGGACTGGTATCCTCTCCACCAGCTGATGGCTACCTACCCTCAGGTCCCAGCTTAGACAAGTCTACTTAGGTCAGTCCTCCTACAGTGCCTCAGAGCGCCTCACCCCCCTCTCTAGTTATCACACTCATGCAGTGCATTCCTCACAGCAATGAGTTATCTGTGTCCTCTCTCTCCTATTAGTCTGTGGCACAGGCCCTGACTCTCTCCTTCCTCAGTGTCCCTTATACCAGTAGTGACTGGAGTACAGTAGGTCCTTCTAAAATATTAGGAATGAGTAAGTGAAGGGCTTTGAAATACAGGGTAGCTTTGGGAGGCCCTGGGGTGTGCCTATCCTTATACCCCAAGGTGTTTGGACACCTTCAGCCTAAGGATATAACCTGCCTACTGAGTGCCTTCTTCAGGTCTGGGAAGGACCCAGGGCTGTGCTTTCAGAAGGGCTGAGGTATTACACTGTGCCTGTGCTCACTCATATGGCTTCCCTCTGGGCCTCTCACATTCTCCTGATCTCTGTGTCACAGACATGAATGCAAGGGGGAGGGACATGAGCAGGGAGACCTCTGCTCCAGACAGAGGTCCAGGCTTGTCCCTCAACTTCCTGGCCAGCTTGCTGAGGTCAGGGAGCGGGCAGGCCAGAGAGACAGCATTCTCTGCTCTGTGTCCCTTTATTCCACTTCCTGGGCAATATTCTTCTGTCAGCATCTCAAAGGTGGAAGTCATGTCTCAGCCACAGTCCCAGGAGCTATGAACAAGGGCTGGAAGGATCCGTGCTCTCAAAGCAGTGACTGTCTGCAGAAGAGGTGCAAAAGGCAGATATAAAGGACGTGATGGCTCCTGTGCTCACTTTATCTTGGCTTGCCTTCATATCCTAGCCTGGCCACCTCCAACAAGACCCTTGCTGACTGCCCCCGTAGCCCCAAGAGCTCCTGCTGCCAGAATCACACACTCTTCTAAGGGTAAATTTAGTATGTTTTACACTTCTGCTGGGACCCAGCTGGGGATAGGTGGCTGACACATCCTCCTAGCAATCCCGCCAAGGACAAGGGAACTTCTCACAATGGATCTCACCATGGACCCCACCATGGACCTCCTACAGCCTCCAGCTCCAAGATCGATGGCCACCATGAAGCCTGAGGTCCCTGGGGGCATGCCAACATGCAGATGCCTCCTCCTACCCTGGGTGTGGGTGTGAAGCCTTTTGTACATTGCTCTCAAACTCAGGCCCAGACCCCCACTTCTATTCTTCCCTTCATGCCCAGACCCCACAACTCCATCAAGCCCATAAGTAGATCCAAACCTGTTTTTCCAGAAGTTTCCATACCTCTCCCAATGAGTCATCTTTCCACCACCTGCCAACTCCACCATCACCACCTTGTCATGGAGACCTACGTTCTGCTCCCTAGGCTGGAAATCACACTCCCTAACCTCCACCCACCCATTCTCCCTGTATCTGATGTATTCAGGGAGGCCCTGGAGGTGGGTGGGCCTTTCCAAGAAGGCCAGGATCCTGAATTTCAGGCCTTTCCTGTGACATTCCAGCTGCCCTAGGCAAATCCCAGGGACCCAGGCACTATCTAGCAAAACAAGGGACAGCATGGGACAGCGATGGGCCTTCTTCAGGGGCTCCTATCCAAGCCTCTCCCAGATTCCAGGTCCTGCCAAGTCTAAAATTCACCTCCAGGAGAACCACATGGAAGTCCTCAGGGTGTTTGATCCAGTCCTGGCTTTGCCTCCTCTTGATTCAGCTCAGGAGAGAGCTAGCCCAGGGAAAAGCAGAGAGGAGGGCCCAAGGTCTATAGGGCTTCAAGAACTTCAGCCTGGCCCAGGCCAACCCTCCCTGAAGCAGGTCCTGACCTATCCATCCTTGTTGGTGCTTGTCTATCTGCTTTGCATGGATAGCGGTGGGATAAGCCCAGGACTAGTCTCTGTCTGTGTCCAGCCCATGGTTAATAGCCTGGACCCCCCAGGACAGGGGCAGAAGGAGGACTCTATAGGGCCCACTCACACTACCCCCAGATGAGTAGACAGAACCAGCAGCTAGGGGGACAGTTACCTTCCTGCTAAGAACTAGAGTCACGGCAAAAAAATGTCTCCTATGCATACAAACAGAACAAGGGTGGGGCTCCGACTGCGTGACAGAGACCTTCATCAGCACCTGCCCAGGGCCTTGGCGTCTGCCCTGAGATGCTCTCAGCCACAGGGGAGCAAGGCAGAGAGGCAGGAGATTGACAGTTCTCGTTACCATTGTGTGAGGGTCTGGGGTGGGGATTTGATGAGAATGGAGCCTGAGGCCCAAGTGGAGGGAGGACGAAGTGGAGGGAAACTCCTACCTCTGCAGCAGTGAGAGGCCCCCACAGCCTGCTGCTTCTCAGTTGAACCTGTCCTACCCTGTCCCCCCCCCCCCCCAGTTTCCTGGGATGGCCAAGCTCCCATGATCTAGGGTCTTCATAGCCCTAACCTGGTTATACCCAGTACACACATAGCCCCTCTGCTTTCCCCCCTCCCCCCGCACCCCACAGTCACCTCCACATCGACTGCAAGGACTATTTGCTTCCCTGGGGTTCCTTGCTCCGAGGTCCCACTGGATCAACCCGGCGCTGAGCTCAGAGCAGAGAGGAATTTAAGCTCTGTGCCTTCCGACCTGTGACTATCGAGATAGCCAGCATGGGCTGTAACTGGAGGTAACTACCCAGTGGTAGGCAGCAAGGAGGGTAACACAGAAGTGGAAAATCTATGACAATGTGACCCGGGAACAGGCAGGTAATCAACAAGGAACTGAGAGCCAGAGACAACAGTGAGGGAAATGGAGACTCAACAGCATCTGGTGTCCTGGAGCAGGAATCGGAGCAACCTAGAAGACTTCTGACCACAGCCAACCCTGCTTAGGGAGGCCCCAGAGGTGAGGGGGTTAGGAACCTCAGTCCTTGCAGGAAGCAGAGCTGTTCTGGGCTTCTTGGCTTGGGCCGGAAGGGTGGGGTGGGCCCCGATTTGCATGCTGCTGTCTGGCCTGCCCTCACTCCTCCCACAGCTCCTCCTGCCCCATCTATAAGGGCTGGGGAGAGGAAGAGCCCCCACTGCTTCCAGAGGATACTTAGGATGAAGACGGCTCTGCTCCTCCTCCTTGCCTTGGCTGGGGCCACTAGCCCAGGTGAGAGGCTGCACCTGGGGGCTGGGAAGGGGTGGGTAACTTTGTCTAGATACTGGACCCTCAGCCTCCGGTAGCCCATGCCTGGCAGAAGGTCATCAAATACTAGAAACTGGCTTAGGGAACACTGGTTTTGAGGGATGCTTGCCTCCTGAAATTGAAAACAAAATGACTTTCACATCTTAACTCGGTGAAATCATAAAAACGCAGTATTTCACAATCAGAGAATTTTAGCACTGACCCTTAGAACTGGGGGTGTTTTGAGAGGGAGGAGGGCTGGAGCTATTTAAGAGGATTCCCCCTAACACCATCCCCACCTCACATCTGTCCTGGATGGCCCTGGGGTGGCCAAGTCCCTCTTCCTCCAGGCTCTTCAGGAATTTAGACCTTTGAGGTGGGGGGCAGCTGCATCCTTAGCAAAGACCAGGAACAGCCTGAAGTCCTCGGAGAAGGGCCCTCTCCACTCTGTACTCCCTCTGCTTCCTCACCTCTTCCCAGAGGTGGCATAGGATAGAACACCCTCTCTAGGGCTCTGAGGGATATCCAGACAACCCTCTGAGCTAAACACAAGACATGAGCCTTGTGGGGTCTAGGACAGGAGTAAGGTAACACATGAGAGAAGGCTCTGTCATAGCAAAGACCTTTATTTGACTGACTCTCTGACCCCCTCATCCTCCAGCCTGGGCACTCCAATGCCACGTGTGCAGCAGCAGCACTAACTGTAAGCAACCTCAGACCTGCCCAGCCAGCTCCAAGTATTGCAAAACTGTCGCCACAGGTGAGTCTCAGTCCAAGGCCCTCAGGACCGAGAGAGCAGCCCTAGGCACGTTCACTGGGGGTGGGTCAGTCATGGTGATGATGATGGTCTGGAGTGGAGAACGCTGTGTGGGAGCCAGGGTGCATGGTAAGCTAGGCCTGATGCCCTTTCCTCTCCTGTGTGCAGTGGACACTCTGACTGGGAACCTGGTGAAGAAAGACTGTGCAGACTCATGCACTTCCAACCACAGCCAGCAGGGCCAGATCAGCAGCGGTTCCTGGGTCACACAATGCTGCCAGGGTGACCTGTGCAACGAGAAGCTGTACAGCGCTGCGCCTGCACGTGCCCTGTTCAGCAGTGCCACCCTGGGCCTGGCAATGAGCCTGGGCCTCCTCGCTCTTGCCGTTCTTGGCCTGTAACACGCTGCTTGGCATTTTCCTCGCCCCGTCCCAGGGACCCCACGGCTTCCTCCTTGGCCATGATGGAGGCACCAGATGCTAAGACTGGGGGGCTGGGTCATGGAGGGCACCAAGAGCTGATGACATACCACAGTGCCTGCCCCAGAACAGGAAGGTTTGGCCTGCTCCCCTCTGATTTTGTACTCGCTCCATTTATTTTTCTACCTGAACCTCTACATGGAAATAAATGATCTAAAAACACTGTAGCTGTGTGGAGTGCTGAGTGGGACGGCGGAACCTCTGGCACACGTTACCCTGGACAAGCCTCGGCAGCATGTAGCACCCCCTAGCACCCGGCCTGAAAGACATCTCCATCCTGGAAGGGGCAGACTCTCCCGAAGTCCCATGTGGGGAGGAAGGACACTATACCCTAGGCCCCAACCCTGAGATTCTGCTTCCCCCAGGCTGTAAAGAGACCCCAGTCTTAGAGTTATGAGGGTACTGCACACAGCCCTGGTCCAAGGTGAGTCTAGCTACCAGGATGATCTCACTCCTTAGGAGGGCTCAGCTGGAACTCATCCAGATGTGGATGTTTGGGGCAGGAGTGACTCAGTACAAGCTGATAAGAGACAGCCTAGGAGGAGCCTAAGCAGAGAAGAGCCCTAGGGACCCCAGGAAAGCTCACTGCCTACTTTTCCATCCCATTCAATGGATTCCTGCTGCTGCCTAGGCTCCTGTGTGCTACTTGGATTTAGGCAGTTTCCCGAGTGTGGTGAGGCTGTGAGGTTGAATGAGGGAGAGGTATTCAGCAGGCACCCAAACATGCAGTCTTCCTTGCCGGCAAGCAGGCTAGCCCATTCCACTGCAGCCACTACCCTGCAAGCCTGCAGGGGTGGACACAGGGTTAACATCCTGGCAGGCCTGCATGGCAAACCCCGCCCTTTGCAGATGTCAGAGGGATGGTGAGGGACCCTCCTCCCTTCATGCACCTACACCCTGAACCTTGAAGAATCCTCACCACCCTGCTTCCAAGAGAGGGTTATGAGAGGTGGAGTGTGATGCAAGCTCCCTAAACTGAGTCTCAACGTCCAGGTAAGGCACTGCTTGGTCTGGGGTGAGCCCTGCTACCTCCACCCAGTCAGTCTCTTTTTTCTGGGCCCCTTCTGGTCCCCGCTTGGAACAAAGTGCTGGACCTGCTGAGCCTGGGTTTTCTTTTTTTTTTTTAACGTAGACTCCCACACCCAGTCACCACTGATTGTAATGGGGGCGTGTCTGCTGGAGAGCCACGTCCCTGTGGGAAGGCAAGGAGGAACATTCTCCAACCCCAGAAATCAGGAGGTTTTCCAGGAGCCATGGGTGATAGATACCCTGAGCTGGCTGCTGGGTAGCATGCTGTTCCCTGGGGTCATTGCTGGAGCTGAGGGCCAGGCCTGGTGCCAGCGCGCCCCCTAGTGGCCAATAAGTCAGGCAGCAGAAGACAACTATCGGGAGGGAATTCTTTGCTATTCACGTTCCATCAGCCTCCTCTCTACAGGTGCCCCGAAATGCCCTGGTCATAGAAAGCCACTTGTACGTGGGAGTCACGCAGAGAAGAGGGCTAGGGGAGCATAAGCTTAAATCCTAGCCATTTCCAAGTATGGAAATAGTCTGGGAGCAGGCTTCCCATGAGACACAACAGCATCTGAGGCTGGCAAGATGCCACAGAAAAGCTGAGAACAGCCAAATCTCCTAGCCCAGCTCTGTCTTCTAATCTGCAGTCTGTAGGCATCTCAAACCCAGCTCCCTGTATGCCCCTGTATGATTCCACTGGACAGCTTCTCTGGTATGCCTAGCACTAACCTAACTTCACCTCCACTGACTAGGTCACAGCCCTTGGCAGGGTATGCAAAGATGGGAGCCCTCTCCAGCTACATACAATCCTATGTATGTGGACAGACTTCCAGGACCCAGTGGTAAGACTGCACTCCTGCCCCTCATTCTTAGGGTTCCTCCTGCAGGAGCCTAGTCCCAAGGCCTGCACAGCAATGTGGTGAGGTCATGACAAAGACAATAATAGAGGTAAGAGGGGCCCCAGTGGTGACCCTAGCTGGAGGTAGCAGCAGAACAGTGCCTAGGAGCGGCAGAGTCTGAGAACTCCAGGTGCGATCCGATCTGCAAAGCAGCAACCCCACTAAAGGTCTGGGCCGATCCCTGACCCACCTAGGACGGGGAGAGACACCATTCCCTTTGCATTAGCAAAACACATGCCATGTGTGGTAGTTTGAATGGAATTGCCCCCATAAGCTCAGAGCAAGTGGCGCTATTAGGAAGCATGGTGTTGGAGTAGGTATGGCCTTGTTGGGGGAGGTGTATCACTGTGGAAGCGGGCTTTGAGGTCTCGTATATGCTCAAGCCACACCCAGTGTCTCAGTGCACTTCCTGTTGCCTTTGGATCAAGATGTAGCTCCTTTTCCACTCTCAGCTCCTTCTCCAGCACCATGTCTGCCTGTATGCTGCCATGTCCCACCATGATGATAATGGACTAAACCTCTAACACTGTAAGCCAGCCCCAACTAAATGTTTTCCTTTATAAGAGTTGCTGTGGTCCTGGTGTCTCTTCACAGCAATAGAAACCCTCACTAAGACACCACACAACCAAGCACAATTTCCAAATAGTGGTTAGGGGACTTCAAAAAATAGCTTCTCATGTCTTCTGAGAGGGCCAGCCTACCCAGAACATCCATTGTCCTCACCATCCCAAAGAGTGTGACCTATAGCCTCCCTGGCAGCTCAGCCTAATTGCCTGTTTCTTACAGAGGACACAGGGCTGCCTATTGACTGTTCTGATAGTCAGTCACTTGGGTCTGGCTTCTGATAAGCCCTCTCTCTGGTTGGGCCATGGACAAAAAGGGGCTGGGATGGTACCCCTCCCGGGCATTCTCCTAGAACTGGCCTTTGAATTGATCAATTCTCTTACTGTTTTGATTTTTGTATTTCGGTGATTTCTTCCCTTTTTTGCTTTTAGTGTGTGTGTGTGTGTGTGTGTGTGTGTGTGTGTGTGTGTGTGTGTGCATGTGTAAAGCAGAGAGGCTGATGCTGAGTGCTTTCCCCTATTACTCTCTACCTTTTTTCTTCCTTCCTTCCTTCCTTCCTTCCTTTCTTTCTTTCTTTTTCTTTTTTTTTTTTTTTGACACAAGGTCTCTCACTGAAAAGTGGAACTCACTGATTTGGCTAGATTGGCTGGCCAGAGAATCTTGGTGACCCTCCAGCCTTCACCTCCCCAGCACTGTGATTTCAGGCAGATACCACCCAGGCCAGCTTTTAACGTACTTATTTTCTGAGCAACAGAACCTGTTTCATCAAATACAGGAGTTCGTGTGTCTCCAAACATCACTTCAGAGTAGCATTTCTCCAGACAGCGCCTTCTGTTCTAATAGTGTGTCGACAGAGATCGGTAGCCACAGTGTTTAGCCCGGCTTTTCCATGACACTGGGGATCCGAACTGAGGACCTCACACTTGCACAGTGAGCCCTTTACCCACTGAGCTCTCTCTCCAGCTCTGCTCATGTTTTACTGTATTTTGCCTCCTTGGGGTCTGATTCGCCCCTTTTTGTTCTAGTTTCTGAAGGTGGAAATTCAGGTCCTCATCGGGGACCTTTCTTTCTCCTAAAGCAGCATTTCTGTGGAATCTCCCTCCTGAACCGGCTGTCACTGCATCCTACATCAGTGGCTTTGAATGTTTCTGACTCCCTGATGGATGCCACCTTTGCCCATAGGTTATTTAAAATGTGTTACCCAGACTCTGTGCATTTGTAAATATTTTGCTGATTACTTTTAAACCTTTGTTGTTGTTGTTGTTGTTATTATTATTATTATTATTATTATTTTATTGGGGGTAGTGCAGGCACACCCATACTGCAGCAGAAGTATCAGAGGACAACTTTCAGGAGTTGGTGCTCTCCTTCCACTGTGGGCTCCAGGAATCAAACTCGGGTGTCAGGCTTGGACAGTAAGGGCCGTTGCTCACTGAATCTGGCTAGCCCCACCATGCTGCGGATTTCCAAGTCCTTTGCCGTCCAAGAAAAGTGATGTTTGGTTTCCATCCTTGCACATGTATGTACTGGGATTCATTTGAACATGGTCTGTCTTAGTTACTTTTTATTGCTGCAATGAAACACCATGACCAAGGCAACTTGTAAAAGACAGTATTTAATTTGGCTTACGGTTTCAGAAGGTCAGAGCCCACGAATGATGGAGCAAAGGCATAGCAGCAGGAACAGCTGAGAACTCAGCCTTGATCCCCAAGCAGGAGGCAGAGAGCTAACTGAGAATGACGTGAGTCTTTCAAAACCCCAAACTCTGCACACCTCCTCCAATAAGAGCACACCTTCTAGCCCTCCCCAAACATGTCCACCAACTGGGGGCCAAATACTAAAACAGATGAGTCTATGGGGGCCATTGTCATTCACACCTCTGCATGGTCTTTATTGATGAAGGTCTGGGGAAACAGGTGTGTTTTCCTGGGGACCAGAGTGTATTGGTTATTTGTCTCCGTTTTTGTTTGTTTGTTTGTTTTTCTTTTTTGTGTTGTTTTATATTTTGATTTTTGGAGACCGAGTTTCTCTGTGTAACAGCCCCAGCTGCCCTGGAACTCAAAGAGCTCCTCCTGCATCTGCCTCCAGAGTGCTGGGATTAAGGGCATTCGCCTCCAAGACTTGTGTTTGTCTCAGTTGTAAGGCCCCTTGTATGTGCGTGCATGAGAGTCTGCTGGAAGACTGGCCTGTGCACTCTCCACCATCTCTGCAAGTTTTCTTTATCTTCTTCCTCACAAAATGGGGTGGGGGAGAGTTTGTGAAAACCTATTAAATTTTGGCTGCTTGAAACAGAATAAAAAATAAGACGAATTTTAGAGACATAAAGTAATTATTTAGTGGTGAACTTTTGATGGTGAGAGCAGCCTGTGAGCCATGGGATGCCTCTAAGCCTGGCTCGAAAGTCTTGCTAGTGGATCCCATGTAAGGACAGAGGTGCAGTGAGGTCCCTGTCCAGGTGGTACCTCTTCCCAGAGTCAGCATGCCCACCCATCAGTTTGGTCTGTGGGAGCAGGCCAGCAGGAGTGAGAAGAGCTTCGATGAAACGTGAGGAGAATGTCCAGGAAATATACGCTCACCTCGGGATCGCTACTGTGTCACTGTGAATCTGCGCATGAGTGGGCGCATTCGGATGCCCATGGGATGCCCAGGCTTTGCTCACCAGAGGGCTCACGACTGAGCCTACAGAAGTTAGCTTGTGGGCAGGGTTTGGGAGGCCTCGGGGGCGGAGCGTTTGGCCTGGAGGCGGGGTGGGGCGGGGCCAGTAGTGCGCTGGCACTGCGGGTCGGTTGCGGCTGCGGAGCCTACCCGGCCTGAGATGCCGTGCAAACGCAACACCAAGTGTGCACAGACTCACGGTCAGACCGCGGGAGGGACCTGGGAGCGGCCACGGGTGAGTTCCCATGGCGACAGGGATTGTGGTGGTGAAGGGCAAGGGCGAGGTCACCCCGCACCCAGCCCGCACTGGGAGCCCTCTTGAAGCAAGACTGCAGTCTTTCGGGCGGAGCTCCCCGAGAGGGCTCAGGAGGGGCCGGAGCCTCAGGCTTGGCCTGATTCAGGATCTCAGAATCCTGGGCTGGCACCAGGGAAATGGGTCATGAAGGATGGGTTGTCTTCCGGGGAGTGTATTTTGGTACCCTCAGCAGGGGCCGGATCGCATCTGTAGGCAGGGAGGAGAATATTGGTCCACATCCCCCCAACAGTCCCAATCGTCAGACCCAGCCTGTGGAACTCGGTCTTGGGCAAGCATCGTCTGGCGTGCATCCGAAGAGTCTTTAGGTAGGAGCTGGGTACTCATCATGGCCCCTTCCGCTGTGGCAAAGGACTGACACAGCGGAGGAGTCTACACTTTCCTGGGGGGGAGGGAGGAGAGTCCACGCGGGGGAAGCAAATGCGAGAGGAACCTCTGCCCCAGAAGAGACCAAGCCTGGGTTCCAGTCTTCTGGAGAGCCTCCTGCACTCTGGGCTCTGCCAGGAAAAAACTGCGTGCCAAGTTTCCATAACCCCCTCTTAAAAAAAAAAAAAAGAAAAAAAAAAAAGATCCGCTGGATGAAATCCTCTATTTTTGGGATTCAAGGACCTCAGGGCCTCCCCATTTTCTTTGATGCTGCCCGTTCCTCCCCTTCTTTAGCTCCCTCCACCCTCACCTTTGCTTGCTTTTGGTCTTCTGTTGGAATGCCGCATATCCTGCTCCCTCCTCCCATCTCCAGGTAAATGAAAATCAGCAACACCCACTGAGCTGGGAGGCGCTTGCGCCTGGCCCGCGCCCAGCTGTGATCACAAGTCTCTGTCGTTGTCTGTGCAGGATTACTTTATCCTTAGGAGAGCAAGAGCTCAAACGGAGAAAGAGCCTGCCCTTTGGATCCAGGACCAGCCGCTGTCCACCTGTTCACTTCCACACTATCCTCACATCTCCATCATGACACCCCTACTCCCAGTGTTCCTGGTGGTTCTGGTGGGCCTGCCTGTGGGTAAGGTGGATAGAAGCTAGAGGGACCTTGTGGGACAGGCAGGTAGAAAGTCAACCAGCTGGCCAGAATTCTCCTGCCCTCTAACTGTCCTGACCTGGTGGTGCCTAGTAGGAGTGGGAGGTTGGCTGGAGACAGCTGGGGTCTGACTGGTAGGAAAAGGATTTCTTCCTGTTCTCTGACCCCCATCATGGCCCACAGCCCAGGCTCTGGAGTGCCACGTGTGTGCCTACAATGGAGAAAACTGCTTCAAACCCATGCGATGCCCAGCCATGGCCACCTACTGCATGACCACACGTACTTGTGAGTTTGGTGTCCTGGAGCATTGGGATAGGAGTTGCACAGGGAGAGAGGTCCCCACCTGTCCTGGTGGGCCTACAAGCTGTGATTGAGCCGTCCAAGGTCCTGACCCTCTCTCACTGTAGCCTTCTTGTGTCCTGTCCCCTGTAGACTTCACCCCATACCGGATGAAAGTGAGGAAGTCGTGTGTACCCAGCTGCTTTGAGACTGTGTATGATGGATACTCCAAGCATGCATCTGCCACCTCCTGTTGCCAGTATTATCTCTGCAATGGGGCTGGCTTTGCTACCCCAGTGACCTTGGCCCTGGTCCCAGTACTCCTGGCCACCTTCTGGAGCTTGCTGTAAAGCTCTGTTCCCCTAGGCAGACCCACTCAAACACAAAGCTCTTAAAAGACACAGTTGCATCCTCTCACCCTCTTGCTCCACCCAACCCTCTTCCCTCTGAGACTCCTCAGCCACAATGAGGGCCCATGGCTATCTACAACAGACTGATGACACCCAGATACCTCACTCCAAGGCCATAACCTTTTGTTTTCAGAAGGCTGATACACGGATCTAAATCTCTTTACCCAGGATCAGGGGCATCCGGGAGAGTGCTGTTTGCGGGCCGAGGGGCATCACTCAGTCAGTTAAGGAACACTGATTTGAAGGAATTAGTGGCCAAATTCCACCTTCATGGCATCAGGACCCTGCCTCAGTCTACCCAGCAGAGGATAGGTCTGCTAGAGGGGGGTGAAAGATCATGAACTGAGTAGAAGCAAAGAAAGACTCAGCAGAGCTGTTTCCTACTGAGTCTAGCAGCTGCCCAGAGCAAGTATGAGACGGAGGCCATGTGAGAAAGCCTTTTGTCATTTCCAGCTAGCTCAGGAACTCTGCCAGACCTGGTGTCAGGACAGCTCTTGGCCAAGGGTAGCTAGCAATGGCTTTATTTCCACGGGCCACTAAGATCTCTCCAGCCCCAGCAGCTTAGCAGGCCCCTTGACCTCCACTACACCCCCTCACCCTCACACTAGCTGCTGGGCCTTGAGGCTGGCAGGGACATGAGGGCAGGTGGCCCATGCTATATTTTGTCTGGCCTGTACACTGGCCAGAGCTATTCTGGGCATGGCAGAAAGGGAACAGAGGCAGGTCAGAGCAGGCTAGTTGGGGTGACTGGGACGGCAAAGCAGACTTCAGCAGGCTTCCCAGGTCCTGTAGGCAGCTTCTGTACCCTCTTGTCCCTTGGTAAATTATGGGGAGACAAATTCACAGGGAGCCAGCCCAAGTCCCGGGTGACTGCCTGTGAAGTTGATTGTGACTGAAGACTTCTGGGTATCAAGACTCCAAAGAACCCAGCCCCAATTTAGGAGACACCGATCTGCCTTTCATGCCAGTGTAGTTGACCCAGGGAGCCTTACCCTCCTCTCTTGACTCATGTGCCACTGTACCGCAACTCATGTGCCACTGAGGAAACCCCTGAAGCTGGCCCAGCCCAGGGGTCAGGATGTTGGCCAGTGTCCATGTAGTGGGATTACCCATGGCTGGCTATAGGAGAGTCTTATTGGTCACCACATCCTACTGGTCACACATCCTGAATGCTTTTCTCAGACCAACCAGCTGTAGGAGCTCAGAACACAGAGGCCCATCCTGGGGACCTTCCTCTCTGTTCTTAAGCATGCCTGATCTCTGCTGCTGAGACTGATGTCGTTTTCTGCCTCTGTTTCCTCCTCTGGGGACAGGCTACTCTATTGGGAGATAGAATCCTGTTGGTGGGCTTGCCCAGATCCTCAGAAATAGGAACTGTGCGGCTCTATTGCAAAGATGAATTGGATGGGAAATGGCCCAGAGATGAGGAGACATTGACTACCCAGAAAGAATATGAGTCTCATGGGAGGTCACGAGTAGGGGGGCGGGGAGCACACGTGCATATGAACACACAGTGACGACAGAGCCCAGAAGGCAGCACTGGTTATGGTGTCCCCTGAGGTCCAGGCAGGCTGCTGGGAGGAAGCCAGTGCTGCCCCTACCCATGCTTACATACAACACACACACACACACACACACACACACACACACACACACACAGAGCAAGCAGCATTGGAACTGACCTATGGAAGCCACAGGGTTCTGGTAAGGAGGGTCAGAGGCAGGTCCCTGACTCAGTGGGTGAGGCCTGGGAAACATTACCCTGCTTGTGCAAGTCCATTGTCCCCAGTCAGGTGGCATCCTGGGCCAGAACTGGGCCAGAACTGGGAGGAGGCCCGAGACTAGGTCCTCCCTCCCACCACAAGGGGGCGATGTGGAAGAGGCCCTTGATTACCTGTGGTTGAGAGCGTTGCCGTGTTGGGGGCAGTTTCACATGTCTCGTGACACCATCCAGACAGGCCCCACAGTGTCCACACTGCCACCCCTCCCTAGCCTGTCCTTGGTGCTTAGCACAGAGCCCCAGAAGGTGCTCACTTAACACAGGGCCAAGCCTGCCAGTGGGAGGTGCACATTAGGGGCACAGTGCCAGATGGCTTGTCCTAAATCCTGTCTGCAGGTGACTCTGTACCCTCCACAACAGTTCTGCAAAAAGTGCGCGTGCGTGTGTGTGTGTGTGGGGGGGGTCATTATTGCACCCCTTTGACAGGTAAAGAAACTGAGGCAGAGAGGAGTGAAGCACTTAGTTTTCCCGGGCCACCCGGCCACCTCATCTGCTTAGTACCAAATCATTCTACTATGGGTGTTCTTCCAACAGCTGGGGGGGGGGTGGTCTTTGAGGCTGCAGACCCTCGGGATGACCATGGCTTCATAAACCAGAGAATCTCACAAGTTGTGAAAGCTTATGGAACGGAGGCCTTAGAAGGGGACATCAGAACTGGAGGTTTGGGGGGCTGGAGAGTAGGTCAGGGGTGCCCAGCCCTGTGTGAGGATACGTAGAGAAGGAACGCAGGATGGAGTGAGACAAAGCAACCAAGTACCATCAGCCGTCACAGGCTGACCTTGCCTCTGTCAGGCACTAGGGCTTAAGGCAGTGGGTGTTCTCACACTAGGGTAGACAGCAGCCCTTCAATGTGGATGGTGTCCAGGGCGGCTGGTGGTGGTTATCTACAGAGTTGCATTCTGGAAGCAGCTGGGAAGTCACCGGAGAGAGGCTGCTGGATGGAACCGTGATACCACAGAGCGTATGAGTGCATGTGCCTCTCTGGGGTTTGGTGAAGCCAGGTCAACACATGAAGCTAAGGCATGCCGCAGAGGTGTCTGCTCTAGCCCACCAGAGAGGAGCTGCCAGCAGTCACGCCCTGCCACCATGTCTGTGGTTGGCTTCCCCAAAACGGATAAGGGGAAGGGGGCGGGGCAGACCACCTCCGTCTTCATCTTCTGCTGCGAGCATGGGAGTTCACATTCTGAAACTCTAGAATGATTTCCAGGAGTAAAATGGCCCCTTGTTTCGGTGCTTGGTTACTTTCTAGCAAGTACCATGGCATCCTGCAGCATGGCTTGCCCTGCGTTCTTCGGGCACAGGCTCACACTCCAGCCATCTCACTGGTGAAAAGACAGTGACAGGACCCACCCAGCTGCCTCTTGGAGGCCAGTGTCAAGCCCGGGGCCTGCACAGAGGAGGCCCCGAAGGATGCGTGGATACATGCTGCCTGGCACTTCCCTGGGTTGTATCTCTGCCAACCCTCAGCTCTCACCCAGCAAGGACATGGAATCCACTTTTATGCCACAGGTTCCTTCCCCCCTAGCCAACCTCATGTACCTATACTTCAGAGTGGTCAATGTCAATGTCCCCCCATTGAATGAATAAACAAATGAAGGACATGTGTCTATCTTGATCTCCTACCTGCCTTCTCCCTGAGTTCAGACCTCACCCACCCAGATTGGCTTGGTAGGTCCTCCTGACCCTGAAGGTCCCTGGCTCCTGTCCTGATGTCAGAGCCAGCCAAGGCAAGAGAAGTATTAACAGGATTCCAGGGGCTTGATGAAAGTCACCCCCATTCTCTGGAAAGAGGCAGACCCACCAGTTCCCATCTATCAGCTAACAAGCCCAAGGGTAGGATGAGGAACTGGGTAGGAAAAGACAGGACCCCCCTCCCCCAACAAACACACACCTGGTTACTTCTGCCTTCTTCTGGCTTTTTAATTTCTGGTCCCACTTTCTTGCTACTTAGTCCTCAGGAAGAATTCTCAGCCCCTCTCTCAGGATCTCTGGCTATTTGCCCTGCCCAGCACCAACATGTTTGGGGGCCCCATAAAGCATGGAGGTAAATCAAAGCCACCCGGACAGCCAGAGTAGACACGTGGGGCCTTCCGCCTGGCCTGAGTGCCTGTACAGCCAGTCTATTGGCAGATGATCCCCGCCCTACTATATGTCACTTTGGTCTCTTACCCCAACCTGGAACCTTTTTAACACCAAAGGCTTTGCTTCCCCGTCCTGCTGCCACTGGGCATGTACCACAGGACTTAGTTTCCTTGGTACCATGTCAGTACAGTCCCTTGATAGGTAACACTCACCCCTTGTCCCCAGGACTATGTGAATAGCCATGCTTCTCCTGACTTTCTTAGACTCGGGAGGGCCAGGACAGGACTGAAGCCTGATTTGGCAGATGAGAAAGCTCCGACCTCTCAAAATCCTGGCTACCGTGCTCCATGCAGAGTGAGCGGCTGAGGAAGACGGTGTAGTTTCATCGGGACTCCGCTCCATTCACACTTGCAGGGGAGGGGAGGGGAGATCTGGATGGCTCTCCCATGCCCTCCATGCAGCTGCAGGGTGAGATGGACCTGGACTGAGCTTCCAGCCTGAGCAAGGTCTTTCTTGAGAGCCTTGGGCCTGATGATTGGGACATCCCTACTCCATGGAGGAGGGAAGAAAGCTTGTGAAATTGTACCAGGCTCCCTGAGGCCACACAGCAGCAAGCTCTGCCAGCACCCATCTGAGCCAGGTTGCAAGTGACTCAGGGCCGGGAGCCAGCAGCAATGGGAGCCAAGGGTGGAGTGGGAGCCACAAGCAGGTATAAGGGGGTGGCCAGGGAGTCAGCCTCATCCTTAACACGGAGAACATGAGGCTTCTCTTCTGGTTCCTTCTGGCCGTGGTCTTGAGCATGGAGCTAGGTGAGTTGGGGGCGGGGAGGGTGGCCACTTTTTCTACTGCCCTTACTTGTCACTGTCCTTCCAGCCTGGGCTACTACTCGCCCTTGGGGGTACCCCTTTCTTGTCCCCTCTTCTCGTCCTGGGCACCAAGACCCTCTCTACCCACCAGCTTCTGTGCTCTGCCATTGACCTTCATAGATTCCTAAACCCTCTTCTCTGGACCCCACAACATTCAGCACCGTCCTCGGCTTACTGCTCAGTTTGAAATCCACCCCGAGGCCTCTCCAGTTCCATAGCAACAGCCTTGCACACACACAAAGCAGGGTACACCTCTGCTGCTTTACCCTCCTCCAGCCCTAGAGCCTCGGCTAGTCTGCAGCCGTTCTCTCCCGATGCCCTTCTACCTCCTTGCTTAGATTCTATCTGTCCCGCCTTCTGTGGGCGACTTCATCCGCTTGACTTCAGTCCCCTCAGATTTCTATACCCTAGCTTCCTTGGCTTTAGTAACAGGAGCTTTGACTCTAGCGCCTGTGGATGGCCTCCCAGGGACAACCTCAAATATCACTGCCTCTGCCTGGCCTCGACATCACTTAGTGGGGCCCGAGTTGTTCCTATATCCAACCCCAACCAATGCCTGTGCAAAGAAACAATTGCCCCTGTTGTTCATCAGCAACTTGTGCTCCAAACTCAGCTAGCCCCAGCTCCCAGAGGCCTCACCTAGTGAAACCTCGGTTTCCATCCATGGGTGGGAATGCTCTAGAACTTGGGGTCCTCCTGAAGGGAGGTGGGAGGTCCATGTGTACATCTCTGGCTAGAGTTCACCCTTCTTGGCCTGGGCCTCATGGGGATTCTAGGACCTGAGAAAGCCTGAACTATTGCCTCCCAAACCTTTAGGACAGACCAGATCCATTTTGATGGTCCTGAGCTCAAAGTTGAGAGAACTGTCACTGTCGGGGCTGAGGTTTCAGAGGGGGTGCTCAGTCATGGGCGAGTCATCCTCTCTGTTTTAACCAAGACCCTAGTATCTTGGGAGTGTCTGTGAGGCTGAGACCACACTCTGCGCTGGGACCTCCCAGTCTCTTCCTCCATGGAAATCACACCTGCCCTTCAAGACAAAAGCCTCAAGCCTGGACAGTTAGAAGTTGGAGGGAGCCAGGCTCCATGCGCCTCTCTCAGCATATCCCATGTCCCACATCTTTTCTGGGTGCCTGCTCTGTCACCCATGGGTAATGTCATCTTCCCAGGGCTCAAAGCAGCCTGGGAAGGGTGGGCTGCATCCTAAAGCTGACCTCAGGGTGAGCAAACAGGATCAGAGGGAGTCGACTGTACCTGGCAACATTGCAGTGGGACCGGACCTGGTGGACTCTGCTGTCCCAAGGCTCAGCCCATTGTCTCTCTCACCCTCTTCTCCAAAGCCTTCCCTTTCTCTCTAAGCAAGTCCTGACCTGGGGTCTGTCCCCATGACCCTATCGCTGCACCCAGAGCCAGTTTCTTTTTGAGAGCTAAACCTTCCTAGCCTCCTTGATGAAAATACAAAAAACCCCAAGAGGGACGGTTATTTCTGTGAATGACCCAGCTCTTGCTCCAACTCCTAGAGCTCATTCATTCATTTGTTTTCTAAACATCTCCTGTGACCCATCCGTGCTGCGGAGTGCAGTGTGATGGATGCTTGGGGGGCACTGGTGAATGGGGAAGGATCCCCATTCCTCTCCAGAACCCTGGAGAATAGGAGTGTGGAGGCAAGTCTTAATCGTGAAAGGCCGCTGGGCGGTAGTGGCGCATGCCTTTAATGCCAACACTCAGGAGGCAGAACCAGGCGGGTCTGTGTGAGTTCGAGGCCAGCCTGGTCTACGGAGTGAGATCTAGGACAGGCACCAAAACTACACAGAGAAACTCTGTCTCAAAAAACCAAAATATAAAAAAAAAAAATAGCAAGGCCAGCCCATGCATCAAAGGAAAACCTCTGCCCCAGAGCTGAGAAGCTCCTTGGGAGGAGACAGTCTATGAGCTGGGGCTAGCTTGTGCAATATTGATGATGGAAAGATGAGTCTGGGCAAAGCTAGGAGGCATGGAGAGGAAGAGGAATGGGAGGTGGTACTGGTCCTATTCCCCCAGCACCTTGCCTGATCCTTTGGTGCCCCATCCACCTGTCCCTCCGTCAGTGGCCATCTAAGCCCTTCTCTGTCCAGAAAACCCACGTGCAGTCTGTCTTTAACATCCATGGGACAGCTACAGGCTTGGGGGATTTTGCTACCTGTTTGTGTCTCTGGCAGAGTCTCAGCTTTCTCTGCAGGGATGGTAAGCAATCACGGCCAAGTGGTGGGGAACTTGCTGTGGTATGGACTTCCTGTCTGTCACCTGCTCCATAGTTCATAGGATGAAGGACTGGCCTTTGAGGCTGCCCAGAACTGACCAGCATACTTACATGTGAGGTCTGGTAGAGGTGTGGTTGTAGAAGGAGCCCCGGGGGGAGCTCTCCTCTCCAGCACTACTGGCCCAGGCAGGATGGGACAGGGCCTAGGAGCTTCCCCACTCGGTGTCGGCTCTGGACTTGCACAGAGCCATTGTGCATGCAGCAGCGTGATTGGTACTGGAAAGGGCAGGCCATGGGGTTAGGGATTTTATAACCCAGGGAAGGGAGCCTAAGGAAGCAATAAAGAGATGCAGGGAGGCAGGGAAGAGGCAGGGAGACAGATGAGGGGATCCAGGGAAAGCAAGAGAGAGCATGGCAGGCCACTTGCCCGACTGGCACCCCCTGGGCTGGATACGAGACGAGTGATGTAGTATTTGCCAGGAAAATGGCAAACAGAACTCAGTGGGCTCCCACCTTCCTTCTGTCTGGCCTTGCCATGGACTCCCTACTAATTGGGTAAAGGCCCCATTGTCTCAGACCGCAGAGCATTTATACCAAGGGGTATACATGATCCTTCTCAGGTCCCTGGAGGTAAAGAGGGCATGGCTAAAGTCTCAGGCCCCCACCCCTCCCCCACCCGGGTCTTCAGGACCCTGAACCTGCACTTCTCTCCCCCAGGAGGTCTCACCTCTGCTCCACCCAGCCCTTGGTGCTCTGAGCAGAAGGACGCAGGCCGGCTGATTCCAACATGATCCCTTGTATCTCACACAGTGGAAGGCCGAGCACCAGGGTCTCACTTAGCCCTTCCTCCAAGGTCTTAGAGGGCCTTTGTGCCCTAGATGAGGGGTTGGGAAGCTGGGCTACAGAGACGTGGGGCTGGCGGAGAACGGAAGCAGGGCGCTGGGTACAAGAGTGGGTGTGTCACCCTCTGCAGAAGTTGCTCACTGGCTGCCCCTCTCTCTGTCTGCCTGTAGCTGTAACACAGGGCATGCGGTGCCACCTGTGCAAGGGCTTTGGAGGCTGTTCCAAACCGTCCGACTGCCCAAGGAGCTCCACCCACTGTATCATCATTGGCACCCGTGAGTGTGGTGGAAAGGGTGGGCTGGACACACCCTTCTTGCGCGGAGAGCTGGTTCACTGGGCAGGCAGAGCCCAGAGCCCATGTGGTGGCCCAACGGATCAAAAACAGAGTAGAAACATGTCTGGCAACCTCTGACTAGGGCAGAGACCGGGCAAGGGCTCTCAGTGCCTAGGGGTGACTGACCCTCAGCACCATGGCTGAGGTGACGGAGGTTTGGGCAGCTCAGAGATGCAGGAAGCATGGTCTCTCTCTTATCCCTCAGGATCTCCCATCAGCTTTACAGACCTGCCTCTGGTGACGAAGATGTGCTACAATGGCTGCCCTGAGGTCTCCAAACTGGGCTTAGGCCCTCATGTGTCCCTCGTTTGCTGCCAGTCCAATCTCTGCAACAAGGACTAATGACACTCGGTCACTACCAGCTGGCCCCACAGAACCATGCCCAGACCTGATCCTTGGAGGTTATTCCAACCTGGTCAGCCCAAAGCACCCTACCCCCAGACTCTTACTTCCTCAGGAAGTTCTAAGTGAAGTCCTGTGCGAATCCCTGGTGGTACAAACTTAAGGCCCTAATTCACTGTGGGCCACTCTCAGTGTCAACGAATCTCCCAATAAAAAGCAGCTGCATCACATGGTATGAGTTGTCCAATGGAAGTAGTGTGTCGGGCACTGGATTCAGGCAATTCCGTAACCCCGCCCCCACCTCTTGTCAGTCATGGCCTCCTTGGCCCAGGCTGTCTGCGACAGCTCCCACTGATCTTTTCTCTTTTACCAAGTGCCTGCCTATTTCCAGGTAGACACAGGGCCTGAAAGGCACAGGGGGCTGCAGATGGCTGCTCCTGCTCTTGAGCAGGCTGTGAGGAGGAGCTGAGTCCGTAGGCACTTGAGAAGCACCCTCAACTTGAGTCTGGGGCACCTGAGTATCACCCTGACCTGGGTCTGATATGCAGAGGAGTGTCCCAAACTTTGGACTTGAGGGTGAAGGAGCACCCAGACAAGGGGCTGAGGGCTAGGGAGCACTCCATCTTGGGGATGAGAATACCCTTGATCTGGAGTTTGGGACACTTGAGGAGCACCCCAACCTGGGCTTGAAGGCTGAAAGGAACTCTGACCTGGAGCTGATGAGCACCTTTACTCTGAATGAGACTCCAGAAGCCTCCTACAGACCCACAGTTGAGCAGGTGAAGGAGGAGACCTCTACAGAGGGGGATGGTGCTCACAGCCCTTTGGGGACTATCTACCTCTGTTGTCAGTAGTTCCTGGGGAACTCTGCTACCGTCTCAGCCTTATGTTTCTGGCACCTCGTCCTGTTCTATCTTTCCTACCTACCATGTCCTTGCCCGGTTCGCCTTGCCTTTGTCTCCCAGAAGGCTGCCCATCTATCCAACCCTAAGGGGATAATTCCACCGAGTCTATTTGGTAGTCAAAGGAATTTATTTGGGGTTTAACTCACAACAAGAATAAAGGAGGTGGTCTCAGAATCCTGGAGGGGTGGGGCATTGCCCAACGCGGTTCTCGGGAGAGCTCTGCCTTGATCCGCAGCACCAGCATCCAAGACCATGAGGTAGCAAGAGAGAAGAGGGGCGCACGTATGTGCATCCCATGTCTTAAGGGTCTCCATCCGAGCCACACTAGGGGTGGTGCACAACCACCCACTACATAACCCTGTGTGGCCCTGGATAGGAACTCTGCCTCTAGGCACCCGTCAGAAATCTGCAGTGGGAAAGCTGTGCCCTGAGGCAGTTAGATAGAGCTGCCCAGAGAGCATAACCACTCATTTTAGTATGGACACAGGGGTTAGACACCCAGAATTTGTGGAAGCTACTCGGTAAATATTTACCCACTGGCTCCCAGCCAGGCCTAGAGATAAGTTTTGGGCTCTCAGTTTTGGAGGCACAAGGCAAGTCACAGTTGGTACCCGACAGGAAACACAGAGGCAGGCCCTGACCTCAACTTGCCTATTCTCAGCTTGGCAAAGTTCTCATGAAAACCAACACTTCTAAAACACTCATGAGGAGGGCAGTGTCCAAACAGAGAGTGACTGACAGAAAGCTGGGACCTCAGCATCAACCAAAACGCAAAAAATGCCTGAATGAGCAATGGTGTTGCTCAGGGCCAGAGAAAGAACAGCTGGCAGCTTACTGGTACCCAGGTGTAAAGTCAAGAAGAGATGGATCCAGACCTCTCTCACCAGTTCAGAAGACATTTAAATTGAATCAGAAACTTCAAAGTAAAAACAAAGACCTTTTGTTTGTTTTGAGAACTGATCTCACTGTGTAGCCCAGGCTGGCCCAGCTTCCTGCGTGATGGAAAAGAAATTCTTTAAATGCTTACCCATTTAGAAGAGAAAAGGCCTCCAACATGACTCTAGGCTCACAAATGATTAACTGGATCATTAAACCCAGGTAATGGTATGACTCAGAAGGGGTGCCCCTGGACTTACACACAGAAGTAGAAACAGGTCCACTGAAACTGGCCCACAATTGCTCAGAACAGAGCTATATTCACACACAGCATCCACAGGGTGGAAACCCACAAACCCATCACTGTGAATGAACACATGCAATATGACATCCTTCAGGCCACAAAATCCTAGTCACCAACATCTAGGGGTGAGGAACTGACCCACACTCCTCTAGAGTTGACCCTTGAAAACGCGACAGAGTACTGCGTCCTCTAGGACTCTGCATGAGGTGGCAGGGATTTAAGGCAGACTGGAAACAGATGAGGGAGGAAGGTGTACAGGGCAGAAGGAGACTTCCAAAGCATTTCCTTCTGCTGTACCATTCAGCATCTCTGATCACCAAAATGCCTGTACATTTCTTTGGTCACTCTAAATATCAGAAAGATTCTCCAAGAGTAGTATTTATTTGGGGGATGACAGAGCACTAGGATGGGAACACACGTCCTAGTGACAGAGGCAGAGAGAAAGGAGAGCGGGAGAGGTGTGCCTACGCTGTTTGGGTAGCCGGCTGCTGGTCTGGGAAACATGGGAAAGGGCTTGGCCACTGTGGTCAGCGGTGAGTCTGCCGTGATGGCCAAGGCATGTTGTCCGAATTGCGGCAGTTACCGAAATCTGTGTCTTGTCCTGGGTGTGCCAAGTACTGGCGGGCTCTTGAGACAATCATTGTCCCAGACAGGACAGGAGCCTTCCCGTCACAACTTCCTGCCTCTGTCTAGTTTTACTAGGTCTGACAAGAAAGTTCTCATCCTGGGATCATTAACTTTCAGGCTCTTTGCCAGCCAGCCAGCCAGCCCATCTCACATCCTTCATTCTCTGTGTCTTTCCATATGGTGTTTTTGGCATCTTTGGTCATGGCCTTGATTTTAAAAAAATGGGTAAAAGTGTCACCTGAATTCCTGGGGTCCACTAAGGAACATCAGAGCCTCCATGCCTCTCCAGGACTTTCTCAATATTTTTCCCAAGAAGCCCAGAATCTCCCATGTTAAGCAACCCAGAGGCTGAGAGTCCTGTGCCTTCGGGGTTTTATGGAGGTTTCATTATGTGGGCATGATCGATGACATCATTGGCCACGGGTGATCAGCACAACTTCCAAACCCTCTCCTGTCTCCAAAAGAGACTTGGGGTGGGGATAAAAGTCTCCACCCTCTAATTTGCGCAGGTATCTCTTAGGTGATCAGTCCCATCCTGGAACTACCGAGGGGCCTCCCTCCGCTGGTCATTCATCAATTTATAAAAGACACTCTTATTGCTACAGGGTTTCCAAGAGGTTTAAGGAGCTGCGTGCCAGGAAACTTGGCTGAACACCAAGAGTATCTTTCACAATGCTGCAGGAATGGAGGGATGGTTCAACAGCTAGGAGCACAGGCTTCCTTTCTGAGATAAGGGAACGTGTCAACCTAACTAGTGGCATTTGCAGCTATCTGTGGCTATGCCAAAACTATTGAGCTCAGTAGTGGGATCTCCCCCAACTCTCTCTCTCTCCAGCATGTCACTATGTATCCCAGGCTGGCCTTGAACCTATGGTAATTATTTCTCAGCCACCCAAATGCAGGGATTTGCAGGTGGGTATCACCATACTCGGCAATTGGTACACTTTGAAATGTGTGAGCTGCCAGGTATGTGAGGTATACTCAATAAAGCCGCCGAAAATTTAAAAGAAAAAGATAGCCAGGCAGTGATGACACACACCTTTAATCCCAGCACTCCAGAGGCAGAGGCAGGTGGATCCCTGAGTTCCAGGCCAGCCTGGTCTACCGAGTGACTTCCAGGACAGCCAGGGATACACAAAGAAACCCTGTCTCACATGCCAGTCTATCCAAAATAGCACTATTCACAATAGATTTGAACTGGAAGTTGCATCTGTCCACAGTAGGACTGATCGTTACAGTCTAGTCACGGCATGGAAAATAGCATGTAGAAAATAACAGGAACACTGAAATCTCATGTAACAGGAGTGAATACAGGCAATGGGAATGAAGGAAGACAGGAAAACACACACGGGACATGCAGGATGTAAACACATTTATACAACATGTAAACACAAACAAGTCTGTGCCCATACGAGCCTGGATAGTGGGCTAAAAGAGATGGTTCAGCGGTTAGTAGTGATTGCTGCTTTTGCTGAGGACCCAGGTTTGGTTCCCAGCACCCACATGAGGTGGCTCACACCCACCCGTCACTCCACCTCCAAGGGATCCAGTACCCTCCTCTGGACACACACATGCACATAATTGAAAATAAAATGAAACGTTAAAAAAGAAAAAAGAAACCCTGTCTCGAAAAACTAAAACAAGCAAACAAACAAAAACAAAACAAAACAAAAAAAGAAAACAAAAAGATAAACACTATGCAAAATCTAAATGGAGAGTCATAAGTTACGATAAAAGAATCTGTAAAATCATACACGTGGAAGCTTCCTAGTACTTGGGAGCCTGGGATTGAAGGTTCAGGCCACCCTGGGTTCCGTAGGGAGACTTGGGAGAGGGGCCTGTTAGCAAACTTGAAAGGCAGAAGACCAGGAAGGAAATATTTGTCTCACATGCCAAGAAGCACGCCACCCTCCACGTGTGCCCACAGGGCAGTGCCACAGGAAATGCTCAGAGGACATGCACAGGGAAGCCAGGAAAAGAGGAGTGCTGAGGTAGGGGTGACAGGAGAGAGCCTCATCACCCTTATTATCGAGGCTGTGACACAGGCACTAAAGAGCACTCGATGAAAGATGCCGTGGGTGAGGCCTGTGGGAGGGGTGGCCTCCGGTGCTGCTCCTTGGAGGAAAATGAGCAGACTCTGAGGTATTCCTGAAGTTTGCCGGATGCCGCGTCTGTAGACACCTGTGTGAACTAAATTCAGTGCACCTGTGACCACTGCTGTGTGGCCATGGCCATGTGCAGTGACTGCTTTGCAAAATCAGAGGCTTCGGGGCAGACTTTCAGGAGAGGGGCTGGATAGTAGGCTGAAGTGCAGTTTTGGGAGCCTGAGACCAGATGTCTGAATATGGGGTGCCCTTTAATGCTTTCTTCTGAGGACTCCATAGGTCCTTTGGGAAGGGCTTGAGTTAAACCACAAGTACTGCTGTGTTTACCTTCCTGTACACCTCCTGGACAGGCTGCTCTATGGTAGTGAGGACTAAGGTGGTTTCTGATTTCGGGGACAGTGAGTCTGTGGTGGTTCTAGTTCCCTCTAGCTGGTGGGTGGAAAGGGTAGGTATGGAAAAGATGTCTACTGCCCCCTTTCAGGATGAAACTGTGAATATCTAACACTCACGGGTCCAGAAGCTGGAGCACAGGGGCTCATGCACACCAGCATCCTTCTAGAAAGACTCTGGAGGAACAGGGCACAGTGGCCTCTTTCCAGAGCCACCCTGGGTCCTGTTAGTGAGCTCACTTTCTTTTCAGTGTGGGAATTTTAAGAGCCACTCATCTGGCTGGGCACTCAGGAGACAGAGGCAGGCCGACCTCCAAGGTCACGGCCAGCCTGGTCTACAGAGTGAGTTCCAGCACAGCCAGGGCTACACAGAGAAACCCAGTCTTTAAAAACAAAACAGAACAATGACAACAACAAAAAAGAACCACTCGTCTGCTCTCCTGGATTCCCCTTTATGGGGGACAGAAGAGCTAGAGCCCTTTGGCTTTCCTGGAGTCAGCAGAGCCTGGCTGCAGGGGGAGGGCCCATGGCTAGCTAGGGAGGAAGACATGTGGGTATTTTTCCCTCAATGGAACATTCTGGGTTGAGGGCGAGCATGGCCAGCATAACCTTGAGTGGCTGTGGGTGGGGTACAGGATTACAAATTGCCCCAGCATGACCTGCTCTCCTGGTGAGGCCAGGGCACCAGTGCACAAAGCAGAGGTACTTACGGGGTATATGGATGTTCTCTCAGAGACGGTGTGAGAGGGTGAAGGAAGGAGCCACAACATTCAGTGAGGACAGGGAAGGCAGAGGCAGGGCTTTCTTGAACTTAAGAGAGCATCTGCCTAGACAGACCTCCCTCCATAGCTTCTCCTGGGCTTCAAGTGGTAACCAGTGCTCCCTTTCCCAGACATCCGGAGCCAAGTCTCTGCTGCTGATCTCCATTACCTTGAGAGGCAGAGGCAGGGATCAGTGCAGAGTCCCTGCTCAAGGGCTTCTTCCCATCCCTCACACCAGTGCATTTCCTTAGTGCTGCGGCCAGAGGGAGGTGGACTGGACAAGGTCTGGAAAGAGTCTCTACTGCAGAGTCCCAGTAGAGCAGTATGAAAGGGGCAGAAAGGTGGGATCTGACTGAATCACAGCTCCAGCCTGATTCTCAATGTCAGTAGCCCCAGAAGAGAACCCACAATGTCCTAGCACAGTAGCAGTGTTGTGGAGGTCCTCCGTGGTCACCCTTTGAGCCTGAAGCCCAGACATACATAAGGCCTGCCCCTAGCCATACTCTGAACTGATCCTGGTTATATACTAACCCCTGATCCTAATCTCCAGGCCTTATTCCTGGTTACACTCTGAGACCTGATCTTGTTCACACTTTGAGCCCTGACCATGGCCACACACTGAGCCCTGATCCTGACCCTGGTCATACTATGAGTTTTTACTCCAATCATATTCTGATCCCTGACCCTGGCCACAGGCTCTAAGCCCTGATCCCTTTATACTCTGAGTCTTGATCAGGTTACACTCGGAGCCTTGATCCTAGTCACGCATTAAGCTCCGATCCAAAGTTTCCTGGAACTGAGAAGTGAAGGGTGTGGGCCTCTCAGAACAGAGGCCTCCCAGACAGAGCCAGCCCAGACCCTGGCTGGGTTACATTCCTCCCTGCCCCATGATGGAAGCTTCCCAGGTACAGCCTGGGTCTCCCAGTGCAGTGGGTGGAAACTCTAGAAGCAGTGACGCTTAGGGGCCAGGTATATTCCAGGGGGTAAGGCAGAGGTGGGGCCCCTGGGCCTGAGGACAGGAAGGAGCTGAGCTGAGCTGGGTGTGATGAAGGGACTGGGTTCAACTGAGTGTAGAGTGGGCTTTCTTATCCAGTCAACTTCAGCCCATCTGTGCCCGCTGCCGTGTGGTCATGGCCACGCGTGGTGAATGATTTGCAAAATCAGACAGGCTTGGGATGCTGCCTGGCTTGCTAGGTGACCTTGTCTCAGTCAATTAGCTTCTGAGAACCTTGTTGCTTTATCCACACTAAAATTAATTAGTACTCTGTCCCTCCAGAACTGTCAAGAGGAAAAATACAGTTGGTAGGCTGAGTCTCTGACTCATTCTAGGCTAGGAAAGCCCTGGAAAACACAGTGGTTGGTCCGGTGCCTAGGCAAATGAGAATCTCCACTGCAGGGTGAAGCCAGACCCCAGTGGAGCTGCTTGGCAGGAAAACCCTGGGACCCTAAAAGGACCATAGAAGAGATTCACAAAGATCTCTTTAACTGAATGGGCAGGGGAGAGGCAAGAATAGACAGCCCTTGCTGTGGGGCAGCAGGAGCAGAGCCGGGACAGGAGTGAGGTTTGGATGCCCCCGCCCCCACAAAGCCTCCTGGGGGGCCCAGCAACAGTGTGGTCTTGACCACTAGCAAAGAATCTGGCAGCTGCGCCCCCACCCCTACACTTCTCAATCGAGATAGGGTACTCTAGGGAGATGCCTACGGGGAATCGGGGAGCAGCGGGTGGTGCCAGGTCATGGGGATCCCTGTCACAGCCTCCTGTCTGGGGCAAGGACACCACACAGACAGACAGACAGACAAGAGAGAGGAGAGGGAGAGAGAAGGAGAGACAGAGAGACAGAGAGAGAGAGAGACAGAGACAGAGACAGAGACAGAGACAGAGACAGAGAGAGACAGAGAGAAAACTTCCTTCCCTCCAACCCAGTGGTTCTCAACCTTCCTAATGCTCTGACCCTTTAATACAGTTCCTCATGTTGTGGTGAGCCCGACCATAAAATTACTTCTGTTGCTACTTCATAACTGTAATTTTGCTATTATTATGAATTGTAATGTACATTTTTTGGAGATAGGGGTCGCTAGCCACAGATTGAGAACCACTGCTCCAACCCCTTGACTTTCAGGGGAGGGAAGTGGAGGGAGGGAAATGGGCCTAGAGAAGTCCTGCCCAAGACCAACCCATGGGCCATTTGAGATCAAGGTCTACAGACAAGCCCAGAGTGGATGGCCCTCCAGGAAACATGGGGTAGTGGTCCCCAAAGCAACCCTGGGCCCTCCCCATCTCACCCTCCCTTCAGAAACCTTCCTGTGGATCAAGCAAGGTCTGTCTTTGTCCCTTAGGCCTTTGAGTAAACTCTGGACTGGTTGTCAGTGGCAATTCAGCACACCCCACCTTCCCACTTGACTACTTCAGAGGAGCTGGGAGGGCACAAGATCACCTTGGAAAGATTCTGGCCCAGAACTGACAGGCCATTGCTCTGCTCTGCGGACAGTAGCTGGTCACGAGGCAAAGGGTCTTTAAGAAAGCTGAGAGTGGGCAGGAGAGCCCAAGCCCCACCGTCCCATTCTGTGCAGCCTGGAGACTCCTGACCTGTCCCAGAGGGAGGAATCTGGAAGATTCCCTTGGCTAGGAGTTTGCAGGAGTGGTGCGGAAGGGCCCCCGTGGGGGGAGGAAAGCAGCCCCAGGACCAAGGAGGCAGCTTTGAGTGGTGGAGCTGAAAGAACAGTCTGAGGGGGACTGGGTATGGTCAGGAAGGAGCCTGAGGAGTGCCCTGGAGAATGGGGTGTTGGTAAGGAGGCGGGGCAGGCCCTCCAGAAATCTGATCCCCCTTCTAATCTGCTTCGCCAACCGGTCAGACCACCACACCACTGTAGGCATTCCAGCATCCCCACCTGGCAGGCCAGAGTGAGCACTGGGACTATGCAGGGGACCTGGATGGTGCTGTTGGCACTGGTATTGGCCACCTGCGGGGAGCTTGGTGAGCATGGGGGACTATGGGGGCGGCAGGTTCGTGCTTCCCGGGACTGTCCTCAGAGACAGCACCTCACAGGGAGGGGGAAGGGGAGTTTCAGAGGGGATGCGGGCAGAGCTGGGGCCGGCCAGATGGGCAGAAGGCAGTAACAAAGTCCTAAGTGCCAGCTGGGAGCTACAAGCTGTTAGCATGTTTTCTAGGGAAAGCCTTTGAGCTGGGGGAGAGGGGAGAACTGTGACACTGGGGCAAATTGCCTAGGACTCTGGGTACAACGGAGATGTAGCGGGGGGGGGGGGGGAAGGCGACCCAGAAACGTCCAGAGATGGGGTGACACTGGACTCGGGGTTCAAGAGAACACGCAGTGCCTACATGATACTGGCACTCAACCAGTTAGGGTCTCTGTGGTGTGGACCTAAGCCAGATAGTTCCATACATTTCTAGAGATTTTGAGTTGGCCAGAGACAGAAGCCCTGCCAGGTCACTGGGGGAGAGGGGAGGTGACTTCCCTGTGACTCTGGATTGCTTGGACCAGTTGGAGACAGTCAAGCATATCAGGGGGGCTCCTGGGATTGGGGCTGGGATGCTGCCGAGGCGAAGCACAGTGCCTTTCAGCTAGGCTCTACACCTGCACCCCTGCCCTCAGGGAGGACACCTGTGCCAAGCGGGCACCTGTGACCTCCTAGATGCAGCTTCCACCCCAGTGCTCCAAGGACCTGCTTGCCTGACCCCAGGACAGGCAGCACTTCAGCAGAAGGACAGTTGGTGATGAGGAAGTGGAAAAGTACCTGCCTTAACAATGTCTGCATGAAACTGGCCTGTGGCTGTGGTCTCGGTGTGGTGTGTGTGTGGGTGTGTGTGTGTGTGTGTGTGTGTGTGTGTGTGTGTGTGTGTGTGTGTGTGTGTGTGTTGACGATCATTCCAAACCAGCTGTCCTTAGCCCGGCCCTGGGCTGAGCCCATTGTTCCAGGGGCACATTCTGTAAGACCCTAGTTCAATGGTTGTGGTGTCATCCCTGAGCTTGGTCAGGGGGCAGCTAGCCTCTGGTTAGTGTTCTTGTCTCCTTATACTAAGCCTCCGTGACAGAGCTGGGCATTACCCGCAGATGGTTGCTGGGGTTTTGGAGGAGCAAGGCCTGTTCACTGTCCTCTCGTCGTCTCTCTCCCAGCCCTGGCCTTGCAGTGCTATACCTGTCAGGATCCTGTGAGCGTGTCCAACTGTGTCACCGTCACCATCTGCCGAATCAATGAAACCATGTGCAAGACCACGCTCTATTCCCGGGAGATTGGTCAGTAGGTTCTGGGTGGGACAGAACCGGGGTCCGTCCGGTGTCATAGCCCCTTTAGACCAGTGATCTCGGCCAGCTGGGCTTCCACACAGCCCATACCACCATCCCACCATTTCCACTAAAAGACTTTCTGTCCCAGCCATCAGGCCTTCCTCCCCTTCTCCCCTCGTGATGGGAGGCACTTGCAGAAGCCCCTGGGAAGGGCCGGCTCTCTTACAGTTTGGGTTTTACATTCTGGATTACATGCAAATCACCCTACAGACCAATGCAAGATGCCATCGGCATTCTTTGTATGTCATAGTCACGCAGTGGTCCTGGTGAAAGAGGAATGTAGGCCAGTGGGGTAGGTGACCCCAGAGCGGGTGGCCCCTGGGCTTGGGGCATGACCCTTCTGGTTGACACTTTTCCCATCCTACAGTGTTCCCTTTCTTGGGGGACTCCACGGTGACCAAGTCCTGCGCCAGCAAGTGTGAGCCCTCAGACGTGGATGGCATTGGGCTAACCCGGCCAGTGTCCTGCTGCAATTCTGATCTGTGCAACGTGGATGGGGCCCCCACCCTGGGCAGTCCTGGTGGCCTGGTCCTTGCCCTGGTCCTGATCTTTCTCTTGGAACTCCTGCTGTAAAGCCATGGCCATCTTGCTCTGCCCCCTTATCCCTGACAGCCCAGTTCCCTGACGCCTTGAAGAAGTACAGTGGTCTCTTGCATCAGCCTCTTGAGTCTCCTTTCTGGGTACCGACCTGCCTTGTGGGCAGGGAGAGGGGCCTCCTTGCTACATCTCTGACTCCATCTCTATCCCTGTTATTCTCTCCTGTCTCCTATAGTTTAAAATCATAAGCAAGGACAGTCAGTCCCCAAGCCAGGGGACACTCATGCAGACCAGGTGATTGCTGCCTTCTAGGTCGTAGGGCCTGTGGGGAGCTTGATAGGTGGGCAGAGGCTGAGCTAGAGAAGCTCACTGCCAAGATGCCTCCTCTCCTGCTGGAACCCACCTCTCTCCTCCCTGACATGCAGATGTCTCTGCTGCCCCTCACTAGCATGCCTCACTTACCTTCCCTGCTCTGGGCCTCTGGAGGAATCAGCCTTTCATTCAGCTGGTGGCATCTTCAGCTAGGCTGAGATGGAGTGGCATTATCTTGCTTCCATCGTTACCCCAATCCTTGACCCTGGATCCAGGGCCCTTCCTCCTGGTCACAACCTCTGGTTCCAGGCTAGGGTCCCATGACCAAGTGCCACTGAGGACACCCCATACGCGGAGAAGAGGATACTGAAGATGGGGGGGGGCCTCCCTGTCCCTGGGACCCAGGGGTCCCCATCCTTGTCTCCTGTGGAGCTTTTCACTTCTGGGCCGGCTCCTGGGGTCAGGGCCCCAACCGTCTAGTGCGACCCTTCGCAAGTCTTGGGGGAAAACCAATCCCAAGCGTTATGGCTCTCTATCTGAAGGGAGAACGGGGGTGGGGGGTAGACTTCTGGAATGTGGATAACGAAAACCTACGGTTCTTTTGCTAGCTTGGGTACCCACATCTGGGTGTGTGATTCTGAGTTCTAACTTTGTCAACAGGAGGGCATGGTCCTGTCAGCCCAGCACACTTTCTCACCTGACTTTTCTTGTCTAACATGAGCCTTTACAAATGTACAGGCACTCCACAGACCACCACAGAGACTGAGGACAAGGCTCATCTGTGATGAGAGATCTGGGCTGGCTATGACCAGAGAGCAGGGCTCAGTTTATGACCAGAGAGCAGGGCTCAGTCCATGACCAGAGAGTAAGTCCCAGTTTATAGTTTTATTAGGAAGCTGTCTAAAACTAACATCATTTTTGTCTGTGACCAGGATCAGGACCCAGTGTATTGCCCCGGAGGGGTTTCGGTTTGTGTTTTTTTTCCCCAGGTATCAGTTATGTGGAACCCAGAAAATTCTTTGACCTCAGTCTCATTGGCTGTGAGCCTCTCTTCCAGAGACTTGTCCCTGTCTTTGGACTAGCTAAACCCGAGCCTGTCAGCTGGTCCCCTCTCTAGTTCACTGGTCAGAAGTGAGGTGCTTCAACAGGCCCCCATCCTGACCAAGGGCCTGACCAATGTGGCAATCCAGGAAATTTATCAGGCAGCAGGAGGCAGATATGGCAGAGTTTGGCCTGATGGCCTCTGACTTTAGCTGGAAGAAGATTCAGCTCCAGGCAGAGAAGGGAAAAGTGATTTGGGCCTTCAGCGGCCCACTCCAATCCAGGGCTGGTTGATAGGTTAACTTCTAACCCTTTCCTGGAGCCTGGCAGCTCCAACACACACACATCCCAACACACACCTCTGGCCTTGAAATCAGAAGTAAACAGACCACCTCTCTGCATCCCAGCCTTGCTCTTGCCCTGAACACAGAACCAGATTTCAGCTCCCAAGCAATACGCTCAGAGACAGATTTCTTTCAGGGAGCAGGGGCAGGACTGAAAGTAGATGAGCCCTTCAATCCCGGGGTTTCCAGGCCTGTGACAACTGAGCTCTGCAAAAGCTACGAGACAGGCCATTTGTACCCTGGGGAGAGGCCAGTCCAAGGTCCAGGCTGGGCTATAGACAGCGCTATCCTAGATCTCTTGGGAAGAAACAACAAACCCCTAAACCACTCACCATCCACCCTTTTATCCCTCTGTCTACCACCCCATCCATCCATTCATCCATTCTCCCATTCATCTGTTCTATTATTCATTGATTTCCACCCATCTTATATTTTCACACTTGCCTATCATCCCATCTATTTATCCATCCTTTACTCCATCCATTCATTTATCATCTTGTCTATCCACCTCTCCATACATTTAATCACAACACATCCTTCCATCCATCTCTCCTATCACCTATCCATCATCCTCTAATCCATACACCCATCCATTCTCCATCCTTTCAACTATCCATCATTTCATCTCTCCATCCATTTCTTGAGAGAGGGTTTCATGCAGACCAGGATGATTTCAAACTCATTTTGTAGCTGAAGATGACCTTGAACTCTTGACCCTCCTGCCTCCACTTTCCAAGTACCACTGTGCCGGGGTGGCTACCCATCCTTTAATCTATTCATCTACTTGCCCATCCCATCCATCTTACCTATCACCTGTCCACCATCCCCCCATCCATTTACCTATCCATCCTCTGTCTTTTCAACCATTCATTCATTTACCCACCCACCCACCATTCCATCTATCTACCTACCATTTTCTTCATCTTCCACTCATCCATCTATCCTCTCATATCATCTATCTATTCTATTATCCATCTATCCAGTCACCCCCTGTCCATCCCTCCTTCCCTCCTCCAGAAAATGCTCTCAGCAGTCAGCATGGCCAGGTCTGGGTTGGGAGTAGGAAGGAACTCTGAACAATGGAAAACAATGTTCCTCCACGTGCAAGGCCGATATTCCAGCAGGAGGCAGGAAGGGCGAGCATCAAGTACCAAGGGTGGAACATTCTGTCCCGAAGGCAGTAGAAACCCAGGGGAAGTTTCTGAGAAGAGTAGTAAGTGGAGTGATTTGCATCTTAGCCAGCGCCTTTCAGTGGAAGGTAGGAGGATAGGGCGAAGGAGGAGGAGCCAGACTCCCAGAAACAGACAGGGTGATCCAGCAGACGGCTAGGGCTGGACGGTAGCCAGCTGGATGGGAGGGAACAGGAAGAGGCCATGGTTCCAGCTTGCATAAAAGGTGAGGATTGCCTGGACAGACCAGGAGAGGAACCTAGGGGTCCTTGTCAGGGCAGGTGCAAGAGAGATAATTTGGGGGGATCTTGTCAGAGCCCCTGTTTGTTTCTGCAGGCAGTCTTGCTTGGCCTGGGCAGGTTTTACAGACATTCCCTCATTTCAGCATTCTAGCAACCCCAAGGGCTAGGACGTCATCACTCCAATGTAAAGATTAGACTGGCTCAGAGAGGAGGAATGACTGGCCCACGGCCACACCACAGCATCTGCAGCACTCAGGTCCATGGAGCAGTTCTGTCCCAGGCTCCGAAGGGCGAACTAGCCCTCCAAGTCACACACTATCTTGTGCTGAGCTCAAAACCGGTCTCCAGGTTCTAGACCTGGGACCAATGGCAAGGGTGTGGACTGGCACGAAGAAGCTGGCAAACAAGGGCATAAATTCTGCCCTGCCCAGCAGTGTCTATCCAGACACAATGCTGCCTTCCCAACCTTACCAATTGGGGGGAGGGGGCAGGGCGGCTAGAGGAGTGGCATGGTCCCCCACGAGAACACTGTGTGCCCTCTCCTGGCTGCTGCTCCACCCAGCACCTCCCCTGCCATCACTGACCGGTGAGGTCATCCCTCCTTTCCAAAGCCAGGACAAGTAGGCCCTTCAGGTGACCTTGGGTCAACCTCATGTCAGCATGGCCTGTCCGCAGTACAAAAGCCTGCACTGAGCATCAACACTCTCTCCCCAGCCCTGGGCTCCAAGTTCACCTGTACTGTGGTTCAAAGGGCCTTACGGGACCATAAAGACCCACTTTTACTGAGCATGGTACTGTAGATGCTCATCCACCCAGTTTACAGACGAAAGAAGGGGAGGCCAGAGTGACCCAGAGTGCCTGGTGAGCAGGCCTGGGTCACCCAGCAGGCCAGATCTAGGCTCAGTCTCCCAGGCTTCAGAAGCAGACATTCCCTGGCTCCTCTCCCAACCTCTAGGTGTGGTCTGTGGACAGAGCCCCAGGGATGAGTGGCCCCACTATTTAACTTGTAGGAACTGCAGTCCCTCCCTCTGTAAGCCACACCTTCTCTTTACTTTCATGTCAACCTTGTACAATGGCCTCACCCTACAGAGCCAGGTCACTTCTGCCCTAGCAACCCATAAACAGGAAACCAAGGTCTGGAAGGACAAGGGGAGCATCCCAAGGCCACACATAGAAAGACCTGAAAAGCCAAAAGAAAAACTCATCCCTGGCCCAGAGCTTCTTCTCGGTTCCCATCCTATCAAAAGGTCAGGCTAAAACTCTGCTCTGACAGCCTGTAACAGGTGGCCCAGTCACCAACCCCTGACAGAGACACACATGCAGGCTGCCACCCTACCTATGCAGTCATCCATCTATCATCACTTATTTTTAGCCAAGTATTATCCATCCATCCATCCATCCATCCATCCATCCACCCACCCACCCATCCATCCATATATCCATGCATCCATCTACCCATCCATCCATCCATCATCACTTATTTTTAGCCAAGTATTATCCATTCATCCATCCATCATCACTTATTTTTAGCCAAGTATTATCCATCCATCCATTCATCCATCCATCCATCCACCCACCCACCCATCCACCCACCCATCCATTTATCCATCCATCCATTATCCATCCATCCATCATCCATCCATCTATGAAGTTAATCATTCATTCATTGTGCATCTATCCATCTACTTGTCCATCCATCACCCATCCTCCACCCATCCATCCATCCACCCACCCACCCGTCCATCCATCCATCTACCCATCCATCCATCCATCCATCCATCTACCCATCCATCTATCCATCCATCATCTATCCATCCATCTATCCATCCATCATCCATCCATCCATCATCCATCCATCCATGAAGTTAATCATTCATTCATTGTGCATCTATCCATCTACTTGTCCATCCATCACCCATCCTCCATCCATCCATCCTTCCACCTGTCTTTTCACCCTTTTTCCCTTCCTTCATCTGCCTCCCTTCCCACACACATCCACCTACATAGCCACACATTAGAACCTTGGAGAACAGAGAAAAAGCAAAGAGCCCTCAACTGGGTTGGGCTGTAGAGGATGAAGGCCCAGATGGTCCTTATGACATGGGAAAACAGCCAGTGTGCCCATCATGTGAAAGGCCCAGCACAGGAAAAGTCATAGGAAGTCAGGAGAGACTGTCAGGCCAGGAGGCTAGGGGGTAGGTGGAGTCCTGTTGCCAGAACTAAAGCCAAGAAGCTCAAGCTTGGTCTACAAGCCATTCATTAATGGTCAGGGGTCTGGTGGTGGTGGTCAGTCTAATGCCCCATATCTATCTCCACCCTCCTAGCACCTACACCTCACCAGCCACTCCCCCCTCTCCACACTGGCTCAGCCTCTACTTTGTGGGGACACAGTATATCAGTCTTGGGCACTGCCTAGGCAGAGGGGGATACAGTTCCTGTGAGGCTCCCTGTATCAGGCAGCTCTAAGGCAGCCTTGCATCTAAGCCTCAGGGGTCCTCAGAACTGGGGCTATGTGGCCTACTGGATTCACTCAGACATAGTTGAGGCAAGAGGTTCATCAGAGGGCCAGTTGAGCCAAGCTCTAAAAGGCTTCCTCATTTGGAGTTGTCCCAGAACAGCAGGGCAGGGTGTCTAGTCCTGGAGGTCCGCCAGCAGATGTAGGACCGGGTCTCCCAGACAGGGGCTCCCAAGAAGTCCATAGAGGGGCCCCACCCCAGGGTGGTAAATGATGATGGCTCCCATCCACCACCCACATCCCCAGCCCTGTGCCGCCCTACTGAGTCACTCTGGTTCTGACAACACCCAGGAGCCGAAGCCGGAGGCTGAGTATAAATCCTCAAATATGAGACCGGCCAGGGCTCCCAGCTCCTGAGTACTGAAGAATGGCCTCTCGCTGGGCCATGTGGCTGCTGCTCTTAGCAGCATGGAGCATGGGCTATGGTGAGTGGCTGGGAGTGAGACCAGCAGGGGGACTCTGCTGTGGGCCTCAGTTTACCCCATCTCCTAATGAGAGAGAGGTGCTGGGAGGCTTTATGACCAAGGCATCCTCTGGACCCCTGGTGAGCCTCCTGGGTCTTAGATCTCAACTTTTCCCTGGGACAGGAGTCATGGCCATGGCCTGTTCTCCAGGGAGGGAGACAGATTTGGATGGTGGACACGGTGTCTGTCAGTCAGCCATCTGGGTCCTGAAGAATCTCAGGAGGCCACTTTCATTCACATCTACCTGGCTCCAATACGGGCCCCTGGAGCTAGGTGGTGAGACTGTGTCCGCCCCCAACCCTTGACAGGTGAGGCCTTCAGGTGCTATACCTGTGAGCAGCCCACGGCCATCAACTCATGCAAGAATATTGCTCAGTGCAAACTGGAAGACACAGCCTGTAAGACCATACTGGAGACAGTGGAAGCCGGTAAGGCTGGGCTCAGTCAAGGGTTGGGGGGGTCCACCTGGGGTCAGGTTTACCTTTCTCCCATGCTTCTTTTCATCTACCATTGTTCTGCTCAGCCTAGGAGGCAGAGGGGCAGGAATGATGTGTGCATGTGTGTACGTGCATGTAGAGGCACGGCCCCTTAAGCACCCGCGCTGAGATAATAGCATGGGAATAAGGGGAGTGGAGATAGGTAGAGGTTAACCGTTGGCTTAAACCCAGGCTCTGTCAGGGTTTGCTACTGTGACCTGGGCTCGAGCCCCCACTCAGGACCTGGGAGTGCGCATGCTCCACAGAGGCTGCTGCTAATATGAATAGCCGTGCCACCGATGGGGTTTGGGGGGATCTGGGATGCGGGTTACGCGTTACGGGAGGAGTCAGAGAAGGCAGAGTGATACCGGAAGGGTTTGCAGAGCGAGACAGGCGCTATAGCGACTTCGGGCTCTGACGTCTGCCCGTCTTGCAGAGTTCCCCTTCAACCACAGTCCTATGGTGACCCGCTCCTGCTCCAGCTCCTGCGTGGCCACCGACCCTGACGGCATCGGGGTTGCCCATCCTGTCTTCTGCTGCTTCCGTGATCTCTGCAACTCAGGCTTTCCCGGCTTGGTGACCGGCCTCTAGTCACACGGGGAGCCTCGGTCCTCTTCTAGCTACTCTCCCGGCAGGGCCTGGTGCCTCCTGCAGTCATCTCTGCCTGCACGGCTCTGTGAGCAGAGCTCGCTGGGCCTCAGGCCACTCACTCTGTCCCCCCCCCCCCCCAAATTGTGGAAAATAAAATAAGCCAAGGGTGAGGGGACTTCTGTCCTTGCTGGGGACTGGGAAGCCAAAGATAAGCCTGCAGGGAAGACAGGCTATGTTCTGGCATGTTCCGGGCCGACCCCCATTCTCATGCAAGGCTTTCCCTGACTCATTCTCATGCAAGGGTTTTGTTGTTGTTTTTCTATGTCTCAGACGAAGAGACATAATCTTAGAGGGAAAAAGGTCTCCTGGGTCACTCTTTCTGCACACTAGCCCGTCTCAGTCGGTTCAGGGCAGGTTCCTCAGCCCAGGAAACCCTCCCCTAATAATCTCCCCCTGCACCCTGGACACCATCCTGTCCCAGAAAGGAAGCTTGAGGTTGGGATTTGCTTCCAGGAATTTGTGGTCTGTCCAAATCTGCCAGGAACGATACAGGAGGGCACGGAGGGAGGTAGACAGAAGATCAGCAGCCTCTCTACCCTAGTCTTTTTGGGGTGTCCATCTCCACAAATCTGTCATCCCCACCACCCCACTCTTAGAATGGCCTGCCCACACCTTCAGACAGCTGGGGATTAATTCTGCAGCCAATGTTTACTTATCTCCAGACCCAATGCCAGGCTGGACCCAGAGCACTCCAGGGGCAGTGGCCTGGACTGCTCCTGGGGGCACAGGATGGAGGGCAGTGCACACTCAGGGGCTGCCTCCCCAGCCAGGAGCCCAAGTTCCTTAGGACCCAAGAGCCCTTACCTTGTGGCTGCTGCTTCCCCAAAACCAGTGTTGCCTCTGGCTGTCCCTTCCACAGTGCTCTGCCATCTGTGAGGCATGTGGCCACTGTGGAGCCTGAATGACCCCAGGGACTAATGCCGCATCCCTGAGCACTTCCTGGACTCTCCCAGCTGGGAGGCGGGGGCGGGGCGGGGGCATGGTCCTGGAGTCTCATCCGCAACCGGGACTGCTGGGTTGGGTACTGTGAAGAAGGTACCAGGCTGTCCAACAGAATGCAAGGGCAGGGGAGAATTACCAGGACAACAACAGGGTCCCTCAGGACCCGAGGGGTGTGTGAAACACCTCTTCCCCCTAACATTCTGTGCTGCCAACCTAGGGCCAACTCCATACACGCAGTTCCCCTAGTGGGGCAATTCCCCTGCACTGTAGCTTAATTTCAGAGCTTCGGATTTGGAGGCAAGGGGCCAGCCAGGGCGATCGGTTCACTGTGGAGACTGGGCAGATGTCACCCCCTAGTGGAGAAGCTGGGGTACTGCCTCAGCCCTCTTCAGAGAGGCAGTTGGCAGGAAGGGGAGAAACTAGCCAAACCTAATCCTGGTCTTGAGTCCATGGGGGGAGGCAGGAGAGCTATGGCTTTAGCACCCGAGGGACCAGCTCGCTGAGCCACAAGCTCGGCTCAGCTACCGGGTCCCCAGTGACAACAGAGGACTGCAAAAGCCCTTGCCTCATGGTTGACCTTGAAGCTACCCACCAATGAACACAGCCGGATGCACGACTGCCATCTAGGTCATTAAGCAGGGAACTCCACCTCCAGGCCCCTCCAGCCGTGGCAGAGACATAGAAGCCCCGTTGGTCCTACCGCTTCCTATCTGGAGTCCCAGTGGGACCGTCTGGCAGCGCTCCAGATACCTGCTATGATCCAGCCATACATCCTCCCAAGGACCCTCACCTCTAGATCGCCCTTGGCCTACTTTACTCTCTGCCCATCTCCTGCCCTCTACTCCACTAAGCCCTGAAAGGGCACGACCCCTCTCCAAAGCTCCTGAAATTAAGACAATGAGTAGCCACCCACATGCCTACAGATTCAGGGTGGGAGGTGGGGAGGCAGAGGTGTGGGATAGGTCTTCTCAGCTGCACACTACTGGCTGACTGCACAACCTCCCCGCCCCTCCCCCATCACCGAGTACGTATTTAAAATTAACCCACTTCCCCCCCCCCCAATAAAACATCTGCTCTAAGTCCCGAGGATCCTACTCGCCCTGCTCGCAAAGAGCATGAAGAGCCCAGTGCTATCTGCACCCTATTTTCCTCCTGACTTCCTGGGGCCTTCCTGGGACTCTAAGGAAGGAAACAGAAAAAGCTGGGCTGGGTACATGTGACTAGAACTGCAAAGTTCTCAGGCTGGGGGTAGACAAGGAGGGGATGAAGGGTAGGAAGGCCAGCTGGGGCTCTAGCCTGCTCACGCTTGGCCTCAGTCCCATGACTCCTCAGGCGTTGCCCTATGTTCAGAGGCACCCACAAGCTTGGGCACCCTATGCCACCCACGTTCCTCCAGGAGACATATCCAGGGAGTGGGTAGGTCTGTGCAGGGGTGGTAGGGCTGCAGAAACGAGAACCTCCCCCTGCATTCATGCCTTTTAAACTCTTTAATCTTGTGCTTTCTTTAAATAAAACAGATTGCAGCTTCCCCTTGGTAGCACTAAGGCAGGCATAGTAGCATGGGGGGGGGAGGGCTAAGGGGGGTGCAGGTGAGGGTCAGGGCATCACTGAAGCTCTTGGCTCTGGCTCCAGGTATGGTTCCCAGAGAGGTAGCAAGGAGGCAGTGCCTAGTTTCAAGCAGCTGTCCCGCCTCCCTGAGCTGACAGGGCAGGTGCTCAGCATGGTCATGGGACCCCCTACACCAGGGCTCCTGGCCTTGGTGACCTGGCTAGACAGGGTGCATCCTCTTAGTGGTGGGCATCACCAGAATCTTAGCCAGGGACCAACTTCCATTTGCCCTTCTGTGTTCCAAGGGGCCCTTTGGGCTGGTCCTGGCCCGATCTTCCCTGCTCTGAGGTGACCCTCCAGAGGGCCCGCTGTCCCTGAGTAAGCTGCAGGTCCCAGCCACACCCAGGACTACTGTGGCCTGCCTGGCCACAAGCAGCCCTGGCTTTGGGCTCTGTGCTGGTCCTTCCGCTGCTGCAGGATCCTGCTCATCATGGGCACACGAACAGTCATGCTATAGGGACCCAGGAGGCAGAGCTGGGTCAGGACAACGTCCACCCCAACAGCTGCCCAAGATGAGGTAAGCACAGAGGAGTGTCAAGCGGGTAAAAGGAGCCAGGCTTGTCCGAGGCCACTCCGGCTAGGAGTGCAGCCCAGGTGGCCCACTCTGTGGAATGGACCGGCTGACAGGCAGGTAGGGAGGGTGCAGACGTGGCAGTCACTGGTCCTTTGGGGTGTCACTGAGCCCACTCTCAGCGCGGAGCAGCTGGCTGCTGGTCTCATTGTAGGCGATCCAGTGCTTCAAGTCTTCTGGTAGCTCGGGGGGTTCCACCTGCAGGGGAACAGGAAGCTAAGGTTCCAGAGAGCAATCTGCTGTCGTGTGTTGAGAGAGAGGCACCACAGAGGGACAACCAGCCAGGCTGCTGCCCTCCTGCCTCTGGACCTCTGCTGATCTCATGCTCCAGCCTGTGACCTTGTGGGGCACCATGCCCCATTATGACACCCGCCCAGTACCTCCCCAATTCCCTCTTAACCTATTTTCTCCTTCCTAGCTCTTTCCATCCCATTTACACTGGCTAGGCCTCATCAGCAGAGCCATGCTGGAGTCCCGTCTCCAGAACCGGGCAAAAGCCTGTGAGGCTGGCTGGTGGACAAGTTACCAGCTGCCTGGGGGAAATCGGGATGAGGGGCAGGGAATGGGAAGGCGCTCCTCCAGGAGTGCCAGACAAGGCTGTACTCACTCCTGTGAGTCCTGGCAAATGGGTTCTGAGGACCGAGGGGTAAGGGTAGAGGCTGAGCAGAGGCTCTTACCTCTCATGATGAGTGCCACACAGCAGGTGGGGAAATGCTGGCCCACAGCCTGGGTCCTTTCTGGGTACCTGCTACCAATCTATAGTCGGGGTTATTCCTTCCTAGCACATGGCCCCAGGCTAGCCCCTCAGATTACAGGACCCAAGCCCAGACTCAGCCTGTCTTGAACCATATCTGCCTCTCCCTGGGACCCAATTCAACCCAAGACATAGTTCCGGTAACCAGGGCAAGTCCCAGCCAACCCCAGGCCTCCAGCTGAGCTGGGTTGCCCGGGTGCATGGGTTCCACCTCCTCCACACTGTCATTGCTTTCTGTGACTGTACCTCCGGTCCCCTCACATGCACTGTACCAACCAGTACCAACAGCCCCTAGGAGTTCATGACTCAACAAAGGCAAAAAGCCAGGGAGCCATGTCTACCACCAATCGCTGTGCAGACTGGGCGAATTGGCCACCATCTCTCTGAGTCTGTGTGTCTCTACAGATATAGCTCCTAAGCATAGATGTAAGGTCATTCCTAGGCCCTAGAGGAGGCACCTGTCTAACTAAGGCCAGAGAAGGCACAATAGGGTGGGGCATGCCCTGGCACCTTTCAGGAGCCTGGCCTGGCAACCATCACCACCCTGGCTGTCTCCAGGGTCACCGTTGCCATACTAAAGGAGCTGGCTCTGCCACCACGCTTGCAGGAGTGGGCCCTGGGGAAGGGCCTTGGGTCCCAGCAGGTATAGGGCTCTCCTCCCTCTAACCTTGGAAAGACACGAGGCTTGTGGTCTCCTGGGGTCAATCCAACCTCAGGCTTCTCAGCTGCAAGTTGTGCAAAGGAGGATTTCAGGCCCCCTGGAATTCCCAGCAAATGCTTCTAACTGACCACACTTTTATCTCATGCTCAAAAAGAGGCACCTGTCGAAGACCAGAGAGCGTGACTCAGCACTCTAGACCACACAGAACTAAGACTCAACTCCTAGTAGAGAGACGTGCTCTGAGCATCTCAGTTCTACAAGAGAGGGAGGGAACAGAAACCCTGGGGTGAGGGGCAGGTTCAAAAATGGCTAACTGTAAAGTCTTAATTCATAGATAGTGGGGACACAGAGGGAAAGTGCCAAAGTGTTCCAATACAAGACCAGTCCCAGAACTTAAAAGAGGTTTTCCTCGCGGGAGGGGGCTGGGTGTGGCACAGGGCAGGGGCATCGGGGTGGGGCTGCTCACCCTGCGCTTGCACAAGTGCTGCACTACGCGATCCGGCGAGGTGCCCAGCACGTGCTGCCGGGAGCGCAGTAAGGCGCACAAGAAGCCGTCGCGAAGGCTGACAAAGCGCGCCTCCAGGTAGAAGGCGCGGTCATCCCAGCCTAGCAAGCGGGTGCGCACCTCGAACGGCTCGAACAGGCGCAGCGAGCGGCGATAGCGCGCGCACGAGGCGGCCAGCACCGTGTGCGCGCCCAGGTCGCGCAGCGCCCCCAGCACACCGCAACGGGTCAGGTGCGCGGCGCGAGCCACATCGGCCTCGCGCAGGTAGCGCGCGTTGTTCATGTGCAGTAGCAGGTCCAGATCCGATGGCAGCACCCGGCCCGCGTACCGCTGCTCGGCCAGCAAGTCGCGGACGCGCGGCTGCAGCAGGCGTGCGCGCAGAACAGCACACGGCACGCGCACCAGGTACCAGCCGTCCAGCAGCGCAAAGAAGGCGAGCGCCAGGGCTAAGGACGCTACCAGTAGCCCCAGCATCTTGGCAGCGGGCGCCGGGTGCCCAGGAACCCGGTGCTCAGGTGCCTGCCGCGGGCCTCCCCGGGAGCCTGGGAACTCCGGGAACCGCTCGGAGCGCACCACCTCTTCCAGCAGTCCAAGGGGGAGGCGCACCGGAGGCAGCAGCGCCGCCGGTTGGAGTCGCGCGCACGGCTCCGGTCATACCCCCCCGCGCGCGCCCTTGGTGGTGTGTCCCACGTCCTCCGCCAGAGCCGCTTTCGCTTTTCCCGGGGCGGGGCGCGGCGGGACGCGCGGGGCAGTACAGCGCCACCTGGCCGCTGCGCTCGGCGCTGCAGGTGCAGGAGCGACAGCGAAGCTTGCTTTCTTCCGTGATCCAGTCACTCAGATGAGCATAGCCAAAGATTTCCAGAACTTTCCCGGAGCCCCTGAGGAACTTTGCAAGGAAAACGGACAATGCATCGCTAAAGGTGCTGCTTCTGCGAGGCTGCCCGTGACCCACAAGCCTGTCCAGGCATCTTGCTTTCGCAAGGCCCCTGGGGCGTTCGCTGCGGGTTAGAGAGAATTAGAACCCGTCTTCCGATTGCATTTCAGTCCCAGTCTGCAGACACTTGTCCCCCAATACTCACCCCCTGTGCGCCAAAAATCTTGATCACCCGCCTTGCACAGCCTTGGTGCAGTGGGAAGGGGCTTGGACCTGCCTAGGCTCAGTGTGCTGGGCTCGGCTGACTCCCCGTGGGAGACCTTGATTTGGGGGATGTGGGGATGTGGGGATGCGGGGTGGCTTGGGAGAGAGGCCGGGGGGGGGGGGGGAGGATCTGTGGGTGGTATGTGAAGTGAGTAGAAAATTTCTTAATAAAGAAAAATAAAAAAAAATCTTGATCACCCTAAATGCACCCCAATAATCCCCACCCTTTACCAACTTTAATGCAAATAACATCCAAGGTGGAGGAGAAGTGGGACGTGGAGAGGAGTGCGATGAATGTAAACTTTTTTGTGGAATGTCAGTCCCTTTCCTTCAGAGTAGAGGAAGGTTTTGCGGTCGCGTTGGTTCTCCTGGATAGCCTCCAGGACTTTGATAATCCTATGACTGACTACAGGGAGCCCAAGGATGGGTGGACTGATGGTGTTCCAGATCCCCTGGGCACCATTACTCCAACTGTCCCATACTGGGCTGGGTGGGTCTGCTGTGGTCTGTCCAGAGCAGAGTTCTTTTCTTTTTCGGTTTTGCTTCCGAGGCCAGGAACTATGGCACGGTGGATGCCTGAGGTCTTCTTGGATACTCCAAGAGGCAAAGAACTCACTGCCAATCAGGGTGGCTCCAAACTACCGGAAGAAGAACCTTTCCCACACATTGCTTCCACCTGAAACACCTACCTTCTCCGGCTGCACTCTGGCTGGGGGAAAGGCAGCCTCTGAGGAGGAAGAGACTAAGGAGTACTCTCTGAGTCCGTTGCTCAGAGAATGGGCCTTCGGCTAATTACTCTGTCCACCCTGTCTCGTGCCTCCAGAAAAGAGACCCGCCACAGGTAGCCAGGCCTTTGAGACAGGAAAGACGTGAATGAGCACCCATCTCCCGGGCCTCCTCTGCTCCTGTCACCTTGCTTCGTTTTGAGCCTCTCTGCTGGCTGCTCGCCACACGCTGTTCACTCTGCTTCTTCCATTTTTCTCTCTCCTACCCTAGCCTAGACCACATTGCCAGGGTCCTCGCAAAGGGATCTGAGCACACCTCGCTGTAGTTTTGCGTAGAAGTCATGCATGTCTGTCTCACAGAACTCTGACTGGAGGATGGCCTGGTCGCCCTAACAGCCCTTGGTGTCTACAGGATTGCTCAATACATCTCTCTCTGCCAGCACTAGCGAATAAGAGTCCTGGGTACAGAAGCTTCGCTCAGGGACTCTGGGCTCTTCGAGGGCTCCTGTGTTTGCCCTAGAGCCCGGCGTCACCTCCAGAGGCAGGTTGGCAATCCATTTTGGCCACCAGGGGGAAACACAATGCTCGGGGCGGCAGTGCAGGCCCCAGCAGGATGACTTGCCCTAGACCTCGCCCCGCCCAACTCTGGTCCCTCCTCTTCCTCCCCTGGCTCCGCCCTGTTAGGTGAGGGGGGGGGGCACGCTGGTGGCACTATGAGCGAATTAGAGGCCCATGCCAAGTCATAGGTTTGGTCTTGGCACCCAGGGGCCCTCCTCGGGGCACCTTCTGCCTTCTTTCCTCAACCTAACTCTAATAATTCATTGCAAAGTAGTCTCCAGGGTAGGGTGTGAAGGCCCTATTGTTCCTCTGCCCCTGGGCACCTTTGACCTGCAGGCAACAACCACAGGGAGAAAGAGACTCAGCTAAGGGGCAGCTGAAGTGTGGTCCCTGGTGGGCTATTCTGCACAAGCCAGCTCTGACATCCTCTTCCCTGTGTTCTCCCAGCTCTGTGTTAAGAGCACAAATACTTCCACGTTTCTCTTATTTATCTGAGTCTGCTGTCCTGCAGGCTCCATGCTGTGGGGGTGGTTTGGGGGCGTCCAGGAGTGCCAAGGAGAACCTAGCCAAGCCTAGGTAACTGCTGGATGTGGTGTGCCATGAACAGCCCTCAGGAACCAAGCAGATGCCCTGTAACTGCTGAGCAGATGAAGCCGGGCCGGGTCCTGCAAACTGTGCCTTGAACTCTGTTATCTCCAGGGAAGACAGCAAGCCTCAACCAGAAGGTTCCCAAGACAGTGCTGCCAGAAGTACCACCCTGAGCAACACCCCCACCCCCCACCCCCGTGGCTGCTGTTACCACCACCACCACCACCACCACCACCACCCGTGGCTGCTGTGGGCCCCAGGTCCTGCACCATGTTCGTAGTAGATGTGAGGTCCTGCTGGATCTTCAGGGTTCTCCTGTAAACACAGGGCCTCCTAGAGCCTGGACTCAACCTTGGATGCTCATCTTATCCTAGGCTTGAGAGGGATGCCTCCTACTTGAGCTTCTGGCCAGGCTCACCCTCAGCACGACCCCTGTCCCACTGGTCCCCAAGCTCCTGCTACCACCACTGAACTCTGGGGCTCAGGTTCTGACACCCGGCTCAGTACACAACTGCGTGCTTCGGCGATCCTGTGTCCCCTGTGTGGACACCCAGAGCCCACAGCCTGTGCTGTTACTCACTATTTAGGAATTTATGATCCTCTATGTCCCCTGGATGGGCACCCAGAGCCCACAGCCTGTGCTGTTACTCACTATTTAGGAATTTATGATCCTCTATGTCCCCTGGATGGGCACCCAAAGCCCACAGCCTGTGCTGTTACTCACTATTCAGGAATTTAAAGCTTTAGTAAATGCCTGTGATCCCTGAGAGAGGGGTAAGAGGCCCCAGGGACTGGTCACACATGGAAAAAGCCCTGCAGGTCACTAGGCTCCAGGGAGGTGCAGAGACACTTCCTTAACTTCCTCATGCTACTGTAGTATTTGTCACTCTCTCTCACTCTTGAATGGTAAAGATAGGGCCAGGCAGCATGCTCCTCAGGTTTTAAGCTAGTCAAGCGGCCACGCCCTAGGAGCTGGTACCCCAAAGTCATAGGTGGAACGAATACCCACTACACGCTATCTCAATATTGACATGGGGAGGTGGGGGACATCAGCTGTAGAAATGGGGTCCCTATGCAGATCCCCACCCAGGATCCAGGCTTTTCCCAGGTGTAAGACGGGCTTCCTTCAAAAGCTTTCCCCAGGAATGGGAAGGGTGGGCATGTCCTCCTGTAGATAGCCTCTCCCAAACTTCTAATGGCATGAACACAGACTCAGGAGAAGGAACTCGGGCGTGTGGGCTGGACACACTCCTGCGTGGGGTGGGGTGGGGGCAGCTGGCTGCCTTCTCTGAGACCCTTGTGCTTGTATTTCCTGTGTGCCTGCAGTATGCAACAAAGTTGTTTGTTTGTTTGTTTGTTTGGGGACAGGGTCTTGCTATGTAGCTCTGGCTGGCCCGGAACTGCTATGTAGACCAAGCTGGCCTCAGAGGCACAGAGAGTTGCCTCCCTCTGAGCCTCCAGCCCTGGGATTAAAGGTGTGCCACCACGCCCAGCTAGAATAAAGTTTTGTGTAGTCGATTCCCTGGGGGTAGAGGAAGCTGCAGAATGCTCTCCTTCCCGGGGGCTCCTCTTATCCATGGAAACTCAGGGCTTCCTACACTGAGAAGGTCATAGAGGAGCACACAGGGTTCTGAGAAGCTTGGCAATGTGTCCGAGTCTGTACAGCAAGGGCTGGGTGTCCTGAGATACGCAGTCCTACCTCCTGCCAGGTGCCACATATGTGGCCTACCAAGACCAGGCCTCTAACCCCTAAAGTCAATGGCATGTCCACAACCCTTGATAGGCATTGCCCAGGTGGAGGCCGGGCTCATCACAGGCTGCTTAAGGATAGACACTCTCTCCAACTTACCCAACAGGTATTTATTACAGGCCTACTGTGTTCCGGGGCTCTACAAACATGTGGCAGGTCCACCTCCCCCCCACCTCCCCCCCCCCCCCCCGCCCCCGACACCCACAGCGGGTCTCATCTCCTAGGACTCCCAGTACCTCACACCCACCTCCCAGCCTCATTTGTGCCCAGTCCATCTCATCTCAGCCTTCACCAGACCCTTCCCAAGTGTCGCTGTGCAGACGGGCTCAGCTCCTGGAGAGTAGGGTGGTGAGGGAGTCCTGTGGCAGAAGCCAGAAGCGCGCAGAACTGGTAGGGCACAGTGCTGATGTGGGTGGGTGGGGGGGCCGTGGGGCAAAGCGCCAGCTGTAGAAATAAAAGCAGCAGAGAGGAGGGCACACCACCAGGAGAGGCAGGATGAAGGCCAGCCCTTGTGTGGATGCTAGGAGTGGTGGTGGTTGGGGGGCGGGGGGTATCCCTGCACAGTAGAGGCTGTAGTAGAACTCTCCTAGAGCCTATAGATGGCTGGAACCCCACAGCAACAGGCTGCAGAGCACAGTGAGCAGCCCCAGGGTGCTGGCTGGCTTCAGGGTGGGGGCCCCATTGACGTTGCACAGGTCGGTGGAGCAGCACGTGACGTTCTTCTTGCCCACGTAGTAGTTCTCCGAGTCGTCCTCACAGTTTGAGCTGCAGCCCTTACTGATAACTGTCACGAGTCCAATGGCCCCTGGGAAGACAGGGTGACACTTGGACTGAAGCCAGGCCTTGCTATTCTCCTCCCTGCCCCTGCCTCAGGGCCCCTTCCTGAGCATGCTAAAGCTCTGAATGAGTGAGCAGGGGAAGGAGGGGGAGGGTAGGAAGGTGGAGTTGAGGGTTGGGGTGGCCGAGCAGGAATGTGCAGATATATGGATAGGTGGGCAGATGGACAGAGGGAGAACTGTGGCAAAGCCCAAAGTCAAGATTCTTTGCTGCTTAGCTGGAGAGGGGAGGGATGCTGAAGAGGCAGGATAGCAGAGTAGCTGGGCAGCAGAGAACTGTGTTGGGCAGTGGTGGGGGGGGGGGGCGACATGACGACTCACGGACGCGTGATGTCCAGCAACTGTTCTGGCCCTGGCTGCAGTTCTGCACATTCAGGCAGTCTCTGTTGCTCACTTGCGCTGTGCATGAATAGCACTGCAGGGCGGCACCTGTGGATGAAGCAGGAGGCTTGAGGCTCAGAGGCTGGCCAGCTGCACTTCAAGAGAGCCTTCCCAGACACTCTCATCCCCACACAGAGTGGAGAGACACATCTCGGTCCCCTCCAGACTCCTGAAGCAGAAGTCCAAAAACCTCTGACACCCTTCGGAGAGGGCTCTGCGCCAGCCTACCTCACCTCCGTCACCCAAAGCCCACAGTCTGCACTGTTACTCACTATTTCAGGAATTTAAAGCTTTATTAAACACCTGTGATCCCTGAGAGAGGGGTAAGAGGCCCCAGGGACTGGTCACGCCTGGAAAAAGCCCTGCTGGGCCCTAGGCTGGAGGGAGGTGCAGAGAGACACTTCCTTAACTTGTGCATGCTGCTGGGCACTGAGGTCATCTGTCTTGGTTCCCTAAACCCAGCTTGCCTCTCAGCCCCTCCTAGACCTCCACGATGCTGTGTGGCAATGGTAGGGCCCCTGGGTCCATCCTGCTCTGTGTCTGGGGCAAGTGGCCCCAGATGCCAGGATGTGTTGGTTGTCTTCTCTCTTCAAAAAAAAAATGACAAAGCTGGGGTTCAAGTCACATCTATAGGAACAGATGCTGAACCCCTGACTTCAGTGGCTACAACCTTTGTGCTGCGTAGGTCTCCAGTGCCTTACAGGCAGCCCCCACCCCCACCCCCACCCCGTCTAGATGAGGAAACTGAGGCTTTGAGAGTACAGTGACCTTTTTGGAGTCACTTGATGGGAGGGCCCAGCACACTAGATCATCACAGACTGACCACCCAGTGGACTCTCACACTGGAGGCAAAAGGAGATAGACCCTTGAGTCCCCTCTCAAGACATCCTGAATACCTTTCCTGCTCCATTCCTCCCTCCTTGCCCCTGTGACACTTCTCAGCTTGAGACTTTGGGCCCCTGGGCCTCCCTGACGAAGAAGGCCCAGTAGCCCTGTGTATCTGTCCCTCAGTGGCCTTTCCGGGAGCCCTTCTGTTCTTCCCAGCCTGCCTCTCACAGGACGATAGAGTCCTCCCTGCAAAGCTGCTCAGGCTCCTTACTCTTCTCTCTCCTATTCCCTCCTCTTAGTCCATCAGCCCCTTTAACATTTCCGCTTCACTCTTCCCTAGCCCTGCCCCATGGCTGTCCAAAGCTTACCGGGCTGCAGGGCCAAGCAGGTGGCCAACAGGACGAAGAGGATTGCCTTCATGGTCGCAATGCGCAGCTGGGAGTGTGCCTCCAAAGGGTTTTTTTTTATATGGCTTCAGCTGGTGGAGGAGGGTCTGTTACCTACAGTCAACAGTGACAGGTTCCCTGGAGCCAGTGAAAGCCCAGGGACCGGCCCATTCCAATCTGATCTCCCACACCACCCCTCCCACTGCCTGTGTCCTTCTTTGTGGTGCTGGAGGGCACAGCCTATCCAGGGTGTGGCCACTGCCTCTGCTAGAAGCCCTTTCTCAGCCACCCACAAAACAAGGGCTGGAAATCCTAAGACACCCACACTGTGCCTGCCCTTCTCAGGGGAGTGAGGCCAGTTCTGAAACATTACTTTCTTGAGGTTCTCTACTCCCCAAGTCATTTTGGCCAAGACAAAGGTGCATCTGTGGGACCCCAGTGCTCGGCACCAAGGCTGTGTTGCCTTCCCGGGGGCCCATGCCCCCTGAGAAAACAGGCCTGGATTGAAGGCCACAATGACTGACTGCTAAAAGGTGTCACTGAGTAGGGGCTCTTCTGGGGTTGCCTTCCTTGGATAGGGACCCAAGAGCCACTGAGGAGTTTGGAGAGCCATAAGAGCATGTCCTAGAGCGTTGGAGTATGCCAGGCCCTGGACTAAGGGATCTAGCCTCAGGACCTTGTTTATCCCCCAACTTGGAACTTTAGCTACAAGAGAGTCGGGAAACACAGCTTCCAGGCCACCACTTGATATGTGCTGCTGTCCCCAGACCCACCTGGCACACTGCTCTGTGGTCTGGGGGGCATCCAGCCTACAGAGCAGGGAGGGAGTGGTCAGGCCAACTCTCCCTGGGCAGCCTCCCTGCTGGGCTGTAGTGGCAGTGGCTGTCTCTCTTGAGCAGAGGCCACAGATCTCGTGGGTCAGCCTTCCCCAGTCAGCTCTGACCACAGTTGCCTTTAGATCCAGGGGTTTGGTGCTTCCTACAGCTGTTGGCTTTGGGGTGATTCGTAGTCTTTGTTGTTTGTCTCAACCTGAGGCTCACCTACACCCATCATCCTTCAGCCAGGCTCTCTTGGTAACCTTGCTGGGCACACTGTTGTTCTGGCCAGATGCCAGTGGGTAGAAATGCTGGCCATGGCTGCCACCCACTTGCCCACAACCAGGGACAGTGGTCTCTGGTGTTCTCTTGCCCCTGCTGATAGATCCCTGATTACCCCTTCACCTTAAAAGTTCCCTGAGAACAGCCTGGACTTTAAGGCATGAGAGAGTGTTAAGTATTCCCCTCTAGCCTCAAGGAAACATGCCACGTCCCAGCCATGCCCAGACCGTGCAACAACCACAGATTGGCCCATGGACTCTACTTGCAGTAATCTGTAATCTCCCCTGCCTGACTCTCTAGCACTCCTGGGCTGGCCTCTTTTCCCTGGAAATTCTCTACTTTGGCAGTAAAGAGCCTGTGGCTCAGAGAGAGGGGGGCAAGATCCTGCTCAAGGTCACACAGAGTGAGGGTACCCTCCCCTGGATGCTTTCCTGTTCTCTGCCCACCTAGAATTTCCTCTTAGAACATCCCCTCCTGCCATAAGCCTGCCAGTCCAGGGAGTGCTGTAAGTGCCCACCGCTTGGCTGTGTCCATAGATGACTGTCTGCCTGCTCCCACCCACCATGATGGCTGCCCCTGGAGAGACCTTGCTTATCTGTCTCGGCACTGGAGGCACCGGCACCCAGCACCAGCTGGAACAGTCATTCCCCAAATATTTACAGGTGTGTAAATGTTTGTCGATCATGCTTGATATGAAGTGAATATTCTAAAGGCGGTAGTTCTTGAATGGAACAAGCCTCCTCCCCTAGGATCAATGCCTAGAGGCAGTTCTGGTTGGCTCAGCCTGGGGGCACTGGATGGATATAGTGGGCACAGGCCAAGATATGCTCAACACCCACAGTACCAGAACCTTGCAGAACCTCTGGGCCCCAAACACCAGTGATGTCCAGAGGGGAAACTCTGGTCAAAGGGTAACCTAATAACCTTACTTCATCTCAAATATTGAAGACTGTGACTATGATTTTCCTACAGCCCCACCTCTCACCACAGGCTTAACTCTGACCTCAGCCCAACACTGAACACTCATTCTGGTGACTCTAGTCCCCAAATAGGGCATTATCATAGCCACACCCTGAGGTCTAGCTATGCCCATACATGAGCCTGATCATGACCACATGCTGAACCTTGACCCTGGTCACACTCTGAGTCTTGATCCTTGATACACACTGAGCCCTGATCCTGGTCACGCTTCCTAATCTTGGACACACAGTGAGTTCTGCTTCTGTTCACACAGTGATCCTGACTCTGGTTGCAAGCTAATCCTTGACCCTACCCACACACTGAGTCTTGATCCTGGTCACACTGTGTGCCGTTACTCTAACCACATATTGAGCAGTTGACTCTACTCACACACTGAGCCTGATTATGGTTACAGTATGAGGCTTGATCTTGGTTACACACTTAGCTCTGAACTTAGCTACTGGCCTGACCCTTGCCATTCATGCTTAGGGCATGCACTGAATGCAACCTTGTGGCCTGAACTACGCATGAATTCTCTGGTGGTACACTTCCTGAAAAGGCCTATCACAAAGTGCATACTCCCTTCAAGTCTCTCCAAGAGTGAATTGTGGTGATATTGTGTTCCCCATAATATTGTGCACCCTAGGAAACTTATCTGGGGTCAGAGAACAGAACAGCCACTGGATATAGAGGCCAGAAAATGGTGGCACACACACCTTTAATCCTAGCCTTCCAGAGGCAGAGATCCATCTGGATCTCTGTGAGTTTAAAGCCACACTGGAAACAGCCAGGCATGGTTACTCACAACTTTAATCCCAGAAAGTGAGCCTTTAATCCCAGGAAGTGATGGCAGGAAGCAGAAAGGTATATAAGGTGTGAGGACCAGGAACTAGAGCTGGTTAAGCTTTTAGGCTTTTGAGCAGCAGTTCAGCTGAGATCCATTTGGATGAGGACACAGAAACTTCCAGTCTGAGGAAACAGGATCAGCTGAGGAATTGGCGAGGTGAGGAAGCTGTGGCTTGTTCTGCTTCTCTGACCTTCCAGCTTTCATCCCAATACCTGGCTCCAGGTTTGTTTTTATTATTCGTGCTACAGTGAATGTGGTCTGGGTGTGACCTTGACATGGCTCACCCTTAGCCTGGCTCCACTGCCTGAGTCTCTAGTTTTTCTTGTTCTCTCTTTTCCTCCACTGTCCACCACGTTCCCTGGAGAGCCTGCCCGTTCACATAGCAAAGAAGCCACTGTTCTTTGGGTGTGTATTCTCAAAACTATGCCTTTCCATCAGACCCCTACCTCTTCTTAGGGAGCCATCACAGGGTCCCCTGCTTGGACACAAATCATAGTTGGGTGAAACTGTAATTTTGCACATAGATAGCTTTTAAAAGCAAAGTCACCATGTGGAATGCAAAAAACACAACTGACTTCTGTTTATGCCACTGCAGGCCTTCAGAAACATGGTCCCTGAGGTCAGAGGTATGACACGTGCAGCCAGGCCTCCAGGAAGCTGGGTATCCTCTCCCACTAAGGTCCCTACATTGGGTCCTGGAAGTCAAAGCCACTCCTTGCAAGCTGTGTGTGTGATATGCTGATGAAGTGGTATGGAAACCTTGCCACGTGACAGAGTGTGGGTATTGGTCAAATGTACAGTATGTGTGTCTTGTGAGAGTGAGCACATGTACAAATTTGAGTATTGGGGGTACTGTCCTGGAGTACCCCCTGGGAAGTGGGCTGGAGGTCTGAAACTCCACAGGTCCTGTTGCATCCTGGGACATGTTCTAGTTTTAATCTCCATGGCCTCTGGTTACCCAGAGATGATTTTTTTTCCTCAGCATTATTCATGGCTCTGTCTGCAACACCCCCTTCCCACAGGCTCCCAACTGCCATCAGCTAGCCTTTGCTTTAAATCTCTGAGACATGTCCCTGTTTGTCTTCACATGCCCACTCCTCCTTGGAGACAAGTCAGTGAGACAGAGAGGCCTGAGCAACCTTGTGAGGCCGAATGGGAGGCTGGTGATTTCTCCACCTGAGTAATAGGCACCCCTGCCGTCCAGGCCTTTTTCAGGCAAAGGCTTACAGGTAGAGGGACAGTCTTGCAGGGATGATCCAGGCACTTGGAAGATGGCCGAGGTAAGCTAGACCATGATAAGTGATCTGCCAAGACCGACCCTTTCCAAGGCCACTTTAGATAAGCCGGGAGGGCAAGTCTGGCTGGTGAGGAGGCCGCAATGGTACAAGTGTCACCTCAAGGGCTTAACTATGGATTAGTGGAAGGGAGCAGAGGGGACCTCTTGGTGCCAGGTCCAAGGGGACACCAGTCTTCCTCTCTTCCTGAACCCTTCCCCATGGCTAGCGTGAACTCAGTCCTTTAGATGATAACAAGGGCCCTGGAGTCATGTGCCAAGCCCCACTTCCATACTGAGCCCTACCACTAGAGAAGTGTGTGATCCCATGTTCACAAGATGGCAGCAGAGAGCCACATGCAGGGGCCGCGCCAGCCATCCCAGGGGAATCCAGAAAACTGTCAGAAATACTTAAGGTTCTGGGTTCCAGTCACACCACATGCCTGGTATCCTCTGTGACTCAGTTTCCTCCTGCATTTCTCACGCATTTAACTTCATCATGCAGTTCATGACCCAGAGCCACCTGCTGCAAGACAATGGCTGTTCCAAGCCACTGTTTCAGGACAGCTCACAGTGCAGCAGCAACAGTTGACAATGAGGGAAGGACAGAACAGGACCAAGGAGGAGGCAATAGACCACCAGGGCATGGACCAGGGGTCAGGCAGATGGAGCGGGAGGGGAAATCCAAAGGATGGATTCTGGGGGCAGGGCTAACCAGAACCGCTTCACTGGATGTAAGGGAGCGTTCAGAGTGACCCTTAGTGAATGGGAAGGTGGAACTGCCAGGAAGCACTATATGTACTGGGGGTAGGGGTGGGGTGGTGGGGGGAGGTAAGGGGAGGTGGGGGGGGATTGCCAGGCTGGTCAGGAGGCTCCTGATCTCCATCTCAGAAACACTGTGTTCAAGGTGCATGTGAACAGCTATGTCCAGGTGCTTGGCAAAAGACAGACGTTTGGACATGGGGGGGGGGTGGATAGATTCTGGAAGGAGACATGGATTTGAGAGCTACCTAAACCCCAGTACAGGAGATCCCTAGAGGGTGTGAATGGAGGGAGCAAAGGATCCGACAAGAGAGGGTGGGGAACAGTGGGCAGAGGGTCCTGGGTGCTCAGGCAAGGGTGTGAATTAAGGAGGAGCAAGTTTCCATAATCTGCGTTTCTATGGCACCGTGACAAACTGCCCCAGTGTGGAGGCCTGAAACAACACAATTCCGTTTTCTCACACTTCTGCAGGCCAGGGTACTGAGATCGGGACGCCACCAGGGTTGTATTCCAAAAGAGGATGTTTCCTGGCCTTTTGGAGATCCTGTAAGCCATTTGTACTTCTTGTTGGTATAGCCTTCCTCCATTTTCAAAACCTAGGGCCCAGCCTCTGCTGTCCCTTCACTGTCTCCATTGAAGTGTCTTCTTTATATTCTTTGTATTCTGATTCAGGTATGGTTCACATGCAAAAAGGTTCATCTCATCTCAAGGTCTCCCAAAGCCTCCACGCTGCACTGCGTTTCAAATCTCAGCATCAAAATCCTCTAAATTGGACACATTTTGAACTCTAGTTAACGGAAGGGTCCATAGGGATGGAAAGGGATGCTGGAAACTGGAGGGCCTTGGGAACCTCCCACCACAAGGTGGCGCTGGACTTAGCCTCCCGTCCGTGCTCGCCCGGCCACGGTTCCCAGGACCGGACGCTCAGCCCAGGCTTCCGCTCCTCATGAACGCGCGGCTCCCTCTGGCCTTCGTCGTTCTACGGGCGGGGGAGCTGCCGGGCCGGGGCTGCTCCGTTGTTCAGCCGCGGTGTAGCGAGCTAGGCACCACTGAGAATAGAAGCCTCCCGGTGGTCTAGAGCGTCCCCGGAAGTGGCTCGGGGAAGGCCGCGAGGAGCGGACCGGTGGAGAGCTGCGTGGCCGGCATTTCCGGCCAGTAGTGGCGGCTCGGGGTCCTCAGGTGAGTGGGGCCGGGCCGGGCCGGGCCGGGGCCACCGCGAACGGTGCTGGAGGCCGGGCCCACGGAGCCGGACGCGCGTTGTCGTTTCCCTGCCCGGAGCGCCTGGGGACTAGCGGATCCCTTCTCAGGAGTCCCGGGATCGGGTCCCCTCGGCTCCCAGGCGCTCCACCAGCACGCAGACCGGGCAAGCTTGGTTGTTCCTCCCCTCCTGGGACCCTTCATCTATCGTCTCTTGCCTGTGTTTTGAGTTTTCTCTCAGTGCGTCGTCCGGGCTGCAGCCCAATGGCAGGTCGTTTCTTAGACCCGTCCTCCAGATGCCTCAGGTCCGACTCGAAGAAATTTGCCTCTCCCCTTAGGAGCTTACAGTCCCGCCCCCAGAAGAGTAGTCCATTAAGTCTCTGTTCAAGTGGCCCTGGGTGGTTAGTGCTTCCTTTGAAGTTCCGAGGTTAGAAGCCTCCCGGATTTCTGCAGCCACGTTTAGGGGGTTCTAAGTAGTACAAGATTCGAATTTTCCCTCTCTTCCTCTTTTCCCTTCCTGGCCCTGTACTCAAAGCAGTTCTGCCTCTGCCTCCCAAGTGCCAAGATGGCAGGTTTGAGCCACCACAGTCAGCTTGGCAAAATTTCATTTCTGGAGTGTGTGTTCAGCCCCTTAACCACTCTCTACACATCTGCAGGGCAGGCTCCAGGAAAGAGCCAACATGAGCTGGGCCTCCTTCCGGAAGCTCGACTCTCCCTCAAGTTGCTGCAGAATTCCTCAGCTCCTTGGGTTTGTTATTAAATGTTCCCCCCTGAGAGCAGACTGTGGCCTTGAATTCCTTCTGTTCCACAGTGAGGTGCACACAGCAAATGTTGTACATGCCAGTGGTATGCACACCTCCCTCACTGACTGGAATGGGAGACCCTTGGGGACCAGCACCAAGTTCTGCAGACCAGGAGGCTGACTTGAGGGAGGAAACCGGGTTATACAGCTCGCTGGTGACAAGCTGGCATTCCCCGTGTATATTAGGAACTCTTGCACATTTGAATAAATGTCTCCTGTCTCTTACATTGTGGTCTCAGGTACACTTTTGTGCTGCTCATGGAAGTAACCCTGTAGCCTTCTGTCTCATCAAATGCTTGATTGGAAGGATCTGCCCAGCTAAGGTTTGGTGGGGGGGAAGGAGAAGGCAGAGGCCATTAGAAATGCATTGTGACTCTTACCTTTTCCGGACAGTTATGAAGGTTGCTGGTGCTGCTTGCTCTGTGGTCTGCAAGGAAGGGCTGGTTAACAGACTGGATAGCAAACCCCAGGCCAAGTGGCACTGATGTTTGAGGTGACGCTTTCCAGTGACCCTAAGCCCGTCTTGATTGTTCTTAGTAACATTTCTTTCTTTCTGCTCTGCTTTCCAGTTCCTGAAGTGTATGGGTAAGACAACGTTGTGAGTCCTGGTGAGAAGTATTCCCAGCTCAGAAACCTGGACACTGTTGAAGGGGAAAAGCTGCCACCTTTTGCCATCTGGGTGAAGGCCCGCGGCTCCAGCTACACCCAGCAGTCCAGGGTAACTCAACCCTGTCACCTCCCCTGAAGAGAACAGCAGTCGACTACACTACTAGGATCTGAGGCCTAAGAGGGCTGGAGCCCCAATACTGCAGGGAAACTGAGGCAGGATACTGCTGTAGGCAGGGAACAGAACCAAGAATGAACCTGGCTTGAGCCTAGGCTCAGTCCTGTGGGCAGGCAGACAAGAAAGGGAGAGACTGGCCCAGGGAGCCAGAGAAACACATAGTCAGGGAAGGCCAGGCAGAGCCCCAGCCTGGACCACCTCCTCATGGCCTCCAAGCAAGCTGCAGCCAAGGGCAAGGGGGAGAAGCGGAAGCGAGTGGTGTTGACCCTGAAGGAGAAGATCGACATCTGCACTCGGCTCGAGCGTGGTGAGAGCAGGAAGGCACTGATGCAGGAGTATAACGTGGGCATGTCCACTCTGTACGACATCAAAGCCCACAAGGCCCAGCTGCTCAGGTTCTTTGCCAGCTCAGACTCTCACCAGGCGCTGGAGCAGCGGCGTACCTTGCACACGCCCAAGCTGGAGCACCTGGACCGAGTGCTGTACGAGTGGTTCCTGGTAAAGCGTGCCGAGGGCATCCCTGTGTCGGGCCCCATGCTCATCGAGAAGGCCAAGGACTTCTACAAGCAGATGCGGCTGACAGAGCCCTGTGTGTTCTCTGGAGGGTGGCTTTGGCGCTTCAAGGCCAGGCATGGCATTAAAAAGTTAGACGCCTCTAGCGAGAAGCAGGTGGCTGACCACCAGGCTGCGGAGCAGTTCTGTGTCTTTTTCAGGAGCCTCGCAGCTGAACATGGGCTGTCTCCTGAGCAGGTGTACAGCGCTGATGAGACAGGTCTGGTCTGGCGGTGCTTGCCAAATTCCACCCCGGATGATGGGCCTGTGCCCCGCTTCAAACAGAGCAAGGACAGACTGACTGTTTTAATGTGTGCCAATGCCACTGGCTCCCACAGAATCAAGCCCTTGGCCATCGGGAAGGGTGGTGGCCCCAGAGCCTTTAGAGGCATCCAGCACCTGCCTATTGCTTACAAGGCCCAGGGTAATGCCTGGGTAGACAAGGAGATTTTCTCAGACTGGTTCCATCATATTTTTGTCCCCTCCGTGCGAGAGCATTTCAGAACCATAGGCTTGCCTGAGGACAGCAAGGCAATTCTCTTGTTGGACCATTCCCGAGCCCATCCCCAGGAGTCCGAGCTGGTGTCAGAGAATGTCTTCACTATCTTCCTGCCTGCCAGTGTGACCTCCTTATTGCAGCCCACAGAGCAAGGCATTCGCAGAGCCTTCATGAGGCTCTTTATTAACCCTCCTGTAGCCTTACAGGGCTTCCCCACCCGGCACAGCATGAACGATGCCATAGTCAATGTGGCCTGTGCCTGGAATGCTCTGCCTAGCCAGGTCTTCAGGCGGGCCTGGAGGAAGCTGTGGCCCACTGTCACATTCGCCGAAGCTTCCTCCTCTGAGGAGGAAGCAGAGTGCTGCAGCGTGAAGCCTCACAATAAGACTTTTGCACACATCCTTGAGCTCGTGAAAGAAGGGCCCTCCTGTTCTGGCAGCAGGCTTCAGAACAGCAGGGCTGAAGAGCAGGCTGTGGCAGGGAGGGACATGGATGAGGCCCCTGCTGTTGGGACACCGTCTCAGGCCACTGGGCACGCAGAAAAGGCAGAGAAAGATGCTGGTGAGGATGAGGTGGCCGCCTGGGAGCAGGCAGCCACCTCCTTCCAGGCACTTATGCACTTTGCAGAGCGGCAGCCATGTTTCACCACGCAGGAGGTGGGGCAGCTGCGGGTACTGCACACGGTGTTCAGGAGACAGCAGCAGTTGAGGCAGCCCCGCGTGGCTCTCAGGGCTGTGATCAAACTTGAGACCCTTCAGGAGCACCCCGGTGTGTGTGTGGCCACAACCCCCTCCACCTTGCCCTGCTCCTCCGCAGCAGGTGATAACTGAAGATGTCTGTGTCTGCTGACCCCCTGCAGCTCGGCTCTGTAGTGTGTGCCGCTGTGGGGCTCAGACTGCCTGCTAGGCAGGAGCGCGTGCCCAGATGAGAGCAAGCAGGACTCGAGCCCCAGGAGCAGGGCTCCTGTCAGGGTGGCTCCTGGTTTACACAGAGGGCTCCCTGTGTTCTGGCTAGTGGTTTGACTGTACCTCCTAGCACAGGTGTGTATCTTGAATGGCAGGAGACCTGTGCCCTCCCTCAGCGCTCTGGAGCTCTCCTAGCTGCAGCTGGGTCCAGTGGGCCAGCTCTGCCTCTGGTGTTGGAAGACTGAGCCACGTTAGCAGGTTGAAGTGCCTTGAGGGGTGTACCTCCAGCCCTCAGGAGGCTCTCTCTCTCCCCAACTGGTGAACCCCCAAGCCCAGTCCTGAGGGCACTGGCTTCAGCTCCTGACCTCAGTGCTCACATCCCCCACTAGGCACCATGCCGTCCTCTTGGTCTGAGCCCACCTCAGCCATGGACAGACTCAGTGGTGAGACTCTAGTGTCCCTGTCAGCAGCAGGCCCTACCTCTATGGGTCAGGTTCCATGGAGACACTGCATGCTAGTTTTAGCATTGCTCAGAGGCCGACATGTGTCCAGAAGTCTGTGCTCCCCAGAACTTCGAAGTAACAGCCTTTATGTGAACAGCAGTTGGTGACTTGGAGCTCAACAGGATAGGCAGGTTAGCAGTGATCCTATGGAAGATGTCTCTGCACTAGTTGGTTCTGTGGAAGCCAGCTGTCAGAGAACATGACTTTTCCTGACCTTGGAGCTGATGAGTAGCACCATGGCTACTGTGCCTGTGACTCCCGGTGCCGTTTGTCTGCAGCGGTTAGCTCTCTATTCTTTAACCATGGCTTTGTCCTTGACCCCCACTGCCTTTGGGATTCATGTAGCTGAACTGCCACAGTTTCCATTCCAGAGTTCGACAGCTGCTTCACCAGGAGACCTTTGCTGTGGAAGCTCTGAGAGCCAGGGAGGGGGCCTTGAGGAATGTTGGTTTGTGTTTCTATGTCTGTCCAAACACGGAGGATGGATGTTGCAGACCACTCTAGTTGTGGCTGGATGTCTTGCTTTACCTGCATGTGTGAACATTATAACTGGGTTGTTTTTAGAAGTCTTCGTTGTGATTCCTCGGTCTCTGTTGACAGGAGTCATTGTTCTGTCACACCGCTTTTTCTGTGTGTCTAAGTGACATTTGTATGCTCACGTGCTGTGTGGTTTCTGGCTACTATGGGGACTGTTGTGTTACTGTTGTGGCTACTTGAGCTGCTGCAGGTCAGAGGTTGGAAGTCACGATGCCTGCAGCATCAGATGATGGACATGTGGAGGGAAAGTCCCACCCTGGGAGGATGGGGCAGGGCTGGGGGAGCTCCTGGGTCCATAAGGTTTGTGCCCATGAGACCACACTCCAGGACCAGTGCTGGCTGACATTGAGAACCTGCTCCTGGTGTTGCCACCTACTAGATATGTGATGTCTGTTCCCAGGGCACCTTCCAGAACAACCGAGGTGGGCAGGCCCCTTTGTCTTCAGAGAACAAATGTTCTGCCCTCCCATTCTACAGCCATTAGCAGCTAGCTTCCTTGAGGCTTGTGCTAGCGGTATCTAGGTGCAGACCTGGGAAAGGGGTGTCAATGGCCCGAGAGCATGCATTTCTGTACTGCCTCCCATGTATACTCTGAGCATGCCCAAGGCACTTCCCCTTAGGACCAGCCTCTTAGAAGCCCAAGCAGTCTAGTGTTTTAGCCTCAGAACCTTTTCCCCAAGCACTCTGAGGTGGTAGAGCCAGTGTGTCAGATGTAGAGACAGACCTGGCAAGACCTCATTCCCTTTCCCTTTGCTCAGTGGTCACTGAGGCCCTCAGAAATCCCTGGGTTCTCCAGGGCAGAATGTGCTCTGGTCCCTCTATATATTGTCTGCTTCCTCCTTTGCCTCTCAGATACCTGTGTAGCCCAGGCTGGCTTAGAACTGCAGCCCTGCTTCAGCCTCCTGTGTGCTAGTATCATGGGCGTGCGCTGCTGTGCTTGGCACCTTCCTGCTTCCTACCAGGAACCAGGCTGTTGTTCCATTGACAGACGTTGGGCACTGTAGTGTCGCAGTTGCCTGGCTGCTCCCTTCCCACCAGCAGAGCCTTTTCTCCCCGTATATTAGTCAGAGACCCTCCACATCACCTCTCAGAGGTTAGTTTGTCAACTCTAGCCCCATGCTTCCAGGAGCCTGGGATGTTGGCAACCCTTGTGTTCTGAACAGGGCCAGCATAGGACTGCTCCTTCCTCTAGATAGGCACAAGGAGCTGATGCCCATAGTCCGTTCCGGGTCCAGCAAGCGATAGATATCATTTCCAGGGTGCGCAGTTTCCTCTTCAAAGGGATGGGTACCTTGAGCCCTACCTGGCCCTTTACAGATGTCTGGGGAAGATCATTCTGTTAGCATTTGGTTGGAGAATATTGTTCCTGTTTATGAGGACCTGGGTAAGACTGTACCCCCTTACCAGTACTTGCTGCTTGGTGGAAGAGCAGAAGCACCCTGTTACAGCCCTGTGTGTTGTCTCCACAAAAGTACATCCACAGCAAGACAAGAAGCCTTTGTCCTGTGGGTGGAGGATGGTGAGCAATGGGTGGGCAAATTGGGTTAACTGGGTGAGTGGGTAGAAGAAGAGGCTGCTGCCTTGCCCAGTTACCTAGGTGGAAGCTAGAGTCTATTGGGAAGCAACTTCATGACCAGCTGCACTGAACCTCAGTACCATGTGATCTCAGAGAAACTGGGAGAGGATCCTGGATGGGGCTGTGATGGCTGCTGTCACCTCCTTTGTTAAGATTGAGTCTGAGGTTAGCTAGAAGAGGACCCTGTGGGAGGGTCCAAATCTGGAATTTGAAGCTGGGATCATCCTCTTGTGAGCCTGGCCCTCAGTGAGAGGATACCCTGAACTTAGCAGGGTGGTAGCTGTGATGTGTCGGGGAGATAGTGAGGCTGTGGAGTGGACTGCCCTTAGTCCTGGCTCCTGCTCGTTTACATGGTGGCCTTTTGCCAGGTTGTCCCTGCCTGCCTTCAGCCCCACCGCCAGAACACTCCTTGCATCCCCAATGAGTGTCATGCCGTCCTTGATCATGGGACGGTAGGTTTTTAAGTAGGGAATCCAGGGCTCCCTGGTGAGTGACAGGACCAGCTGCAGCCTGGCTGAATCTAACTTGAGATTGTTTTGTTTGTGGTCCCAAGGATGTAACCCCCAGCTCTTACCCCTTATCATGTGTTTAATAGCAGAGCGGCTTAAGTTCCAGGGAAGGGAGGTAAGCCAGGGTGTAGTGCCCCTTAAGGGGAGCATCCTAAGGCTCGAAAACCATGGGAGCACTTGTATAATGGGGGGAGGGTTTGCCGGGGTCCTAAGACCTCTTCTGGATGCTTAGCCCTCTGGGTGGGGTTGATATAGCTCCCTCTGTAGGACTCCTAGGCCAGGGTTATTTTCCCACTGAGTGCCTAGCCCCCTGTCCAGAACCCTGGCTACCTCATGCCCTTGTATCCCTGAGATCACAGCCCCAACCATCAGCATCATCCTGCCTCTGCTCCCCCAGCCCAACACCAGCCTGTGGAGGAGCTTGTCCAGATGAAGGGACCTGCCCCTGAGAGATGGGAGAGCTTTCCGAAGCTCACAAAGGACAGGAGGTAGAAAAGACAAAAGTTGCATTCTGTGGCTAAACACATCAATAAAAGGCCTTCTGTGGAATGCAGCAGAAGCACCACCCAATAAAATCGTGTCCCCACCTGCCACCTCTATGGTAGTAAATTCACTGTGTACTCAGCCCTTACAGCCCTTCATGCCTGTGTTCCTTGTGATCTCTGAGTCAGGGCTGGCAGCTGCCCAGAGTGCTGAATTGGTTCTCTGTCCTACCGCTGGGGACAGGCATGTGCCCTGTAGTCTGGGCTTCCTAAGGAAGAAGGCCACAGTGAAGTTTGGGGCTTCTGGGCTGTGGTCTCCTGCAGGATTCCTGGGAATCATGGGAAGGCTGAAGAAACAGACTGACTTCCATGGGTACCCAAAATGGTCAGAGAAGTGTGGAGTGGAAGGACAGACACTAGGGGGCTCTCTCCTTACACGCCACCATCTCTGCACAGAAAGTTTGTGCCCTCTGGGGGGAAGATAGAGACTTGCTCACTTCTGTAACATCCCATTCACAAGACCATGTATACAGCTGTGCTGAGACTATTAGGATGGACCCATTGGTAACCAGCTCCTGGCTCATTCTCCCAACAGGAACACTCACATCGTCTCACAGTCCTGCAAGGCTAGGCAGGTTTATGCTTGCTGAAGACTGCTCAGACTCCCAAAGCTTTCATCTCTTCGTTTTAGTAGTAATTATACAAGCAAACCTGAGCATGCAAAAGTCTCCCCGAAGCCTTGGGCATTCTGCAGCCAGCCACCTACCTGTCCCCCTTCCTGGGAACTCCTGTCCTGGTGAGCATTTAGAAAGCACTCCTAACTGAAGGGGTCTGCAGTGTCTGTTTCCTGCAGGCTCTACTATGGCTGCCTGGTCCCTGTATACTCCGTCAGCTCTGTGTCAGGCTCCACACTGTAGCTTGGCCACTATGCCACCCAGCCACAAGGTCACACTGTTAAGCAGCTTCTCTCCTGGTGGGGAAGCCAGGTCCTCAGCTGCTGTTCTGGTCAAGGGCTTCTGAGCTTTTCCTACTAATTGGATTTTATTTGCTGACATTAAGTGGCATGTGGGCTGACAGGCCTAGCTTCTTACTTGATAAATGGGATCAGAATGTCATTGTGAGTCCTTTAAAAGCTTTATAAAGGAAAGCTATGCCTGTCACCATGCCCAGTATCTAACCCTGTGCCAACCTCTGCAAGCCTCCAGTGTGTCTTCTCTTACCTCCTCTCTCAATGACCTGAGAACAGCCACATCTACCAGACCTCTTCTGAGGCTTTTTCACTCCATCCCCTACAAGCCTGGATAGGGTTGGTGCTGATGTTGCTGCAGTAAGGCTGTGAGTCATTTGCATACTGAATTCATGAAGGGTCTGCTTGGTGAAAGAATCCAGGAAATTGTGTGGGGTCCCTGTCTATGATCCCCAGGGCGGGAAGGGGAGGCTGATGGAACCTGGCGGCTGGGAAGCTGGTCTTTAATGAGGCCAGAAGTTCTGTTTTGGAAATGTGTAGTGAGGGCCACACATCTGTGAATGCAGTGACGGCTGAAATGGTGCCTCATGGTATGTGTGACTTAACCAGCCAGATCGAAAGAGGAAGTGTTCACCCTGGAGTCTCGGATGGGCACAGAAAACTTCAGGGCACACCTGGGGCCACCAGGAGTCCTACAATAGGGGTGAAAGAGGAGACAGAGTCACTCATGGGAGTTGGAACCACTGCCTGAGACATCACACAAGGCAGAGAGGAAAGAAATGCCTGCCTGTGCTTCTGTTCCTCACTTCCTGTCTCCCTATAGCTGTGCTCCTTGGCAAGGCTTGTGAGAAGCCATCAAAGAAGGTTGGAAGGGAACATGAAGAGCCAAGGGGAGGGAACACTGAACAAAAGTCACACCATGAGCAAAGGTTGGTCACACGTGTGGGTGCCAATGGTTACAACATCAGAGGTGGCTGGCTTTGTCTCTTTCCTGGAATTTGTGGAGTACCTACTAAAGCTAAGGCCCTGGAGATACCATTGTGTACATAAGAACATCCACAATGGCTTGGGTACCAAGTCAGAGAGGCGATTCGAGAGAGGCCTTGACCCCTTGAGGGTTTGCCATAGGCTCGGGGAAAGGCAGGCATCAGTTGCAAATAAGAACCAGATGTTCACAGATATAGTGTCAGTCCTCCACTAGCCTAATCATCTACCCATCCATCTGTTCAATGATTCATTCAGCCCCTATACATCCACCCAACCTAATACCCACTCTTCTATCTAGCTACAGTTCTGTCTATCCATCCAACTGCATAACACACTCATCCATTCATCTATCTGCTTGCTTATCTTTCATCATCCAAGCATCATCCATCCATCACCCTCCCATTTATTATCTATCATCCATCCATCATTTATATCTATCCATCCATGTATCATCCAAGCATCTTCCATTCCATCATCTGTCTGTCCATTCATCTGTCTGCATATCTATCATTCATTCATTCATCCATCCATCTATCTACTCACCTATTCCTCAACCATCCTCAATATCTATCCATTTACCCATGTGTGCTTATTCACCATCAGTTCATTCATCCATCACCCATGTAATATCCATGTATCATCCAGCCATCTACCCACCCATCCACCTGTCTGCTCATCCACCATTTCTCTATCTACCCAACTGTCTACACTACTTCTACCTCCTTGCCCATCTGTCCACTCAGCTACTCAGTTCACCTTCCACTCATTCACCACCTATCAATCTGTGCATCTGACACTGTCGCCCTCACGGAACACCTTGGTCTGTACCTGTCAAACTCCTTCCAGGGCTTACTAGATTAGAAATCCTTCCTCCTGTGAACATCTGAGGCCAATGCCTCATCTATACTTATAAGCAGAGTCCATGGTGTGTTCCTTGCCAGTTTGCCTCCTGGGTTCATAATCTGCTAGGCCTTCCTACCTTACGGATGGTGAACAGAGGCCAGAGATGGAGGCTGCAGCCTTGAGTGACCAGTTGAGACCAGCTGAGCTGAGCTGTTGTATTTGCTGCCTCCTCCTCCTCCTCTTCCTCCTCTTCTTCTTCTTTCTTGTTTCTTCTTTCTTCTTCTGTTTGGATCTTGACTATTCCTGTTCCTAGGCATAGGCTGTGCTAGACTTACTGCATACTACAAACACAAGTTTCCTTACCTCACTTTGCAGATGGAAAGCCTGAGGCCTGGAGGAGCAGGGTCCCCCATGTCATTTTACTTAGGCTCCCACTGTGGAGGCAGGCAGCCTCTAAGCCTCCTAGATCATTTTGTAGTCTGCTCATTGTCCCTTGACAGTCACCAGACCAGTGTCCCCATAGATAGAGTCACAGCCCGTCTGAGGGATGGAGATAGGCAGTGGGCCTCAGGATGGGTCTAGGGCCTTTTAGTGAGGACAAGACTAGGCTTACTCATCTGGGGTTGATGTCAAGCAGCTCATCTCCCTGGACTACATTTCAGGAACTTCCAGAATTGACTCTGCCCTGGCATTCCCCCCCCCACACACACACACAGAGGTGTTACCCAGGGCAGGCATCAGTGGCTCCTCTGAGGAGGTTCCTGACATCCAACCACTCCAGAGTCACCACATGGTGGAGGGGTCACCATGAACCTCTACCTCCCTGGTCTGGTTCTCCCATCACCTGTCTGCTGAGCACAAGGTAGGGCTGCAGCCTCTCTTGGAGACTTGGTGGTTCTCCATTTTCTTCCTCAGTATTTTTTGAGCACTTTCTGTGTGTTAGGTCCCAGCATGGGTACTGGAGATCCTCAAAGGTCCTGTGATGTGAGAACTGTGGATCCCAGGACAGCCATTGTCTTAGGGACTAATGGTAATGAGGCCTTTGCCCTAGTCTCCATCCAGGTCTCCATCCTGGCTCTGTATCCCATTAAGTTTGGGCAAGGTGAGGATATTTCTCTCTGAGTAGATGATGGAGTAGGGGGGGGGTCTAAGCTTGGCTCAGACTGCCTGGGGGCAGGCCTGTCAGCCACCTAGAGGCTAGATGTGCCTAGGATGGGGCCAGCTCTGCCAGTGATGCCACAGTGGGTACTAGACCGCAGGCCACCAATCACAGTCCTCTTGGCTTTACTTAAAGTGCAGGTCAAAGAGTTTCTCTCCCACTTTGGAGAGACCGAGAGACCAGGCCAGTGGAAAGCAGGAGCTCCAAGCCCCAGGGGTGCAGACCAGCATGGCTTTCACATGGCACTCTTGCTCTGTTCTCCCCTGGGCCCACACAGGGAGAAGAAAGGATCATTTAGGGGTGGACAGGGTTTGGCCCAAAGGAAGGGACTTGCTGAATGTCCCCAGAAGAACAAGCCCAAGGGATGGGAACACATTGAGCAGAAAGTTCACAGAAGAAGCATTTTGGTTTTTACTGCTTTCCCCCGGGGTTTGAAACAGCTCCCAGCACATTATGGGTCATAGGCAGAGGAGATGCAGTTACTTCTGGCTGTACCCCCCACTGTCCATCAGCTTTCTGCACCCTCACCTCCAGCCACTCACCTGCTACCCTGGAGGAAGCTGTTCCTGGACTCCAGGCAGCCTCCTCTTTCTTGTCCTGGGCCACTGGCCTGTTGTGGAGATTGCAATCCAGTCCTAGATTGTCAGTCCTAGATTGTCACCTAAATGTTGTAGGGGCTCATGGGAAACAGGTAGGTGAGAGAGACCCAGTTTCCCTCTCCTGAGAACCTTGGCTCCCCTACTCCTCCTAGGGAACAGCAGGAGTCTGGGTAGACAGGGGCCAGCCTCAGAGGCACTCCTTGCCTTGTCTCCATGTGTCCATCAGCTGTCTGAAGTGATGGCTCAGCAGGACCCCTTTAGCCTGGCCATGGTCCCTCCAGCCCACAGATGAGAGGTGGCCCATCTTGTCTGTCCCCCAAAGGTCCAACTTGTGATTCTGCAGCCCAGTCCACTCACTTCTGCCTTAGAGAGTTTGAACTTTTGCATATCTTTTGCTCAGTGTATAGAAACCTTTAGACAGTCCACTCTTACCCCCTCGGGCTCAGCCAGGGTCCTCCTGAGAGGTTTTCTCAAACATCTCCCTGCAGCCAGGCAGTGGTGGTACCTTTAATCCTGGTACTTGGGAGGCAGAGCCAGGCGGATCTCTGTGAGTTCAAGGCCAGGCTGGTCTACAGAGCGAGATCCAGGACAGGCACCAAAAACCTACACGGAGAGACCCTGTCTCAAAAATCCAAAAAAAAAAGAAAAAAAAGAAAAAAAAAAAGAAAAGAAAAGAAAAAAAGAAAGAAAGAAAATAAAACATCTCCCTGCAGTGGGACCCAGCTATCGACATCCTGACTAGGTTGGCTGCTTATTACCCCTGCTTTGAGGACCTGCTGGTGATTGCACAGATTCAGCCACATCCCCAGAGAGTAGCCACAGCTGTGCCCCTAAGAAAAACCCAGCAGTCTCTGGATGAGACAGGGACCAGGGGGATGGACAGGAGCCCTCACATGGCAGTGAGGAACAAGAATAAGATAAACCATAGATCCTGCTGGAGACTTGGGACTAGACTTACTGGAGAAGTGGTCCTTGGTGGGTTTTGAAAGGAAAAGTATCCGCTCAGCATCCCAAGACCATTTTCTCAGCACAAAGGAAGTTTATTTGCCCCAGAGGAACAGAGAGCAGGGAATAAGAGACAAAGACAAGAGATAGAGGATGAGGGAGAAGGGGAAGGGAACAAGAGGAAGAAGTATTTGTCCTGGGGGGAGGGGATGGCAAAGGACTGCCTCTGGATAGAGAGGAAAGGACATGACCCATAGTAAAATGGAGGTTTATAAAGGTACAAGGGGAAACCCCATGTTAGGATGAGGTGTTTGATTTTTAATTGGGCATGTTAATTAGGTGAGCCAAAAGGGGGCTTCTGATTGCTGCACTTCAATACTTTGATAATTGGACCTCGGTAGTCAGCTTCAGGAGGAGGAAGTGGCCAAATAAGGCACTAAACGTTGGTGGCTAGCTTTAGGAATGGAACGAAATGGTTTTTAGCAAGGCAGAGGGGATGAAGAGAAGGGCAAGGCCTACTGAGCCATGCTGGGGCCGGCCAGAGTCCCTCCAGGTTTTTTCAGAAACCTTTGTTCCGCAGGAGACAGCAAATGTTCACAAGTGATGTTGTGGATGGATTTCCTGTGAATGTTCCAGAGGAAGTGGGGAGTGTGGCAGGAAGGGTGCTGGGAGTGTTGATAGCTGAGAGCCTCGTTCCTGCTGTATTCCTGGGTGGACCAAGGTCACGGCAGTAAACATTTCCCCCAAAGGCTCTGGGGAAGGGGCTGCTCTTGCTGAGAGACCCCGAGGAAGCTCAGGGGTCCCTTAAAGCTCTGATGAGTGAACAAAGCTGTGGACAATTTGTCCTAGCTCTATCCCAGTGCTGCTCACTCTCTGGATCTCTGTGCTCTGTGACGCCAAGGTTCTAGACACAAAGGCCTCTTTCTGCTGCAGAGGATGCCTGGGTACCTGAGAGGTGAGTCACCCAGTGATGCTGAATAAGTGCCTGCGTCAACACCACCACAGCACAGCATATCACAGCACAGCACAGTACAGCACCAGCCAGCGTACCTGGGAGAGGAACCAGAGCAGGAAAGGTGGCAGGGAAGAAGAGGGCCAGGGAAGAAATAGGGAGATGGAGGGATGGAGAGGGGAGAGATGGAGGGATGGAGAGGAGAGAGATGTGAGATGGAGAGGAGAGAGATGGGGCTAGATAAGAGAGAGATGAAGGGATTCGAGGAGAGAGATAGGAGGATGGAGAGGAGAGAGATGGAGGACCTTAGAGTAGAAAGGGATGAGAGGAAAGGAAGAGAGGGGAGAAGGAGGGAGGAATGAAGACAGTGAACAAGAAAAGAGAGAGATGAGATTAGAGCCATCCTCCACTCATTCATTCTTCTCTCATCCCCTCCCTGGCCCATTCTTTTGAAGCCTGGTCTGTCTCCCCTTGAGACTTGCTTCAGCCTTAATCTCTCACCCCACTCAGCAGCAGAGCCAGGGCTCCAGGGCTTCCCGCCAGGCCCCAGATTGCTAAGATGCATCCACACTGCCATGCAGTGCGTTATTGGTGGTACTGGGTGGGGCGGAGTGCATGTAGGCCAGCTCTGGTGCACAGTGGACCAGGGAGTGGCAGAGTCACTATGGGAGGCAGGGATCTTAGAGTCTGGATTAATTGGCTGCACCAGGGTAGAGGCCAGAGGTTATCACTCCTTCAGCAGCACCCTGGGCCAGTCCCCCAGCCTGGGAGCCAACACAATGTATAGACACTGTGAGGGCCTCGACACCCTCACTCCTCACAGACGAGAGCACTTTGCTGTCCTGGATGGATCTTGCACAGTGCCCTCTGCCCTGAGGTCCTGATGCCAATAAAAGTGGGGTGAGAGACAGGACTTAGTGAGGAAACCCCATGATGAAGGGTCAGAACAAGACTGGCCACAGACAGTACTCCAACTTTAGAAACACTGAGCCCTGATCCTGCTCACACACTGAGCCCTGATTTCAGTCACATAATGAACCCTGATTCTGGCCACAGAATCTACAACCACCTGGGACATGGGCCTGTGGGGAATTATCTTTGTTATCATCAGTGAGGGGAGAAGACCCACTCACAGTGAGTGTCAGCATTCCATGGCAGGGATCTCAGACTGTAAGTGGAGACAGGGAGCTGAGTAGCAGGGTGTACTCATCACTCTCTTCTGAATGTGGACATAATGTCCCCAGCTGCTTCAGACTCCTGACCACTTGACTTCCCTACCATGATGGACTGTGTGCCTTGAACTGTGAGCAAAAAACAATCCCTTGCCCAGGGTATTTTATCACAGCATCAGGAAAAGAAACTAAGATACACACTGAGCCCTCTTTCTGGTCACACACCGAGCCCTGGCTCTGGTCATAGGCTGAAGCCTCATTTTGCTCACATATTAGGGCCTCATCCTGGTATATGGCCATGCCCTGGTTTGGTATATGCTGAACTTGGATCCTTATCTTCTGCAAATCATACAAGACATGAGACCAGGGATCTGGGAGCCCCCCAGAGAAGCCCAAAGCTGTTCCTGTGCCTCTCCCCCACAGGTGACTCATTCCTGTCCTTGGCCACACTCCTCTGCTCCCACCCACCACAACTTCACACTAAGATGCCAGGTCCTCCTGGTGACAGTGTCCTGGGGGTGGTCGGTGAATGTGTGGCTGATTCACTGCTGAGGTGGAGAGTTTGAATGCCATAACGGGGCTCCCCCACACTCAGACCTTGGGCTCCAGCCTTCCTCTGAGTCTACAGGGCATCCAGAGACCTGAGCCAAGGTTTTCTCCACTCTGGGCTCTATTGTCAGCAACCACGAGGAAGTGACCTGCTTCAGGGATCAGGGGGTAGTCCCGAGGCATGGTGAAGAGGGACGGGACTCATGGTGGTACTGGGAGTTAACTTCAGAGAGCCTTGCTAGAGGTGACCCTTCAGGGGCTCTGTGCTCACTGGACACAGTCCCTACCCACCTGAGCCCTGAAGCTGAGAGGTGGGCTATAGAGGCAAGGTGGAGACCTTCAGAGAGGGACATGGGAGCTGGCAGGGAGAAAAGGGCAGGAGACCTTGGAGACCATGGAGCTGGCAGGGAGAAAGGGCAAGCTTTCTGAAAGGGTTAGTGCCATGGTCAGACGAGACAGGGACAAAATCTAAGAGAGCTGGGGACCTCTGAGGCCTTCTCTACATGGTCAGGCTTGTAAAATTGGTACTCAGCAGTCTTGATCCTGGATAGTTTCTGGGGACAGGGCAGATGAGGAGGAAGACCCCACATTTATCCAGCACTATTGCTGTTATGACCAGTGAGCTCCAGCTTTCTCATACTTCCATTGCCCCTAGACAGTGTGATGGGGTCTCCTCACACTGTGAAGAAATGGGCCCTGGGCTATGCAGAGTGGAACCAGGCAGTGGGGCCACAGTTGTGGGAGGAAGGCTACACTCTGTCAGATCCACCCATGGAGTGCCTAGCAAGCTCCCAAGGGTTCCACTGTCTTCCATGCTTTCAGATGAGAACTCCATGGTAGCAGGGAATCGAGGTGACCTTGGGTCTTCCAGAGCCTGTTCCGGATTTAGGTGGCTGTTCTTGCCTCCCCATTGCTCTCCCTTTTATTCAGGCTTCTGTGAGGCATTGTCTCTAGGGCTCCCAAGAGCAAGAGGACTTGTCTTCAGACAGCCCAGAAATGACTGATGCCATGGTTTCTGCCACCTGGTCCTTGTTCACTGATCAGAAAGTACCCCGACTTCTCCTGATACAGAATATGGTGAGGGGCAGACAGGGCCTAGGAGGAACTAGGATGCCCAGAGCTACTGCTCTGTCCAAGGTGCTGAAGAAGGGGCCCTGGCTCTTGGTTGAGTTCTGCCAGATGTCAGGCCCACAGGTAAGGAGTGTGTGTGTGTTTACTGGTGGGAGGTGGAGCTGAGGGGGTGTCTATGTCCAGCTGTGAGGCTGATGTTTCTTGTGACATGTGAGCACACACAACTGACTGTTGCACTAGAGACACGCATATACATGTGGCAGAGGCAAAACCAAGTCCTCCCTGCCTGCTGTGCAGCCCTTCCCTGGCTCTGTGAGCTACAGACAGGCACTGTCCACCCCTCCCTCCAGAGACTTCACTCTGGAGTCTTCCCCATACACCTTGCTGAGCCTGACCACGTGCACTCAGCTGACCTGGGACAGTAGGAAGGGTGACAATCTGGTGTCAGCCCAGCCTGTCCTGTCCCAGCAGGGAGAGTAGGGGTGCATAGTGTGTGTGGGGGGTGGTGGTGGTGGTTAAGGGCTAATTTCATGGAACCTGCTGGAACCAGCACATAGAAGACCCTGTGGCCTGAACACCCACCCCACGCTGGAACATCAGGTTCTGTAGTTCGAGTTTTCCTGCCTGGCCCACCTCAGGACAAATCTCTCTCACCCACCAGACCCACAGCCACTCAGACCCGACCAAGTAAACACAGAGACTTATATTGGTTACAAACTGTATGGCCGTGGCAGGCTTCTTGCTAACTGTTCTTACAGCTTAAATTAATCCATTTCCATAAATCTATACCTTGCCACATGGCTTGTGGCTTACCGGGATCTTCACATGCGGCTTGTCATGGTGGCGGCTGGCAGTGTCTCTCTCACCCAGCTTCCTGTTCTCTCAATTCTCCTCTCTGTTAGTCCCGCCTATACTTCCTGCCTGGCCACTGGCCAATCAGTGATTTATTTATTGACCAATCAGCAACACATTTGACATACAGACCATCCCACAGCAGGTTCCATGGCTTCCTGACTTTTCTCTGGCTGCAGCTTGGTGGCAATGTGCTAGTCTATGCCTTTGAAAGTGGCTGCACAGAGCAATCTGCCTCCTCCCTCGGCTCCTCTCCCCTTAGCCTCAAGGATTTATTTGCCTCCAGCGTGTATCTCAATTTGCAGGAGCCTTTTTGCTTGTGACCAGGCGCATGCAGGAGGGGTCAGTGCCCTGCGGCCACACTACTGTTAGCACAGTAGCACCGCTAGCCGCGCTCAGGCCAGCAGCCGCCAGATCCACAGCCATGACACCCCCCAGTTCTTCCTTCCCTTTTCCCTGTGAAGAATGGAGTGTGGGTCAGTGGGACAGCATTTGCCCCACATTTAGGAAGCTCGGTTTGATTCCCCAGTTCACACACACACACACACACACACACACACACACACACACCCTACTGAGAAGAGATTGGGGGCAGGGCACTCTTCACACCTTCCATAGATGCTGCTTGTGCTGATCTCAGAGCATCCGGATTCTTAGACATTCTCCCACTGGAGAGAAGAAGCCCATCTCCCCACCTGCTGCACGAGGAGCACAGCCTGGCTAATGAATAGACGGATGGAAAGTGTCCTTTGAGGACAAATCCCAAAAGACACTGCAACTTCTTATTTGCCCTCTGACTCCATCTCTCTCCTTCCTTACCCCCCTCCCCCCACCACGAGAGCAAAGCAGCCCAGCCAACAAACAGCACAGACTGAGGCCCCAGCCAGCTCTGAGCACTTGGCTAACGTAATTCAGGACCTCGGCCCACTAGCTCTTTCAACTGGGCCTAAAAGTGAGCCTCACCCAGAAGGGGCTCTGAGAGTGGTTCAGGGGGCTGGGGAGAGGGGTATGACCCCCTATCTGGATTGCAGCAGGAACAAGGGCATAGTGGGTCCATGTAGTGGTCCAGCCTGAGCTCCCTGTGGTTCTGGGTGCCAGTGGGTAAGAGGGAAGCACTGAGACAGCTCTGGCTAGGCAGGAGGAGGCCCAGTCTGTGGGACCCACTGCACCCTCAGGGTGCCTAGTCATCCTCTAACCTCCTCCCCCTGATGTATTCAGCTGGTTCATGGCAGCTAGCTTTCTCTGGTGCCCATCTCAGGGCACCCGCCACTCCCATCCCCTAGGCTCTGCAGTTCTCAGCACTTCCTGACTAGGGGAAGAGTCACCTGTGGACAAAGATGTGATGAGTCACTTCTGGGCTTCCCCAGTATACTGTCACAGAGGGAAACCATTGATAAACATCAGCTGGATAAAAAACTGTAACTCAGAGGGAGGACAAGTAAACGGTACAGCTGGAGTGTGGCCTGGGTGGAGTGTGTGGCCTCTGAGGTCCCCCATCTTGCTCCCAGGGCTGTGTCTTTTCTGGCCTCCCCACCTACTCAGGGGGAGTGCCATGGTCAGGTTGCCCAAGATCATTTGTGTGTCCTCATTTGGTGACACTCACTGCTTGCCCAGTCTCATGAGCTGTACAGGCCCAGTCCCTAAAACCCAGAGAGCGCATAGCCCCACCTTATGGGCTTAGTTTGGGGCATACTCTGGGAGCCACTGCAGAGCTGTACCCCAGAGATCTGCACTTACTAGCCCTAGTGGGGTCTGAGCATTGCCCTAACCATCCTGGGGTTCACAGTGGAGTGGGTGAGGGCCAGAGACTGTGTGGGGGCTGGCTGACCGAAGAGTAGAAGATCAGGGTTAGAGGAGAGGGGTGGATGGGGAATGGCTGTCTTGAAGGTAGGGTTGACACTAGACAGATGAGGTGATAAGAGTAACTGTGTAGCCATGATAATAAAAATGTCCGCAATGGCAACAGGTTGGCATTGATGAAGATGGCAGTGGGTGATCTACGTAAGGTGACTGTGATGGCGAGGAAGATCTAGACAAGTACGACACTGTAAAGGCACAGTTAGTGGCAATGACGACAGCAACAGAGTAATGAAAGGGAAGGGGACAGTGATGGTAATGGTGATCATTACGACAGTACTGTTGAGGGAGTTAGTTATAGTGACAGTGTCCCGTTAGTGATAGTGACAGCAGTGACGGCAGCGTTGATGAAGATGGCGGCAGTGATGACGGTGGCTGTTAGGGTCAGGGTGGTGACAGCGAGGATAGTGGGCATGGAGGTGTCGAGGATGGCGATGGCGGCGATGCTGATGGTAGTGGTGGTGATGGTGACAGTGTTGATGGGGTGATGGCCGGCGTCATAATCAGCGATAGTGATGATGTTACTGATGGTGCCGATGATGGTAATGGTCATGGTGGTGATCAGGGTACCGGTGATGATGATGACGGCGGAGGTTGTAGTGGTGATGGTATTGGCAATGGTCATGGTGGTGGTGCTGGTGCTGGTGGTGAGGCGATTGACAGCAGTAGCATGGCAATGTCCCAGGTGATGGTTTGGGGGTGGTACTGATGGGCGGGGTTAGCATCAATGTCAGACTGGTGATGGTGACATTTTGTTTTGGTAATAACACGTGGACTGGGCAAGTCTTGCCGGTGAGGGTGATGGAGATTGTCAGGCTCAGAGATCCTCAGTGGAGGAGCTTTTCCCAGAACCATCTAGATGGCTGCTTCTCCTAGCTCTGGTGCCATGCGTGAGTAGGCAGGAGAAACTGGTTTGGGTGTGGTCAAAGTTGCCCCTGATGGGGGCTATAGCACGGCCTGGTCACTCCCTTTCTGCCTGAGGTGGAGGGCCTGTGTGTTCCTTGCTGCTGCACAGTCCCTCTCAGGCTCCGCCTGTCCCAAGTGTCCTGGGACTTCACCTGGGCAGGTGATGAGGAGTGACCAAGGTGCTGTGGCTTAGCACCCCCACTGCCAGTGAAGAAACTTGAGACCAGAGGAGAAGATGTGACCAGGCCAAGCCCAAAGCTGAGTCCCTATCTAGGGATGGTGCTAAGCCCTCCTGTGTGACGGACACCCCCTGGCTGAGTGTCAATTCCTGGGGCCTGGATCCAGTTCTGACCACACCCCCACACCCCCTGTGGTCCTCTTCCCCTCAGCCTCCCTGGCATGGCAGAGATGTGGAGGGCCTTGTGGGGAGCCCCCACACATTTCTTTTTTTTCTCCCAGTCCATGAAAGGTAGACAAGGAGGCTGGGAAGGAAGGAGAAAGAGGAGGGAGGGAGAAGAAAAGCCAAAAAGGGATTGGTTAACTTGGGAAGCAGCTTGGGCTTCCAAGCCATTGTGCTGTGAGACTGGGACTCCACGCCGGGCTCCGGCAGCGTGGGAATCTGCTCCCCCTCTGGTTTTATTAATAAAGCGGGGTGGCAGTGTCACTTGGCTCTCCTCGTAAACGTGTCACTCCACTGACTAATTCTTTTTAATTAGAAACAAGAAGACAAAAAGGCTTCATCCTTGGCCGCTTGACAACGTGGGTTTCATAAGGCTGAGCTGCTGTGCCCACCCACTGTCCTTTGCATCCCTGCTCCCTCACCATCCTGGAAGTTGGGCCCAGCTAAGGAGCTAGGGCAACACCAGGTCAGGTCAGGTGGCCTTGCACTCCCTGTTGGCCACAGAGGTTACTGCTGCTACAGTCCCGAGGGGTGCAGGCAGCTATGGTAACACCCACGTCCACCTCTGGAAGAGGCCATGGGGCTACCCATCACACTTGCTCACCATGTCCCTGGCACGAGTCATACAGGCAGGATAGACAAGAACCTCATGGCATGATAATTATCTGGGAGATACCAGCATTAGTCAGAGACCAGGGTGGAGATCCAGGGGACCTGAACATGGGAAACGATGAAGGGACCCCAGGAAGGAGCATGGTCCACAGACTTCCAAAACCACCTCATCTTCCCATTAGCTTGCCAGTGCTACGTGCCTGCCTGGGGCTGGGGAGACTGGGTGGCCTGGAACTTTCTCAACAGAAGTCAAACTTGGGCCAGCACAAAGCTGCCTGAGATCCTAAGTTCGGTAACAGCTGAGGTGATACATGGAGGAGGGCGCTTCATGTGTCCATTCCCCCGCCCTCTGCCCACTGCTGTGGTAGCCAATCACCACAGGGCTGCAGGCTTCCATCTGCCACTGTGGTACTTCCCAGGTGAGGATGGAAGCTGGACGGAAGAACACAGTGTGGTACTTGAACAAAAGCCTTAAAATGCATCAGGCCCCAAGCTCAGGTGCTCTTAGCAAGGGCGTGTCTTCTTTGGTGGCGGAAGTGCCTTCCCAGGTCATCGACAAAAACACACCAATAGTCATGCTCCTTTAAGGGCGAGCTTGTAAGCCTTTCAGAACTACTAGCTGTTCTCTGCCCAGCTCTGGGGATGGACCAGGGCTTTATCTAACTTGATGCCAAATGAGGTCCTCCAGAGACGGGGACAGGGTTCCCTTCTGACTACTGGGCTAGCCAAGATCTGAGATCTTGCGCTCCACTGATGCCCTCCCTGTGTTTGGAGGGAGGAAGGAGATGGGCCCTCCCGGACCAACAACCCAACCTGCCTTGCTTTCAAAGGTGTCCTGTCCCAGGAACCAACGGTCTGGATTTGGATTCTCTTTCTCACCAGCCAGGGAGTTGGAATAAAATCTTCCCAGGGACACAAGCGAGAACACACACGGGACCAGCTCTCTCAAAGCCTTCACTCTTCGACTCTGAAATGCTGGCTGTGGGGAAGCCTCCTGGAGCTAAGGGTCATGAGTGTAAGGGTGGTGGCAGGTGGCGATGGCAATGCAGATGATGACCGTGGGAGCAATGGTAGGTGACAGGGATGGTGTTGTTAGGGTTGGCAGTATGGAGGTCAGGGTGGG